>NC_084988.1:26815894-27188394 GCF_963691925.1 Scomber scombrus
AAGAATAATCACGCTGCTCAACAGATTGGAGAAAGCCAAAGAGGAGAAACATGAGCAGCTATTGTGAGTTTAGAGAATCGTGAATTCATCATTGTTGCTAAAGAGAAAAAAAAAAGAAATAATTGCAATTTCAGCGACAAAAGAGTTGGCTCAGTCTGCTGGCCGAGGGAGGTTTCAGCTTTCCAAGTGTGAGGCACGCCAGCTTTCTTAAACCGGAGGAGCTCATTAATTAAACGAAGTGACAAAAAAAAGACTTCATTTACTAAAGCCTCTAATTAAGGATAATATCCCAGCTGTTTTGTCTTGATAATGATGGCAGCCTTCTGTACAACAATCTGCTCATTAATGTGAGCAGGTCCTACAACACTTCCCCACTTATTAATGCTGAACCACTCCAGAACACAGGTGAGAACATACATTATCAGGAGTTACTTAAGTGAAGATTTAACTAAGTGGTCTGCGTTTACATAGAGAACATGATCTCCAAACATCTGGCATCCACCTCTATGTAGGGCCAAAATGAGAAACGAGTCCTGTTTGTGCCCTCGGCGGTACATTCTCCAACACAGCTGTGATGGGTTAAATAATCACTCACTTCAGGCCAAGTGTGGCCTAGTTCAGTTAAAACCCCCAGCTGTGTAGCCGTGGGTGAAGCATACACACGCACGCACATTCTCCTCTGTTATTTCAACAGCTAACACGGGTCAAACTAGGATCACCTGGCCCAGGGGATGCATTGTGACCGTATATCCTTTCAGAATTCAGTTTGCGTTGTTTCATTACGTTGGTCTGTTTGCCCTCAACCAACATTACCAAAATGTATTTGAACTCAGTGATTTGAACTTGATCTCTTTCCACTCAGTAAGATTCTGTGAAGCCTCCAAACCTGACTGAATAACTGCAAATAGACAAAACACAAGAAGCAGAGCAGTTTCATAATGTTTGCTTCATAATGAAAACAAAGAGTACAAAAGCCTCAAATTGCATGTCTTTAATTAGCAGTGATGCACACACACAAAGCAAAAGCCATAACTGTTCTAAATACTCCAAAAACCTGATTTTGGTTGATTTTCTTTGTGCAATAAGGGAAATCATGCAATAATGATAGTTTAGTAGATTGTATAGTTATACTGTCTGTTATAAGCACTACTTTAACTTAATGGTACCAATAAGGATTGCTTTAAATTTCATTGTACATGTATAATGACATAAGGACTAGAGAGAGAGAGGAGAGAAGAGAGAGGAGAGAGAGAGAGAGAGAGAGATGAGAGAGAGGGTAGAGAGAGAGAGAGGAGAGAGAGAGGATCGAGAGAGAGAGAAGAGGAGAGAAGAGAGAGAGAAGAGGAGAGATGAGAGAGAGAGAGAGAGAGGAGAGAGAGAGAGAGAGAGAGCAGAGAGTCAGGAGAGAGATAGAGAAGAGAGAGAGAAGAGGAGAGAGTGAGAGAGAGAGACAGAGAGAGAGAGAGAGAGACAACAGATGAGAGAGAGACGAGAGAAGAGAGAGAGAGAGAGATGAGAGAGAGGACCAGAGAGAGACTAATTTACCACACACCTGCAGATGGCACAGCGTGCACCTATGCATGCATAGTCTGCACCCACATTTCACCCTTCATGGGTGCTTTGTGAATTAAGATGCTTGTTTTCCTTCGTCTTCATCAGTTTAGCAGCCGCAAAAATCCCATGATCTTTTTATGGATGTGGCCCCTAAGACTTTATTATTGCATATGTCATACTTGGATTATGTTACTGACTACATGTTTTAACAAGTCATTAGTGACTGTAGCAGAATATATTTTTAAAGTAACCCTCCCAACCCTGCACACCGCCTCAGCTGCTGTCATCAATACATTTTATATCATTTTAAAGTTACACAGTATGTAGATAGATATATATTTGCATCAACAAGAACATATTATGCCATTACTCCAGTTGTAAAGTCTTTACACTGGCTCCCAGTCAGCTATAGAATAGATTAGAAGTTCTGCTACTGGTCTACAAATCACTGAATGGTTTAGGTCCAGAATACATGAATGACATGTTAGTAGAATATAAACCCAGTAGAGCTCTGAGATCTACTGACTCAGGTCAGATAGTGGAGCCCAGAGTTCAGACTAAACATGGTGAAGCAGCTTTTAGCTGTTATGCTGCACACAACTGGAACAAACTACCATCAGAACTGAAATCAGCCCCAACTGTGAATATTTTTAAATCCAGGTTAAAAACACTTCTCTTCTCCTGTGCTTATGATTGAGCTCTTTATTTCAAAGCACTTTAAATTGTAATCTTTCATTTGCACTCTATGTCCTTTTAATGATTTTAAAGCAAATCATTATTTTATACTGCAACCTTATATTTAATGCTCTATTCTACTATTTTACCTTGCCTTTAGATGATGTCATTTTGCGTGAGGATGGTGCAGCTACAATATTAGCATAGCTCTGATTCATCTGAAGCCAACAAACCTGACATGGATGAACTCAGGCTTTTTACAAATCCACATCATTATGTAGTTATCATTTTTTGCAACCTTTTGATCCATTTATTGTAATTAAAACACTGCAAAATCGAAGTGTATTTACACTCAAACAAGCCATTCTGAACAGAGCTGTTTAGACAGGATGAGAGGGCTGCTGTGGTACTTTGACTATAAGACATGTCAGATACATTTTATTAACACTCCAGGGAACTGTGCTAACTTGTGGAAAAGGGGTATAGCATGGCCCCTTTAATCCTCTGCAACCCTCTTGAGCTGTAAACATGGTTTGCTTCCCCGTCTCTACTATTCCATATGATATGAATGTGGCTGTGACTGTGTCTATAATTCTTCTTCATTTAACCCTCCTGTTGTCCTTCAGTCAAGGGAGGAAGGAAGAAGGAAGGAAAGGAGGGAGGAAGGAAAGGAGGGAGGGAGGGAGGAAGGAAGGAAGAATGGAGGAAGGAAGAAGGAAGGAAGGGAGGAAGGGAGGGAGGAAGAAGGAAGAAGGAAGAAGGAAGGAAAGGAGGGAGGAAGGAAGGGAGGAAGAAGGAAGGGAGGGAGGAAGGAAGGGAAGGTGGGAGAAAGGAAGGGAGGAAGGAAAGTAAGAGGGAGGGAGAAAGGCAATGAGGAAGGGAGGAAGAAAGGAAAGAAGGACAGAGGAAAGAAGGAAGGTAATGGGGAGGAAAGAAACAGAAAAAGGAGGGAGGGAAGAAGGGAGAAAGGAAGGGAGGAAAGGAAAGAAGGAAGGAAGGGAGGGGGGAAAGAAGGAAGGAGGGAGGGAGAAAGGAAAAGAGGAAGGGAGGAAGGAAAGAAGGAAAGAAGGAAGGTAATGGGGAGGAAAGAAAGAGAGAAGGAGGGAGAGAGGAATGAAGTAACAGTCAAAACAGACGGGGTCAATTTGACCCGGGAGGACGACACGAAGGTTAATGTATAGTTTGTTCAGTAGGGCTGAGTGCATGCATCAGCTGATAAATCCCTTAGTCCACTGGCATTTTTTAAGATGAACAACTGCTTTTTTTCCCCCCATACACATTATACACAGAGTAACGCAGCGTGACAGTATGACAGCCTATGGAACTTCTGTGATGTTAGTAGAGGACAGTGTGAAGCAAAGCGGCCGTTTCCTGCTCCAAAATATGCTATTAAATGCAGTGAAGACGGTTTAACTACCACCTGTTTCAACTGTGATTGATTTGACGCTCCGCCCTTGGATTTTGTAACTGAACTAATAACCAGGACACAGATCTGACAGTCTCACATCACAAATGATGAACAACAGCATTAAAACATAAGTCTTCTAAGTGTAGTATGAGACTCATGTTGGTGGTAGTGTGGAGCAGCTGCTATGCAGGTGAACTTGATTTGACTGTTATTATAGATAATAATTGCATATATATTTTTTAATTGTATTTATTTTTTTCTTATACAAGAAATATACACATTGATTTTGTATTTGCAGCACATCCTTTATGCCACATTATTAGTTGAGTGAATGCTTTTCTGTTTCATTTACTTTATATCCAATCTATATGTGGCAAAGGTCATACAACATTTTAAAAACAAAAGTTGTATTTATTTTCTCGTGCTTTGTCCATTTATTTGTGTTGTCTTGAGTATTGAGCTCTCTTTATATCACGTGGAGAAAAAAAAGTTATATATTCTTTTTTTTCTTGGACCTTTTCTTCAACCTGGAGACAGATACCTATCTATCTAATCATGGGGGGAGTGTGCTATCTATTATTGCTCCCTTACTGCTGCCTCCGATGTTGGAAACGAGTGAAATAATGAAAGGTGAGAGTGAAAGTGAGGCTTAAGTGGCCAATCGTCTAATGCTGCTTCAGCTGCAGCAAAGACTTGTTGAGAGAGATGAAACAGACCATCCTTCATTGCCAGATTGGCAATGAAGGATGGTCTGGCTGAGGCTGGGGGGGGGGCAAGTTGCTCACAGGCCTGTTTCACTACAGGAACTTATAATCCCTAACTGAACTCGTACCCGCTGACCTGGGTTCCAGCAGTTATATTTTGGCTCCCCTCAGGAGGTGGTAGTAAATCAAGTTCCAGGTACTCCCACTCCCTATTATCTTAATATATTATTTCAGAACCAACCACCTCAGCCCTTCAAATTGTGACAGGTCCAGAGTACAGGAAGCTCCAGGTTACAGGTCATTATGTTCCTGTAGTGGAAAAGCAGCTTTAAACTCTTCTCTGAATCTACAATTATCAAAGAATGAAGTTTGACTCTAAAGAGATAAAGTGAATAGTGTTACACCTAATGTCTATGTTATTCCTTTCTCATGCTAAAGAGTGGATATAATCAATAAGTCTTAATAATATATGTCAAGTCAAGTCTAGTCAAAGTTTATTTCTATAGCACATTTAAAACAACCTCAGTTGCTGTACAGGCTTAAAATACAAGATCAAATAAAAGAACAATTATGTGTAAGATAAAAACACAATAGATAAACTATAAAACACAATAGATAAACTATAAAACACAATAGATAAACTATAAAACACAATACATAAACTATAAAACATAATACATAAACTATAAAACACAATAGATGAAAGCAAAATATAATTACACAATAAAAGTCAGGATGTTGAGTTCAACTAGGATTAAAAGCCAATGCACAGGGATGAGTCTTAAACAATGATATAAAACTTTCCAGGTCTGACCTATCAGCAACTCTGCAGCTCCCCTCACCTATACAGAGCTTTATAATGAGACTCAGCTCATTGGTTGCTGTTCAGTCTCATATAACCATTTTCAACCACATAAGAGCCAAAACAGCT
The DNA here is from genome assembly GCF_963691925.1 of Scomber scombrus. Lineage (NCBI taxonomy): Eukaryota > Metazoa > Chordata > Actinopteri > Scombriformes > Scombridae > Scomber > Scomber scombrus. The sequence goes on from NC_084988.1 coordinate 26,821,167, forward strand.
TGTTTTTTTTAGAGCAAATAACATTCACCATCACACTATAGTCTCTGAACCAGGATGACATGACATAACCTTTAAACTGAGTGAAGCTGTAGCTCTGCCTTTATGGATACATTAGTCAACAGTGAGCTCTCCTGTTCAGCTTCCTCGTATATTATGAGGGAAAACGTATCAAAAGGTGAAACTGGTTCTGACCTGTTCTCTACTGAGGCAGAGCTGAGTTTAAATGTGAATAGAGAGATGCAGATGTAAAGTTCAGCAACATGACCTGTTCTTAGTTGTGTTTGTCCTCTGATGTAGCCACCAGGGTAAATCAACAACCCACATACATGTTCTTCAGAAACATGTATCTGAAAAGTACGGTTATGAAAGTAGCATACCTCCTTCAGGGCAGTTGTCAGTCTGGCAGTAAATGTAGAGTACATGCTACAGTGTGTCAGTTAACAAGGCGAGGTCAAAACCTAGTGTATGACTGGACCTGTATAATCAATATGTGAAATTATGGCCAATTTGTTACAGGGACAGACAGTGGTTCTGTCTATAATGTGAATTCCTAGATATTACAAGTTCATCTGTAATTGTCTGCATTGGTCCCAGTAATACTTGCTGTTACAGTGTACTAAAGAACACATCACGAGTCAAAATAAAGGGTACAAATGCAGTAACAATACTTTTCACTCATATCTTAGGATGTTTGATTTAAAAGAGAGTGTTTTGTCAGGGTGATAGTTATTTGGGGTGCTTTAACTCTGTGCTCTATGGACCTTTCCTCTGCTTCTTTCCAGGTCGATGATCATAGAGGTTTTGGTGGAAATTGTAAATGAAAGTTTTGATAGCATCTTGGGTGAAAATTCAGGAGGCCAATCTCAGCCCAGTTACAGTCAAATCAATCCCACCTGCAGAGCAGCTGCCCCACACTATACTGATATAAACAGTGTTCTACCTGCAAGACTCTTATTTTAATGCTGTTGTTCATTGTTTGTGATGTGAAAACATCAGAATAATAAGGTAAAATAAAAATAATAAAATAGGTTTGTGGGAAGATACTGGGAAACTCTCGACCAGCCGACCAATGGTGTAACTTCATCACTTATTCAGACAGTCACTTAATCAAGGACAGTGTAGTTATAGAGCTGGTCCATGGCCAGCCCAGCCAATAAATGCTGCAGCTACTCAAGACCAAGAAAAGTGTCATCTATTGTTTCAATGGGTTAATCTAACCTTACAGTCTCCCTTAAGATGGACTGACCTTTAAGGCGGATCAGCTTTTCTCATTTCAGTATCAGTCTAATCAGACAGTCTTAGGGGATGTCTGGGTACTGAGTCTCTCGCGAGTTTGGCTCAGCACCACAGATTGTCAGTTGGCCCATGAAAATCTGGCACAGGCTCAATCCAAAATGTTATTATGACAAAAAATGTTTGCTCAGAGCTTTCCAACCAGGCGAAAAAAGTTCTGGGGCTGCTTCCATCAACCAGGATGAGGTCCGTATGTGATACAGGCGATGTTGTTCATACATCAGATTGGAAAAGAAAATCCTAAATCAATATGTTCAAATGTTACATTTCCAGAGCATGTACCCCTCAGCCACCCCCTGCTGTGCTGGTGGTATCTGTGCGTGCTGCTCCTCCTCAGTATCCTCCCTCTGATGATGCTTTGACAGAAAAAAGTGGTTCACTGCAAGTTGTGTGAGAAATTACTCACAAGTACTGAGTCATTTGGAGTCTTTCTTGTCTCATCTGTTTGATTCCACCACGTTCTAGTGCCTCATGCATAACATGGTTGCCTACTCATCTACATACCCTTAACCTGCATACATTTGGCGAGGGCACTGTCACCTATTTGGGTGAACAGGTGGGAAAAGGGGAGGTGTATCCAGTAGCAGCAAAAGGACAGGCACTTATCCTCGTGTATCACTTTCCAAGTCCCACTGTCAGAAAGGGCATTATGCAGTGTCCTGGGACTGTGTGGTTGTTTTCGTGGCAGCTACTCCCACGTCTTGTTAGTCCTTCAAAAAGCTTTGTTTGGTCCTTGGCTTACCAAGCTGCTTTTGAATCAGGTAAGGCTTTGCTGTAATGTGCCCATACTTGCATCCTTCCTAACTTTCCATGACCCTTCAAATCAAAGGTAGATACCAGTGCATGTGGCACAGGTGCTGTTCTTCTTCAGGATGAGCAGGCAACTGATCATCCCATCTGCTACTTTTCTAAAAAGTTTAACAAATATCAGCTAAACTATAATACCATCATAAAGAAAGCTCTCAATCTAACACCGGCCCTATAGAATTGACATATTATGGGGTTATTTCTGTTCCACATTACTGAGCATGCAGTGAGACTTATCTGAGCTTGCAGTGGGACTCTCACGAGCACACACTTTATATTTTGAACAGAAAATATTTATCTGAGCAAATGAAAATGTGTCCTGTGTGTCTCAACTCTGTCTGCACACTCACAAGAGTTAGCACAGTGTATGTAAATGAACCACAAAACCATCAGGAAGCCTGATTGGATGATTTGATTCCAATCAGGCTGCTTCCTCAAGAGGCAAGTGTTCTCTTTGTTGAAGCTGTTTGTATTAGTCATTTTGGTTCATGTGAGAAGTGGTTGATGCTTTTTTGAAGGTACTGTGCAGCTGAAGCACAGAGGTGAATCTATGTTTATAGGTAGGCAGGTATAGGACCAACACACTGGGTTGCAGAAAATGTTAAAATAAACCAAAAGAAATTAACTTTTTTCTCATTGTAAGATTCATTCCTGAGGTGCCTCAGTGGCCGTTTGAATTTGAGTTTATTGATTTGTTTGTTTGTTTTTTTCATTTTTCTTTTACATTTCATTTTCAACTTAAGGACATATCACCACTACACTCTTGCTACATTGTTTTCAAAATCCCTCCTTTGCCTCTTGAGGAAGCAGTCTGATTAGATGCAGGCTGCTTCCTCCTACTCTGTGATTGGCTGGTTTTATGGTTCATTTACATACACTGTGCCAACTTGAGCGAACGTTCGGCAGAGATGAGCACACATGAAGATTTGAGCGAGCAGAGACACCGAGGAGAGCGCGTGGCTGCCTGTCATCACACAGAGCAGAGACTGAGTGTGTAGACAGAGTTTAGACACACAGGACACATTTTAGTGTGTTCAGATTCATATTTTCTGTTCAAAATATAAAGTGTGCATCTCCCTCCTCTTCCAACACTTCCTTACTCTGATGTAGATTGGCTGGGTTATACTGGTTACCTTCCCAGTTAGATTTGTTTTTATTTGTTATTCTGGCCTTTGTCCACCGTGAAGCTATATCCTGCTTCCTGTGTGTTATTTAACATTGTAAATAATCCCACCTTCATTAATCAGATGGAGCATTACAGCCATAATGATTTCAATGAACTGTATTGAATGGAAAAAGTGTATTTTTGAAGGGTGGGTTTCATTACAACTGTGAAAACCAACAATCAACACTGCTGGCATTGCTGCATGAAAAAAACCATAAAAACATATGCACAAACTGCTCAATCATTACGGTCTTTAAGGTCAATAAATACAGGGATAACAAATATATTTTCAGACAGTCTGTTCTGGTAGACATTCATAATGTTGTTCACCATAAAAATGACAGAAATAGTTATGAAAAAGAAGACCAAGAGAGAGAAGATGAAATCCTGACTCCTCTCTCACCTTCACACAGCTGAACAATCACTACGTGAAGTGTGTATGAATGCCAGCTTGTCAGTTTCTGGAAGTTCCAGAAATGGCTCTGCACAGCTCACCCTTCCTTATCCTCCAACAACAAGATGTGTGTGTGTGTGTGTGGGGGGGGGGGGGGGGGGGTTCTGGAGCTATTTGACCCTCCAACGAGCACATCTGAAGGAGTATACCAGGCCCTTAAGCATCCACCCCTGAGTGTATGTTTCCCATGATGATAACTGACTGGTTAGTAAGAGCCAGTGTTGCTGGGAGATAAACTTCAACTTATGTGATGCACTGAAGCCTGCAGAACTTTATATTACATAGCCTACCAACGTTACTGGAAGATGAATTTCTGCTTTTTAAAAAGTGTCAGTCAGTAGTGAGTTTAACTGTCTGTTTCTATACAACATATAACAATTAAAACTGCTCTACAGAAGCTGTCATTCCAGTTCTATAATAAAAAAACTGTATGTACTGCACACCTTTACACATCATAAATACCCCCCTCTTTCATGTCTTGACTCTTTAGCTGACACCAATCTGTTATGCATGAATAGAGGGATTCAATATACTAATACAAATCAATTGTAATAATAAACCTAATCTTATTTTAAACTACAGTTCTTGCTCTCCCCCCTCTCCCCTCTCTCTAACTAACTATGGCTGCAAGTAACCACTATTTCCATTATTGAATTGTCTGCTGATTATTTTCTCAATTCATTTATAAAATGTCAGCAAACTGTGAAAAATGGCAATCACAATATCTTAGAGCACGGTGATGTTTTTAAATATCATAATTCTCACATTTGAGAACCATCAAATGTTTGGCATAGTGACTGAACCACTACTAAAATGATAACTATCAACACAATTGTAGATTTATTTTCTTTTGACTGCCTAATCAATTAATTACTTAATCATCAAAAAACATGTCAGCACATTACTTACACACACACACACACACACACACACACAAAAATACTGATTCAGTCTGAGACATCGGTGCTACCACAGATAGTTTTTCATAGGTTTTTGATAGTTTTTGGAGTGGGGTTGAGGGTGGCTGGCTGGTGATGCATCATACTTTGGTCACACCATTATGTTCCAATGTGTCATCTTAAAAGTCATCTAGTGTAGAATGTACTGTAAATGCATGATTTGACGTCAAATATTTAGATGACGCGTGTCACAACGGCTGGCCCAGTTATTTCCTACATGAACACACAGTGCTATTCTCTAACCTGAATCAACTGTCTACGCTACAGAAACGCGGAAATCCTACAACTTGCACATCCAGCTACAGTAACCTGACACTTTTCTCTTGTGTTGTGATGGCACATTTTCTCCTGTGGTCTGTTACTATGGACAAAGAGGAACTTATTATCAGGGCATACAAATATCAGATCTCATATGACCCACAGCCCTGGTTTTATAATGATATATTCACAGCTGTAGAGAGAGCCTCTTCAGGTGAGGGACATGTGAAATAACACACAAAAGACTCCACTGAATCCAAGGCCGACGTCCAAATTCACTACATTTGCTTCATATAATGCTTCATGTACTGTACTGCCCCGTTTTCAGTGAATGAGAGCTCATCCACATAGTTATGGACATGGAAACAACATTTTTGCCCACTGATATCAAAACACATCTCTCTTTGAATCTCTCTCCATACTGCTCTATGAAATAGATCACATTACTCACACTATCCAGGATCTCACCCAATCCAACTGTACAGACATCTTTAGACAAGGCAAGGCAAGGCCGTTTTATTTATATTGCTCATTTCATACACAATGGCAACTCAATGTGCTTTACATAAAACACTGGATGATTTTTAACCTGGATTTAAAAATATTCACAGTCGGGGCTGATTTCAGTTCTGCTGGTAGTTTGTTCCAGTTGTGTGCAGCATAACAGCTAAAAGCTGCTTCACCATGTTTAGTCTGAACTCTGGGCTCCACTATCTGACCTGAGTCAGTAGATCTCAGAGCTCTACTGGGTTTATATTCTACTAACATGTCATTCATGTATTCTGGACCTAAACCATTCAGTGATTTGTAGACCAGTAGCAGAACTTTAAAATCTATTCTATAGCTGACTGGGAGCCAGTGTAAAGACTTTAGAACTGGAGTAGTGTGCTCTGATCTCTTTGTTCTGGTTAAAACTCGAGCTGCAGCGTTCTGAATGAGCTGCAGTTGTTTAATGCTTTTTTGTGGGAGTCCAGTCAGAAGACCGTTACAGTAGTCGAGTCTACTGGAGATGAAAGCATGAATCAACTTCTCCTGGTCTGTTTGAGACGTAAAACCCTTCACTCTGGATATGTTCTTAAGCTGATAGAAGGCTGTTTTGGTGATTGATTTGATATGACTGCTGAAGGTCAGATCTGAGTCTATCAGCACGCCAAGGTTTCGTACTTGGTCGCTAGTTTTTAGAGAGAGTGACTCCAGATGTTTACTGACAGCAATCCTCTTCTCTTTATTGCCAAAAACAATGACCTCAGTTTTGTCCTGATTTAATTGAATCCATCCATCCATCCATACTTGCTCTAAACAGTGACACAATGACTGTATTGGACTGTAGTCATCCGGGGACAGTGCTAGGTATATCTGCATGTCATCTGCATAACTATGATAGTCTACATTAGAGTTCTGCAGAATTAGACCCAAAGGCAGCATATATAGACTGAACAGAAGGGGTCCAAGAACTGACCCCTGAGGAACTCCACATGTCATAGCCACTCGATCGGATTCATAACTTCCAATGGTCACAAAATAACTCCGCTCCTCCAAGTAGGACCTGAACCATTCTAGGACTGTTCCGCTGAGTCCTGCCCAAGTTTCCAACCTGTTCAACAGTATACTGTGATCCACAGTGTCAAACGCAGCACTGAGATCCAACAGCCAGAACACTGGAGTTCAAGAAATTGCTGAGTTGATTAAAAACCACTTTCTCAATGATCTTGGCTATAAAAAGGAAGATTTGAGATAGGTCTGTAGTTGGTTAACATGGAATCATCCAGCGTTCTTTTTTTTAAGAGTGGCTTAATGGCAGCTACTTTTAGGGGTTTAGGAAACGTTCCTGATTGAAGTGAGCTATTTATTATTTGCTGCAAATCTGTTTGGACAGAGTTCACAATAGTTTAAAAAAAAGTCTGATGGCATTGTGTCAAGACAGCATGTTGATGGTTTTACAGTAGATGCTGAACTGTTTCCTCTATGGTTTTTTGTATTAAATTCTGACATCGCAGTTGAGTTATTCCTGGGAGGTCTTAGGGATTGCATCATTTTATTGTTTTGTTGATTTGTGTTGATATTTAACCTTATGGACTGGATTTTTTCACTGAAAAAGCAAATTCATTGCATTTATCTGTCGAAAGGAGTTCTGGAGCTATCTGTTTATGGGGGTTTGTAAGCTTATCAACCATAGCAAACAGAGTGCGAGTGTTGTTGATGTTCTCATTAATAATTTCAGAAAAGTGTCGCTGTCTAGCTTTGAGTAACTCATAGTTAAAATTACAAAGACTTTGTTTGTAGAGGTCAAGGTGAATTTGAAGTTTAGTTTTTCTCCACTTACGCTCTGCTTTCCTGCATTCTGTTTTTAAAGCCTTTACCATCATAGTGTTCCTCCATGGTGTTTTCTTTCTGATCAAGGTTGTCTTAGTTTTAGTTTTAATAGGTGCAACAGCATCCATGACATCTGAGATTTTCAAGTTAAATTTATCAAGGAGTTCATCAACTGACTCTGCATACATAACTACTTTACATAAACAATCTAGTGTTAACTGATGTTACTTTACAAGGAAAGCTAATGCTACTGTATGGTGAACAATAGGTGAAATGCCTCAGCTAAACTCATATTATCTTTATAGTATTTTTATTTTTTCTATACTATAACATCAACATTTTAAGTGGGACCTCCAGAACATTTAGCACTGATCAGTAGCTTGACCTGTAATACTTGCCAACATAAGATATAATGTTACATTAGCTTGGAAGCCAAAGTATGAAGTGTTTAAAGTGACCTACCAGCAAATTTCCATTCATACCACAAGTGGAAAACTACATCGCAATCATTAAATATAATGACACTCATGAATGTAATGCTTATGATAATGAGAAAATTAGAATAATCAGTACATTTGTTTAGTTTTCTAAATATAGATGAGCTTTGGAGTAAACTACTACCAAAATGTATCAGTCAGTAGCACCTAACCTTATTTTTTATCTAAATTAATACTACAATTTCCTAAAAGTTCATATATATTCTAGGTTTTTGAAAACATTAGCTTTGTGTCTCATATAATATGCCTAATATCAATTCTTATGTCATTTTATTCATTTTTAATTTTGGATGGAAAGATGTACAGTTTTAGCATCTCATTGTTGAACGACCCTTGGATGGAGCTGTGATACCATAGAAATGTAGATACTGGATCATTTGATGCCCTCTCAGGCAAAGCAAGAGGAGGAATACTTCACACTACTTAACTTTTTAAGTAGGTTTTTTTTCTACTTTCAAGAACATAAGTCTCTCTTTAATATTGATTATGATAGATATATTGAAAAGCTGTCCCCTGATCCCTCCATGATAGGGGAGGTTATAGCACACTAATTCCCTTTTCAGGTTTTAATTGAACTCTATCCTACAGGATTACACAGATCTAGATTAGGACCTAATTATACTCCCTGCTGAGTGATAATTGAAGTGAGAATATAGAGCAGATCTGAGAGGATCTGCTGGGGGATCAGCAGACATTCTGCTGTGTACTATTAATATTACCAGTATGCCAATTCACTGTGATCCTGAGTCACACAGCTACCCAGCATACTTCACCTTGACAAGGGCAATGATTTTTAATGCTTTCTCATCTATTGCCTCATCTCAAGGAGCTTTGTTAATATATCAAATCTATTCTATACTAATAACCCCTGCTGAAAGTTAAACAGTACAGATATCAGTGCACCTACATCTGTGCAGGCTGCCACTATTCAGTTGACATTACTTCTATGAAGCTTTTAATAATAAACAGCAAGCAAGTAAAGCATTATTTTAAAGATCCACTAATCCACAATGAAAATGTAACTTATTTCATCCTGATCATTTCTTTTTGTTTTGTTTCTTTCCATATATTCATACCCTCAAGGCTAAGATGTATTCACACACACCCTTCCATGTTTTGCACATGTAATATAAAGTGATGCATTATATGCTGCTGTGTGAGAAAATGACCCAGCCTTTCATGCTCATTTAATCTCACTGTATTTTTTAATCCCGTTGACACTTACTGTATAACACAACAAGGGTTTCTTATTTCATCTGAGAATTGCATTGTTCAAATCAGTGGTTGTGTATGTTTACATGGATTTACTTTTAATAATTTGTTCTATGATTATTTATTATATTATTATTTTATTTGGCAATAAAAACATGATTTTGCTGCTACAACAGCAGTTTGTCTGAGAAGATAATAAAGTTGTATTTTGTCTAGGTATCATCTCTGCAGACACTGGGACATATCTTCGTGGAGGTACTATGACCAGCGCAAGCAGCACTTTGACAGTTGTGTGTTTTTTCCTGACATGAAACTCACTGTGGCCGTCTGTCTGTTGGTGCACAGCTCAGGTGGGAGGAGAGGAACAAACAGGTGGGAGGAGAGGAACAAACAGGTGGGAGGAGAGGAACAAACAGGTGGGAGGAGAGGAACAAACAGGTGGGAGGTTCATTCAAATGAAGCAGCACGAAGCAAGCTGTTGATACGTTGATGGAAACTGAGTCTGAAGACCGACAGTCTCAGAACCACCTATTTGTTTCTGGAACATCACTCTTCTCATCACTTACACTTTGATGATTTTGTATACGAAAGCAAACTAAATACTTGGAACAAATGCATCACAATAACAGAAAAATTCTTTCCTATTTGAATTAAACGCCCTCCAGCCAGTAGATGCACTTTGATCTGCATCGAATGAATGTTTGATATGGTGAAAGTAGAAGCACTGCTAAAACAATCTGTTTTTATCTCTAATACTGTATCTGTTGTCATAGCTGCTGTATACTGTGAGCTTATTTAGTTAATTAAATCCCTGAAGGCAGCAGAACAGATACGGTATGTTAATAAATCTGCAGCCTCTGGTTAGAGAAGTGTGGAGTCACTATGCAGTGCCATCATGCACAACTGTTCAGTGTTCAAACCTTCATTTAAACACCTGAAGACAACACTTATCACCCTGTTACATGTTGGTGCATTGGCATGATTAAAACAGGGCCACGCAGTTATGTTGCTACATCTCTCCAAGCTTATATCCAGCTTCTATAGGATATATTGGCTGATTATGTAAAATATAGAAAGTATACCAGACACACATCAAGGTTTAACAAACTGAAAAATCTCCAACTGTCCTCAAATAAATCAAAGCTGTTATTCAAATGTGACGTTCCTCTCTGAAACATCTCCCACATACACACACTGTGATATGACAGGTGTCATTGTTAAATTGGGATGTAGTGGCAGATGACTTAACACAGGTTCATTTAGCAGGAATACTGACAGATCATATTTTCTGACACCTCATACATGCAACACAAAAATAGTCAAATACAGGAGGATGCAGTGTAAACAGTTCCAAAACAGAACCTGATCACATATCAGTCATTATTCCTGCATTAAATGGAACTAACCTCATTTATTTTACTACCAAATCTACCTGTGTTTTATGACAGTGTTAGAGTGCTTTCAAAGGGCAGTAATCTTCAGGGCCAATATTAGGGGCCGTTTCCACTGCAGGAACTTCAGGGTCATTTTGCAGGGCCGTGACGGTTGGCGCGTGTCTCCATAGCAGGAACCGCCCCTGAAGGACAATCTCACAGAACTTTTTTACGGGGGCAAAACAAGTCCCTGCCTCAGGGTATGTACTCCGTGCGGCCCCGAAAAATTCCTGGGTGGGGTTTGAGGTCGACTCGGTGCTGATTTGGTATACTCGCGTCACCTCGGTTGCACAACGATTACACAAAGATCGAAACTGTTGCAGAATGATTAGGTCACTTCCAGAGTCTGGTGGGTCTTATCAAGCTCCTACTCTGTAATGGAAGCACAACGGCTGAGAGTGAGAGGACGTTCCTGTAAAGTTACCGCCTCCTAAATTTTACCTGGAACTTCCTTAATGGAAACAAGACTTATGTATTTGGTTGTAGACTGAAATGGAATTTCAGCTGCTCTGTGATTGGTTTGCTTTAAAGGATTTAGCTGTTGATTTTCTATATTTGTCTTCTCGTCTACAATAAGAAAAGTGCAGAGCCAAACCAACAATGAACTGATATACTTACAAATATTACACAGGTTGTGTCATGTGGCACAACAAGCTAGATAAGCCTTGTAAACAGAACTGTGTTCCCTGTAGCAGTGCCTGCTTTACAGCATGTGCTCTCCAAGAGGGATGAAATCATGATAGCTGTTATTACTCTTTGGAGCTGTTTCTAAAAAAAAACTACTGCAATAAAAACCTGTATGCTCAACAGGGTCACCAAGTGCAACAGTGTGACTCACTGAGGTGTTTTTAATAGATTTTGGACAACAACGGAGGTCTACAGCACAGAGGAATAACATATATCATACTTTGATACACACACAATACAAGTAGGATGAGTTCATTGTTGGTTTGGCTCTGCACATGACATTTGTTGATGAGAAGTAAAATATAGAAAATCTCCAGCCTTATCCTTTCAGGATCAAGACATCAGCAGAAATGCAGGATTCCAATAAAGAAACATGTTAAGAATACCAAGGTGTATATAATTAAGATCGTTGCTCCTGTCAATGTTGTTAAAAAAAACAGACTGATCCACAAGATTTCAACCCACTAGACAAGATAAGTCTGACTGATCCTGAGATTGATATTTGAAAACTCAGATATTGATATATTTGAAAGTCTTTTTTTTCCAAGGATCTCTTGAATTTGGTTATTAAAGCAAGTGTACTGATCATTGCAGTTAAGCTTAATGACAATACATACCATCAAATAATACATACTATTTTACTACATTAACCTATTAAATATCTCATGGTGATATTGTGATCTAAAATAGCATATTCCACTCCTAGTGAGCAGAAAACTTGTCATGTGCTTTTGGTTTTATCTATGATACTTTTTTTTTTTTTATCATCACCAGTTGACCTATTCAAGAGTCATACTGGTTTAATAATATGTAGAGAAATGGTTGTATGTGTAAAGTGCCTTGAGATAACTTTTGTTGTGATTTGGCGCTATATAAATAAAGATTGATTGATTGATTGATTGATTGATTGATCTTTTGGTACATTACAATAAACTGTATACACTGTATATACATTGTGTTTCGAAAATCACCGTCACAAATGTCTTTGTTTTCATTTTTATCTTCATATGAAAGATGAAACATTATCTGGTACTGAAGATGAGCAACAGTGTGTCCAATACTGCTCAATTCTTGAGAGACTTTCCATTTATGAAGTCAAGCATTACAGTTTCACATGGATCTGCAACACTATGTTTCATATTTTGTAACATTAGGGCTGCTCCCAACTCAATTTGAGTGTTATACAGTGTAATATGAAGATTCCATCATTCTTTCCTTTTTTTCTTTCATATAGACTATATATCGGCCAATCAGAAAATCTGTTTTCTTGAGTTTCAGTGATGATTTCAACCACATCAAATGCAACAGAATCATGGGAACATATTTTTGCGCATTTCAAAATAAAAGACAGCTGCATATGATGCAAGCGCTGAAAAACCAACATTTTATATCAGGCTGCCATATAGATTTGTCTGAACAATTAGGCAAATAGCACACATGTACTTCTGTTTGAACCAAGCTTTTACAATCTAATTGTTTTAATTTCACTTTAAACCTTAAACAAGTGAGATATTAATAAACAAATGAAACAGTTTAAAATACATTCACAGCATATGTCATATGGCTGTTATGAAATAACTGACATCTAGGGATGCTCGATATTGACTTTTCTGCCGATATCCGACATTCCGATATTCCCCAACTCTTAATTTCCGATACCGATATCACTCGATACCGATATTTGCAGGCTTTTCACACCAAAACTATTAGATAACAACATAACATATCTCCTACTGTTGAATTAACACATTATGCCTAATTTTATTGTGAGGACCCACTGGATGCATACATAAATGCAACATGGCTTTCCACATGTAAACACTGTCTGTGCAAAATAAGGCACTGCCATATTTATTATGCTGCTTTGCAGTCATTGCAAATTATAAATGTACTATCCGTAGGGAACACTTGGAAATAGTTCCAAACCACAGGACCATAGGAACGTCCTCTCACTCGGTCCTCTCAGCTGTTGTGTCTCCAGCAGAGTAGGACCCAGATAGGACCCAGATAGGACACACCGGACTCTGACGGTGACGTCACAGAGGCGACTCGCCGAAAGCATAACAGAGAAAATGACAACAATGAGGTAAACCTTCTGTTTGTGTGTTCGTGTACATGGCGGTGGACGCTATGAACTTGTTATCCACGGTTAGTCACGGTTAGAGATCCACGAGTCTAGCGTGTTGTTGCTATACGTCATCAAGCGCGCGCAAGTAAACATCCCATGCTACGTTCATGCAGGCTCGGAAATGCTGAAGCCTACAGAACAAATATCGGTTATAAAAACCTGATACCAATACTTCCTGATATTACATTTTTAAGTGAATATCGGCCGATAATATCGGAGGGACGATAATATCGGACATCCCTACTGACATCTCTTCTACAACAGAATAGACCCACTTTATTTGTCTTTAAACATTAAAACCAATAAATACATCTTAACAAGAATAGATTAAGAAACTAAATTGTTTGAAATTGGAATTATTTTTAAAATAAAATAAAAACAGCAGGCCTGAAAATTTGCATTGACCGCCTTTTTCTTCTTCAACATGATAGGCTTATCAGGCTATTGTAGATCTTAAGTGAAACTGAATAAAGAAATTAAACTTGACTTAAAGCTTCTCGTCAACTGAGGTTCTCCGACTGATGACTCAACTCCATTTTCAGGGGCCAGCTCTATGTCACATGTCAAAGTCTAATAAAAAATATGGCTGGTGTTATTATGGTTTGTTGAGAATGTCCATTGGCTTACCCATAGATGCAGGAGATGTCAATCACCACATCGATCATGTCACAACACAGTTCGTATGTCTGCATGTCCACTGGACTGCTGTCTGTGGCGATGTATATCTTACTGACCACATCAAACAGGAAGGCCTTCTCAACACCTGAGTTCTGATAATAGAAGTAGAGACACAGAAGAACTTAAAGTTAGCACACATGAGATCTGGTAGCCACTACTACATGCAGGGAGACATCCGAGTATTGTTTATATTCCAGTTATTTAACCAGAACAAACTTAAGATTAATGTTTAAAATGGCTGTGATAAATGTTCTATACATTCAAGAACCCATTTTTGCATTTGCTGTGCAGCCTAAAAATGGCTGTTTGGTCTGGTGGCCCTTCAGACCTTTTTTAACTGCACACATATTACTGGACCCCAGGGACCTTTCTTTTGAGGAACTCAAGATATCTTCTAGGACATGAACTAGGGTTTAGTTCTTGCAGCCTGTTACAAAGTTGACCATTTTTAAATTAAGTTTTGGCCCAGTCATAGTTATAGTGAGCGCTGACTAATACCCCATTCAGACCAACACAGTGACGCAGGTTAAAGCCATGTTGGGTAGGGTTGGGTCGATGCGCGATACCATCATCCATCAGCAATGGTGGATCGACCACTAAGTCTCTACCAACGTAACATCGTGATTTAAGTTTAAAGAACTTGAGTTAACGATAACTACAGTTGCTACGTTACCCCCCGATGACACTGTCCATTGCAATGTTTCATTGTGGACTTGTCATATGCCAATTTTGTTGACATCACCCAGCCCTAAAGTCAAGGTCTACTCCTTTTTTTTTATAAGTTGGTTGCTGGAACTGCTGGAGCTACATAATTATGAATACATCAATATGTATGCAAAATACTGTAGCCGACCCAGGTTAGACCTGCATCTGATGTGAATAGTACATCTCTATACCTTTGTCATTTGAATCTGGCATTTGACAGTATTCAAATTATATACATCACCTGTTTAGAAATGTACGCCACTGATGCTAACCTAAATGACTGAGTCTTTGCTCCTGAGACAGCGTGTGCTTATGGTCAACATGTCTAGCTACATTAAAGACTATTTAAAATAACTGAATGCGTCTCTCTGTCAAAGAGGTTATTTTTTATGAGATAGTTAGTGGAGCTTTGAGTTGAGATTATTTTGTCACAGCATCGTCACAGCTAGTGCCGTCAGCAAGTACACTGCTGCTCCAACTGCAGAATGACCGTACTGAGTCCTCTAATCCACGGAAGTTTGTACTCCCAAGCCCAAATTCACAATTACACAGGTCCTTACTTGGCAAACTTGGTATTGAGACAGGAGACTGTCAAATCTCTGATCCATGAAATCAATTTTACGTTCATAAATGTCACTTGTTCCAAGCAGCTTGCACTGCGTTTAATGGTGGCAGTGCTTGAGAGTGCAACACGTAAATCAACCACCAGATGTGTCTATGAGGTCCCTTTGCCTGAATTCATTATTATATTTAAAATAATGTCAACTAATTAACCTAACTTAATAATGTACATGACTGAATTTTCTTTTTAGCCACAAATCCTGAAGAAACCCGAGAAAACACTTTTAAAGGAGCTTTTCACAGAGGATGATGAGAGTATGAGATCCATGATGACCTATGAGGAGCCTGTTCTGTTTGGGTGGAATAAGACACACATTCATCTTTTGTTGTCATAGCCGGCCTTCTCATTTATCTGTGAGCATGCTTCCTGTATGAGCAGCTGTTCTCAGCTACAGCAGATACAATCAGAGTAGGGATGGGGTTTGATAGCATTTTATTGAACTCAAATCGAGTATCAAATTGACTCATCAAATCACTCCTTTTGAATCCTTTATTAGGTGTATCTTTGAACATGTGTGAGTAACTAAAGGCGAAAATAACTTCAAAGATATAATCTTTTGCTCTCAATGTGTATCTCACACAGTACTGCCTTTCTTACCACTAATACTGATAATGAAACTGATTAGTTTTAAGGGTCTGATACAAGGGCGACACACACACACACACACACACACACACACACACAAACACACACACACCAAAGTGATCTGTTATTAATGTCCTGTATTTTTCTACACGTCAGGCAGCTGCTGATTTATAAATCCCAGGTTTATACAGTGACATAGTTTGGAATAAAGCCACCCTCCTCAGGATGAATCATTAGCTCCGTCAGGCCCAAACTCTGTTTCCTCTGTCCTGTCACATTTATAATTAAAGTTTTCAGTGTTGCTGTTTAAATACAGTGTCTCACACTATCTGCTGTATTAACATTCATGTGTGAATGCCTGCTGAGTGTATTCGCTCTAAAGTAAATCAATCAATCAATCTTTATTTATATAGCGCCAAATCACAACAAAAGTCATCTCAAGGCTCTTTACACATAGAGCAGGTCTAAACCTCTTCAAGTTTAAGAGTATGGTTCCATTTAAAGTCTGTTCACCCCTTTATTCTCTCTTTTCTGTTGTAGTGCCCCTATATTCACAAAGTTTTCTGCTTTCAAAATATACCATGACTACAAATAGTCTAACTGTTGGCATCAAGCAGCTCAGCTCAGTTCATCACATACAGTGAACATTGTTTACTGATAGATTCTGAGTGATCTGTTTGACGTGTTAATAAAGTTACTGCTGCTGTGTCACTCTCTCCTTCTTGAAGGTTTAGCCATCATCAAAACCTACATGAAAGCAACATGGACAACAGCCTCCAAAATGCTAATTAGCCCTGCACTGTGGAGTGTGTACCTGTCTCTAATGTACAATGACAATAAAGACTTTCTATTCTATTCTATTCTATCACAACCATTTGAAGAAGATCATTGACAAGCAAAAGGAAAGGGAACTGAGGAAAGTCGTCTTAACAGTAAGTAAAGAGAGTAAAGAATAAGTAAAGTAAAAGTTTCCACCTTTTCTGCTGCTGCTATAGTCACCTTTGCTTCCACTTCTGGAGCTACAACCACTGCTTCTACAGCCTCCTCCTCCTCCTTAACTCCTGGAGCCAGAGCTACTGCTGCTACAGCCTCATTCTCCTCCACCACTGAAGCAAGAGCTGCTGCTGCTGCTGTAGCTATTCCCACATAGAAAAACCCTCAAAACAGGTATCAGGTGTAGCCAAGCATCAGGCATATGGTTTAACTGCCAAAAAGCAGAAAAAGTGTAGAGCACTCTATGTTTCACTTATTGTTATTTAATTCTGGTGCTATTTGTTTGATTATGGGGTTTTTTTTCTGTTAAGAGATAGGAGGCTCGCCTAATACAACAACATTGATTTAGTGTTATAATAATAAAAAGCATGAAAGAGACTTAAAAAAAACTGCAGTTGTTATTAATTCTGGTGCTGTTTGTTTGGTGTGTTTTTCTGTCAAGTGATAAGAGGCTCACTTGAGACAAAAACATTGTTTTGGTGTAATAAGAAAAATAAAAACGTATGGACTGAAAATGTATGTAGATGGTTTATTATTTGAAAGAGTAAAAGTAAAATGAGCTTTGCAAAAAAATAAGAAGTATTATTTATTATATTTCATAGATTGAAAATATAATTGAAAAAACAAGAAAAGAACACTATTATTAGCACCACTCTGTATACTCATCACTGTACTCTCACAGAGAGAATGCACCTGTGCAAATGTCATGTGACAATACAGTGAATGTTCATTTGATTAGATTTGACACTGAATTGTATAAAGTTGTGTATAGTTGTGTATAGTTCAGCAGTATTATTATAAAGATTGTGTATTCTCTTAGTTTTGCACCCATGGGTGTAATCTCTTGAAGTGGAACAGCCAGCCAGTCCTGAAGAACACAACACAAGGAGAGGACTTCTGGCAATAACCTCTCTAATGGTGCCCTCCTCTTCCACCTTTTACTGTGTGGATGTTGTGTGGATGCTGTGTGGATGTTGTGTAGGAGTTTTGGGAGGAGAAGAGAGCTACGGTCAATGACCACTTATGCATACAGGACAGTGCTGTTGACCTGTGATGTAGGGAGCTGCACTCAATACAATATCCATCCTGTATAATATACAGGATATATTGCCTAGTCATTTATAAACTCGTATAAGTCAAATCATCCTTCATACCAGACTAGCCGGCCTGCTAACATGAACTATTATTTAATGCAAGCAGTAATCTCTGTAACATGGACATTTTTAACTTGATGAGATAATTAGCTAACAGGTTAGACAATGTGCACAGTCACAGCTTATCACATGCTAACATTTGGACTCCCGGGTAAGTCACTGAGTTTTTCTCATTTCTCTGTACTGTATTCAATTAAGGACTTTTCTGCGAGCACATCAATATCTATCTAATAAGATAATAAGAGAACTTTTTCATATCGAATCAGATATTAGAATTCACTGTTTATATTGTTTATTACTAAAAAGAAGAAAAAATGGTCTTTGAAGACACGTGAGCAAATTCTCCTTAAGCATCCAAGACTCTGAGGGGGGGGGGGGGGGCTGTGAATGTGTTTGATGAGTCAAGACTCACGATGGGCACGATGACACATGATGTAAACAAATCTGTGCAGATAACTGTACTTTATAAGCTGTTTAAAGCTAGCTTATTATCAATATAGCTGGCAAACCAACTTTGCAATGCTATTTTACTGAGTGGATCCATGGAAGCTAGTTCAGCTAGCCGTGATAAACCCACTACCCATTTTCCCTGTGGTCACGCACAGTGGAGCAAATCCCCTGCTGCCCAGAAATCATTTTATACATCCATACATAGACCTCCATTATAAAAATGAATGATTACTGTTTGTACACAATGGATGAATGCTTGTAAAACTTTGCCAGAGCCTAGAAAAGTGATTTTAAGGTGTGTTACATCATCCTAATGTTAAGTCTATGGGCCGAATGGGAACACTGAGGAGGGGCCAGTGGAAACACTAATGAGCATGTACAGTGAACCACACACCTCAAACAAACCTGGAAGCTAGAAAATATTTGACTTTTGCAACCCGTGAGCAATTTTCATTAGAGTAAATGGCATCTAGGAGTCTGGT
The DNA here is from genome assembly GCF_963691925.1 of Scomber scombrus. Lineage (NCBI taxonomy): Eukaryota > Metazoa > Chordata > Actinopteri > Scombriformes > Scombridae > Scomber > Scomber scombrus. Next base: position 26,840,042 of record NC_084988.1, read on the forward strand.
ATGAAGTGTCAATAATGCACCCACAGGTACAACACAGAAGAAGAAGACATCTGCTAGAAAAGCCATAGTGGGTTCACAATCTGAGGCTCTTGACTCATCCTTAAGAGTCCAGACTGAGTAATATGGTTCAATCATTCATTTCAATTGTGTGCTAAAGCAGTGAGTTTAGTGGTGCCACACTGGTGTATATAATAAGCCCGACCCATACTGACGGTGATACTGATATTAAGGAATAAATAATTCTGATATCAATATGTCAGCCGATAATTTGATATAAAAAGAATATATACATGTACATACATTTGTTGCAACGATCCCTTAAATGAAGTTATCAAACACTTGTACAAAGTGTCACAAGTGTGTAATGAAGGCAGGAAATTCTACAGTTTCACAGTCAATTTTATTGTATAAAATCACATCAGTGCACTGAAACAGTCTAAACTAACTAAATTACATAAAACATGTACATATATATTTAACTTGAATTTAAAAAAAGATCAAATGTACATTAATTGCTGCCTATATAACATTTTAAAAAATCGGCACATGTTGGACAACATATACGCCAATACCGATATATCTGTGATCGGCTGATATTGGCTCTAATATATAATAGTAGTGATGCTACATTGCACACAGTTGAGTCTGTAGCATTTTTTTCAGAGGCTGAAAGAACAAAACAAAGGAGGAGTAGAATGCACGGCCCTGCTACATACACAGGAGTCTTTGTAGATAAACCATTTAGCTTTACATTCTCAATGAAAAACACACGCTTGTACGATCACAGCCTCAGGAGTACACATCATGCAGCTCTAACATCTGTGTTTTATGTGGCTCAGGTTAATGTGTTTACATGGACCTGTGGCAACAGGCTACAACAGGCTGATGGGTAAATCTTGTAAGATATCATTTTTTTATTCTACAGAACAAAAAGCTCTTCACATGTATTTAAGACCTAACTTAATAACAGTCTTTGAGATGTGCACTGTACAATCACTGGAGGGGAAACTTTGCTCAAGTAAGCCCTGCCTCTTAATTACTGTTTTCTTCTGATTTAATGTCCCCTGAGTGAAGCCTGAATTGTCATCTGTTGTCTTCAAGGCTTCTTATTCAATTAGCAAGAAAATCGCTTTTTCTGTGTCTTGTCAAAACATCGTCTAAAGTCAGGATTTTAATTTCAAGTGTGAAACTTTTAATATGACAGCTAAAACAAAGCCCCAACTTACAGTGAGAGAGGACGATGGAATTAAATAGAACTGATTCACTTTACAGGAGAACTGCCTCCTAAAAGTCAATGAGTTAAATCATCTGTTGGAGACCATTCAGTGGACTGAGAAGCTTCAAGTTGAGCAGTCAGTGCATTACAATAACATGATCAAACTGAAGCTTACAGAAGATGCACAATGAGAACATTTGCAAGTGTTTAATGTGTTTCTTTACTCATTTACACTGAAAGTTTATTTTTTGTTTAAAGAGGAAGGCAGTAGCCTGAGAGAAGAGGTTATAAGTTCAATGCATTGCAGGGAAGTTAGTTTCAAATTTCAGGCCAACTGTTGTTATTTTCATTAAAAATAATTCAAATCTTAAATAATTGAATTAATTTATTTTTGTTTAGATGTATTTATTAGGTTTTATATTTAAAGAGACATAAAGTGGGACTATTCTGTTCAAGAAGAGATGTCAGTTATTTCATAGTAATGTGTGCTACTGTGTTATTGTGGTTGAAATCATCACTAAAACTCAAGACAATAGATTTTCTGATTGACAGATCAAAAAGGAAGGAATGATCAAATCTTCAAACTGAACAGTTCAATCTGATTGACCAAAATTCTGAGTCAGACACAGCCCGACTTTACAGTGAATGTACATCCCTTCAAAAGCTTAAGAGACGGCTCTGTAGCATAAAGAGTATGTATCCTTAATTAACACTTCACATGAATCTCTGAACTATCATTTGTGTAGTGGATCACAATGGAAACAAGCCATTAGTCTGTACTGTGTGTTTACCTTCAATCATAATAACTAAAGCAGGGCACACCAGATATTCCTTCAGTCAATAAATCAATCAACCGCTGTATTTCCATTCGAATATAAATGTCACTGCCAGCATTTAAAACTCAACAGAGATACCAGAGATATCCTGATCCTATTTGGATGGAGGCTAATCAAGGTATTGTATGATGGATCAGTATCAGCTGCAGCATGTAGAGCTCAATCACTTTCTGACTGTTTGTGTTTGCTCTGTAAACGGTGTTAAAACTCAGGAATGAATGCAGTGTCTATCACAGTGACATGTTGCTGTTCATCATAAGACTGCATTAGGATCTCAGTATTGTTTTGATGTCACTTTGTTAAAGCTGTCTAAATAATGTTACAGAAATCATTGAAGAAAGCTGTGATACTGGCTATATGCAGACTTATTCTGCTTTAAACATAAACAATTACTTGACTAACTATGATAAAGATTAACTGTATGTTAAGTCTGCACTGTCCTGATATATTTAGTATTTATTTTAACTGTTGTGCAGGGCATATTATTGTAACATGGAGAGTACTATACAGGTTCCATAAACTAGCACTTGAGTCAGATATCATTTATACTGGTATATTCAATACCAGTGAGTGTGTTAACAATATCATTATCATTTCAGCTCATTTACATGACACTGACCAACAGGCACTCATGTGAATTTGCATGGGTCAGTGAACAACACAGACAAAGTGAAACCAAGCCAAGTACACACTACATGGACACTATTAAGACTTCACCTGAACATGTAGGGTCTGAACTAATGGCATCAGTAGGGGTTTGAACATATTTCCTGCAGTATGACATATAGAACATGAATGAAAATACAAACTGGAATCGTTGAGATTTAGGAAAACGTTGCATCATAGGGCATCGCTGTAGGGAGCTGGCCACAGCATGTAACAGCCAGTGATGCAGTCTGTTGGTTATGTGTGACTACCACCTAGTGGCTGGATTGTGACATTGCAGAAGGACACATGCAACGTACAGTTGTCTGCAAACATTTGGGCACTCCTTGAAAAATAACATTTTGGTAGTTTTTTAATTGAAATAATATGAAGACATCCTCTTTAGAATATGAAACATAAAATAGACTATATTTTCAGCAAACATTAATGCATAGATACTTTTTCGTCATAAATTCATCATAAATAAAAATAAAATCATTTGGACATCCTACTAGTACTGAAGTCTCAGATTGTTTTACAGGGTCTCTGATCTAAATCAGCTCAGAGGCAGGTCAATCAATCAATTCATATTTATTTATATAGCACCAAATCACAACAAAAGTCAACTCAAGGCACTTTACACATGGAGCAGGTCTAAACCGTACTCGTCAGGTCAACAACTGTCAGTAGGAAATGTTTCAAAGCTTTACAAACCCTATTCAAACCTTGAGAGGAAACTCAGCAGCCAGGTTTCCTCTAAGCAGCTGTGTAACACTCTGAAAATGGAATTACTGATGCCCACAATGCAGGGAAGCTACAAGAAGATATCAAAGTGTTGTCAGCTTGCAGTTTCCACAGTGTGAAATATAATTATGAGATGGCAGTTTAAGGGGACTGTGGAGGTCAAGATGAGATCTGGAAGACCATGAAAACCCTTAGAGAAAAATGCTCGGATGCTGGTGAAAAAGGCAAATCAAAAGCTCCACTCGACTGCAATAAACCTGTAGGAAGATTTAACAGAGCGAGGAATGGTGGGCCGTTCAACTGTGCAGTGATGCTCACACTAACAAGATGACTCCTTCATGGAAGAGTCAGTAGAGGAAATTCTATATTCTTCAGTGAATTGATTCGTCCCTAGATTTAAAAACACACTAAATTGTTGGATGTTACAGGACAGAGTGAATTCAGCAGCCACACTTTCCTCCATTCTCTGTTCCTCTGTTTAGTGTCTTCACTGTTTAGTGTTTGGGGAACAACAGACGTGACTTTTCTTGGTGTTGAGAAGCTGCAAGCATTTATTAACTGACACTGTAATCTGTACTGTACATTGCCACACTGACCATACTTACTGCTCGCTACACACACACACATAATGCACTATCCTAAGACTTTCCGAGGCAACAACAAACAGGTTGACACATGTTTTGGAACAGCACTGCACAAAGATGCTAGCAAATACTATTGATTTCCAAATTAAAGGATATTTAATTTAAAACGTCTTTTTTTGGCCTGGCGGCGGTTCTGATCTCTGTTATCACAGGTAATGTGTTAGTCTGTCCCCCCCCCCCCCCCCCCCCACAGGAAATAATGGATTAATCCTGAAAACTACAGATGTAGCACTTTTGTCCTTATGGAAGTAACATATAGGACTTTGGTCGGACAAGAGCATATCAGCCAACCAATCAACCAGGAGACTACAGCCCTAATAAAATCCAACATCAGAAGTATACAATGGAGTAATCTACAGAAGGCTGATGTGTTTTGGACTGATGAAGTTTAAATAGAACTATTTGGCTACAATTAGCAAACGTATGGTTGGAGAAAAGCATTTCATGAAAAGTACTTTGAGGTAATGTTATTTGTCAAGGAGTGCACAAATCTTTGCACTCTACTGTATTGTGCATAGTCCCACTATTAAAATGTGGCACACTAGTGCATGCTTTCCATGGAGATTTAACAAAAGGATGTCTCAGTTTTTACGTACGTTCAATTGACTAAATGGACTGCTTAGTTAACAGCAGACACGTCTAAATGTATTGTGCATGTTGTGAGGTGCAGTGCCAGGCTGGGTGATTACTCACAGATATGAAGATGTTGAGCAGGTTCTCCAGCGTGGGCAGCTGTGGGATGAGCTTTTGGACCACTTTACTGAAAGCCTCGAATATGGAGTGATCGTATATACTGGTTAAATAGAAGCTAGAGAGGTAAGAGGAAATAATCTGAGTCAGAATGAGCACAGCACTGTAACACTAATACACTAATTTGATCACTCATAGCTATTTACAGATATGGACATAGAACAGACAACAGTCTGAGCAGGTATAATATATATAATGTATAATGTGGTCCAGCATGTTAACATGCTTACATTTACTAATTAGTAAGTACAGCTGAGGCTGATGTGAAGGTGAGAGTTTTTCAGGTATTTGGTCATCAAGTACTGGAAACATGAAAATTCAACCAGATGATGATACTAGTCAATCAAAATTATTACAATTCATCATCTGCCACTATAAATGTCTGTGTGTAGAAAAGTTTGGGCAAATCCATCAAGTAAGACAACATAGGCCTAAGTGACCTGCTAGAGGAAAAGTCAGAGTATAACCAAAGTCATTAGATCCTTGAATATCTGTTGTACATTTTATGGCAATTCATCTCCAACTTGTCAAGATATCTCTCTCTCTCTCTCTCTCTCTCTCTCTCTCTCCCTCTCTCTCTCTCTCCCTCTCTCCCTCTCTCCCTCTCTCCCTCTCTCCCTCTCTCTCTCTCTCTCTCTCTCTCTCTCTCTCTCTCTCTCTCTCTCTCTCTCTCTCTCTCTCTCTCTCTCTCTCTCTCTCTCAGGCATAAAAAAAAGCCCAAAAATAAAAATCTAAATGTTTTATTTATTATTTAAATCAGTAAATACAAACTTGCAATTATCATCAATTGATGCACATGTGCTGTCCTTGGTGCTGAAAACTTTGAACACAACTAGCAATACAACTATCTTTTCTTGTTCATCAGAAAAAATCTGATGAAGGGGGGTTTCTTTCTCGACTTGCTTGGTTCAATAAGTGACAATTGTTGTTCATGAATAGATAGGAGAAGATGTGTTCATTATTTTACAGTTGTGAATTAGAAAATTACTCTCAGAAGGGCCTCGCAAGAACGCTGCGCCCCCTCTGTGCTGAGAGTCTAGCTCCTCTCCTCAATATAAGGTTTCATTTTGCTACAAATGATTTATCCAAAGAAAGTGTGGAAATGACTGTTGACTACATGTTACATTATAAGCAGGTACAGTGAAGAAAGTTGTACAGTTCAAATCAATATGAAGTCTGTCCCAGATTATACAAGACTCCAGATGTCCTTCCAATTATGAATTTGTCATTTTCCATGACATGAAATCCTTATGACTAATACATCATTACCGTATCTATTTAATCCATAACAAATCATTCCTGAATCAAAACAGTCCAAAAGCTGCAGGTAAAGCCCACCTTAGGTGTATTTGTTCCAGACCTGCATCTGCCAGGTCATCGTTGGCACGTTTGTGAATGTCCCTCTGCTTCTCGATCTTATGGTCGTCTGACAGGCCGTCTACTTTGTGAATGAACACCTCAAAGTTGATAGCTGGATTGACTTTATAAGCCCTGGTCACTGTGAGATGCAGCCTACTCAGAGCCTCCACATAGTCATCCTGCAGAAGGGAGGAAATGGAGAAAATGATGCTGTTAACGAAACAATCATATCTACACAACGGGTGACTTTAGGTTTGTATGATTTTGTTATCAGAGTATATCAACTCATAAGTAACAAGATACGTCAGACGTCTTCTTTTAGTAACTACATATTACATTTTTCCTTTTTACACTGTACAGCATCCTACTCACTCCTAGTAAAATGGACTGGTAGATGGACTGTACTTATAGCTCTTTTCTAGTCGTTATGACCGCTTTTACACCACATGTCACATTCACCCATTCACACACATTCATACACTGATGACAGGAGCTACCACACAGGGTGCCAACCTGCTCATCAGGAGGAAACTAACCATTCATACACTGTTGGCACAGACAGCAACAGGAGCAATTTGGGGTTAAGTATTTTTCCCATGGACACATCCACATGTGGACTGGAGGAGCCGGGTATCTCTACCGCCAATCTTCCAATTTCCAATCTACCTCCTGAGCCACAGCCGCCCCCGTCACTGTTACAGCTTTTTGAGTGATCATTTTCCATCTCTCCAGACCAAATGGATGTTTCCATTTGAGAGACTGGAATGTTCCAACTAGGGTTGGGTGATATGGCTGAAAACTGTATCACGGTAAAAATGTTTCATATCAGCCAATATCAATAATTATAGATCTTTTAAACGTCCTATTTATAATAAGGACCAGGGGGAAAAATTAAACGTAACCTTCCTCTGATTTGAATCACCTCCGTTATCAATCAAGGCAGACAGAGAAAAGAAAAACACTCAAATAAATAAATGTACACATAAGTCTGAATGAAAATTTAAATCACAATGAACACAATTATCTCTTTATCTCTTTTATCATATTAAGGTGCAAAAATAAACATTAAAGAAATGCTTAACAATGGTGCATAAAGTGTTTTAAAATATGTGTTAATTGTACTGTAAACATTTAAATGAAGGGAGCTGAGGTAGGGCTGGGCGATGCAGATAAACTCAAATATCACGATATATTTGACCAAATACTTTGATATTGATATTGCAAAAATATTGTAGGGATGATTATTGGTGCTGTCACAAAATATTTACACAATGAGATTTTTGATAAATATTCATCAGTACTTTGGATATAATGTCTGAGTGGGTAAAGGCAAATAGTAGAAGAGCTAGAACAGTCTGGTAAGTTCAGAAAATGACAAATGTCATTTTACTAACCCAGCCTTTATAACCAGGAAAAGAAACTCTTATGCTGTATCACGATATTACGATATCCAAATTCTAAGACGATATCCACTCTCATATCATGATGTCGATATAATATCGATATATTGCCCAGCCCTTGGCCAACGTGTCAAATATGAAGGTAAACATATGTAGCAGTAATCTCTGTGAACAAAAAACACCAGCTTCAGACCAGTTTTCATATGTTTTTATCTGGTCATCCACTGCACCCACAGCAGAAGAGGTCACTGCTCCGCTCGGTTAACATTATAGCATATTTCATTGTTTTGGAGCTAGCACACTGTGTTTTTTCATTACACAACAGGAGTCAAAGGGGGTAAAGTGAAAGAAGTTGTTTAACTGTTGGAGATGTGTTGGTCGTCTTCACCCAGCATCATCATCACTGTGGCTGTTTCTGCTGGTACTATTCCTCCCTGCATTACTGTTAACTGATGCACTCAGCAGAGAGCTCCAAATATCTTCATATCTTGTTGTATCAGCTGGTTTTAGACAGTGTAGAGCAGGTCTCCTCTCAATGTGAAAAATAACACATTCACGTTTAAGTGCTGCACTGTATATTTTACATGTACATTATTTTGTCATCTGTTTGTTAAATCAGCTTTAGATGCATCTTGTATACACTGTATGTGTAATGTTAAAAAAGAGATGCATCAATGCTGAATGTTTGTCAAAAACCTTTACTGTGCTCCTAAATGTTTTTAACTTAACTTTTGACTTTAACTGAAGCACATGCCTCATCTACAGCATATGTATTGAAAGTCTTATACATGAACTCTGTCAATAATCAATCCACCATCAGTTGTGGGGATGATCAATTGCAATTGTTTAACTGTTGGGCACCGCTACAGTAAGGCCATTCCATGAAGAAGATGCTTGGTAGAGGATATGTATGTTTCAGAGCAGAGCTTCATCTGTCAGCAGCATGTTCTGCTGTTAAAATCCTGGACCTCCGGCTGGCATGGATGTTAATGTCAGCAGCGTTTCTGTTAGTCACCCTCTAAACCAGTGGTCTCCAACCCTGCTCCTGGAGAGCTACTGCCCTGCATGTTTTAGGTATCTCCTCACTCTAACACACCTGATTCTAATAATCAACTCGTTATCAAGCCCTTTGACGAGCCTCAGCTGCTTGATAACGAGTTAGAGTGAGGAGATACCTAAAACATGCAGGGCAGTAGCTCTCCAGGAGCAGGGTTGGAGACCAATGCTCTAAACCCTGCTGTATGCAGCACAGTCTGTAACTTATTACTTTTGTAATAATGGTTTTACTGTAGCAGGGTCATCATAAATCATTAAGGACTTTATAAAGAGAAGATTGTCTTTGTGACCTGACCTGTGAGTCGATGACAAAGATCAGCGCTCCGGTGCCTCTGAAGATCATTTCGTAGTCGAAGGTGGGGTCGAAGAAGTCTATCTGACCTGGGAAGTCCCAGATCTGGAAGCTGACGAAGGAGCTGCTGGAGACATCCTCCCTGCAGATCTTGTTGGTGCTCTCCAGAAACAGGGTCTCATTGGGGGACATTTTATGGAAAACCACCTTCTGGATCGAGGACTTGCCGCTCCTACGCAGGCCCATCAACAGGATCCGAGGTTTGACCTCTCCGCTCAGAGAGTCACTGAAGCCCAGCACTAGACAATAACACAGGGACAGTTTATTACTGGAAATAAACTCCTTTATTACACAACTACACTTACTTTACTTATTTCCAGACTGCTTTTATAGACATGGTTTTATAGGTCAAAGAGTTAAGTGATGTGCCTTAACATAATATAATATGGAAAGATCATTTCAGGGTTTCACATACATTCATGTATTTGTGGCACAATATCTAGACTGGCCACCACGTATTGATTTTCTAGTTTTGGACCTGCGTGCCACATGACAATGGATTCTTCTGTGAACAGCATGGACCTTGAACGTTGGCTTATAGTCTGATATTAAAACCACAGAAGAAAAAGAGAAAGGGTATATGGTTGTTGGCTTTTCCCTGGCCGAATCAATCCAGAGATCACACATGGTTAGTATCACAAACAATCTGTACACATGTGTCCAAGACTGATGCAGTCAAATTTACCCTGATAATGTATTCCATCTATGTTCTTCACACGGTCTCAGAGACCAAACTCTTCAAATAAGGTGTCAGCAGGTATGCAGGGCTCCAGGGACAAAAGGACAATGTAGCCTGTCTTTGTGTGAGTCAGAGCAATACAGTGTGACAGTTTTGATTGCATACGTTATTAAAAAGTATTCTGCGTGAAGAGATGTATCCAACTAACATATTGGTTGTCTAACACACATCGTCCTTATAGTGGAGGCCAGCTTTCATAGGACTATAAAAAGTACCCGAACCCCTTATTTCAGTGATTTGGTGAATCTGTTAATCCAAAACCGTTCTCACACATGAACTCCAACACAGTCCAGACTTTTTCATGTGTAAAAGGTCAACTCTGGTCAAGCTGATTTTTGGGTCAGTGGTTGAGGTTAGGGTTAGTTAAGGTTAGGGTAAGTCTCCAAAAACTGAATCCAAGTCCCCAAAAGTGACTTAAGACAACATGTGTGTGTGTGTGTGCGTGTGTGTGTTTGTGTCACATTCCTCCTTAGACACTGTGACCTTGATCGCTCCCTGATGAAGAATGTCAAGTGCATTCAAACAAAAAGTCTTTCTGCAGTAGACTGAGTGAGACACACTCAGCTTCTCATCTGATGATCAACTGAACAGTAAATGAGTCAGTAACAGTGTTTGATTTATACAACAGCTCCTATTGTATCTCATCTCCTGCTGACTGCTTCACATTACCAACGCACTCATTTTATATTCCAGTCCACACAATAAGAAGTGCAGCACTCAAAGCTGCTGAGTTTGCAACTATTCAGAGAAGTGAAGAACACAGGTCTACGGAATACAGACGACTTTCTACTTTTATCATCAGAAATATCCACATCCAAACTCCAACAGCCAATCAGAGAAGACTAATACAACCAAAGTCAACCATTTATTTCAGAATTTAAACACAAAGTAAAATCATGTCACTAAATTCAAAGAGTTAAAATCCATATGCGTACATGCCTTAACAATGCTTTTTACATACAGCATATATTAATATATATAAATATGTTCTAATGGATGTAAATGTTCATATAAAACACTAACTACTAACTACAACTACTAACCATTATTTCACTAAGGGAACAATTTTGAGTAATTTTGAAAAAATATCTAATTGTGATCATTTTGACTCATATTGCGTTATTGCATTGCAATATTAAAATGATGACAGTGTGATTGTTGTGAAGATCTGTACCAAACAAATAAGTGCAATAAAATCTACCAGAGTAAAAAACCTAGGAGAGTAATTTAATTAAAAATGTGCTATATCTGGGTTACAGGGATATGAAATGACCTATATCAGGATATGTTTTTTTGGTCATATGGCCAAGCCCTAGATAGTATAATAAACTTAAGTTACTGACATATTTCATTCTTTATAAGCAGCTATAATGATCCTACTGCACAGTCACAATGTGGCCCTCTGGAAGTGAGGATAAAATATTTGTGGCCCTCTCTATTAAAAAAGCTGCCCATCCCTGCTGTAGATCATCTCTGCAGCACCACAATACTTATTTAAAATGGTATTGTGACACATTTCACCTTTAACAAATATTACACCTCTTGTGATTTGATCATTCCAGTCTGCCATATAGGATTTTGAAATTTCACTTAATTGTTGAGCCCTCCTGAGAATGGATGTCATTAGCTTTACAGATATTTGATCATACGCCAAAGTACTACAAACATTTGTTTTAATACTGCCTGTGATGATGACCTATGAAAAACCAAGTTTAACCACAATTAACTTCCTGACAGAGCATGAGCGTCGGTAGTCAGCAATCCAACAGTTTTACTTTCATAATGACACTGGAAGAAAACTCATGTCATCTGGCACCATGAATGTCTACAAAATTTCATGTCAATCCATCAAATAGTTGTTGATATATTTTAATAGACATGCAGTAGTAGTAGTGTAGTTGGCCATCAAACAGCCTCACTGGAGCTACTGGAGGTTAACTTTGCTTAGTGGTGGGAATGAAGAAGAGACAGATCCATCGAGCTGGAAACCCACTTCTCTAACCTCTAAGTCTCAGTGGAAGACTCACTTCATCTCTTCACTCTCAGACTGAGCAGCACCCTGCCTCCATGCATGTGACTTGCTGGAAAACTGCTCACTGCTCAAAAACACAGAGATTCAGCAATAGTCCCAAAAACAGCAGTGGGGTCATCAAAGTAAATCAACAGATGATGATCCTGTGCACAGCTAGAATTCATTCATGTGCTGATCTGGAGCAGGAATGATGTGGGAAAATAGGCCGGGAAATTCTAGCACACACCGTAGATTTTTACATCTTCATTAGTCATACATGTTTACAGATCTGAGAGTGAAAGACTTTGGCATTGTGGCTTCCTCAAGCAACAGGTGTGTGCTTTTAAAGGTTCCTGTGATTTTTGAAAGCCAATGCTCAAAGATCACATGACATAAACAATCATTAGTATTATTAGTCATATGTCTAATATCATAATTGCGGTTAGTATTGTTGTTATTATGCTTCTCTGTGTCTCTCTCACTCCTTTCTCTCTGGTCAAGACAGATGGTGTCATATTTTGGTGCACAGTACTTTCAGAGTTACCAAATGTACAAAACTACAAATCTTTTATGTATATATGTATATGACGTCAGTACATTCAAATGTCAGATTCATGTAGATCAGCTGTGTCAAACTCATCTTCATTCAAGGGCCACATACAGCCCAATTTGATCTGATGTGGGCCGGATCATTAAAAGATGGAAGGAAGGAAGGATGGAAGGAAGGAAGGAGGGAAGGAAGTAGGAAAAAAAGACAGGGTGGAAAGGAAGGAAAAGAAGACAAGAAGGAAGGAAGGACAGATGGAAGGAAAGAAGGAAAAGAAGACAGGGAGGAAAGATGGAAGGAAGGAAGGAAAGACAGATGGAAGGAAGAGAAGACAAGAAGGAAGGAACGAAGAAGGGAAGGAAGGAAGAGAAGACAAGAAGGAAGGAACGAAGAAGGGAAGGAAGTAGGAAAAAAAGACAGAACGGAAATAAGGAAGGAAGGAAGGGAAAGAAGACAAGAAGGAAGGAAGGAAAGAAGGAAGGAAGGACAGATGGAAGGAAAGAAGGAAAAGAAGACAGGAAGGAAAGATGGAAGGAAGGAATGACAGATGGAAGGAAGGGGAAAAAAAGACAGGAAGGAAAGTGGGCCAGATTGGACTCCTTGGCTGGCCGGTTCTGGTCCACGGCCACATGTTTGACATCCCTGATGTAGATAGTGAGTGGAGTAAGCTGTGTATGTCTTTAAGACATAACGTTAAGGGAGGAAAACAACCAACAGCCATCTGTGTGTGTGTGTGTGTGTGTGTGTGTGTGTGTGTGTGTGTGTGTGTGTGTGTGTGTGTGTGTGTGTGTGTGTGTGTGTGTGTGTGTGTGTGTGTGTGTGTGTGTGTGTGTGCGTGTGCAAACTTGCAGTAGAAGTTCTCTGTTACTCCTTTAAACAGAAGCTCATGCTAACACAGAGAGACAAACACAGTTAGCTAAGCAGAGGACTGCTAGCCAAAGTTAAAGCGTGTCTCCACACTGACACGGTGTAGCAGTGAATAAAGCAGAGCTGCAGTGATAGTACAGTCTGTGTTGTGTCTGTGCTGCTGTGTGACCTTCCTAGCAACACATATATCCTCCTACCTCCGTCCTCACAGCCTAACTCTCCGTCTGAAAACGCCTCCAGGTCGTCTTCGTCGTCGTCGTAATATACCAGAGCCGGGTCTTCCTCCTCCTCCTCCTCCTCCTCCCCTCTCAGTACGGACACCTTCTCTGTCGTCATGCTCCTTCTTCTCCTGTCGCTTTGGTTTTAGTGTGTTTAAGCCTCTTCTAGCGTCCAACGTTCACACATTGTCATCTGATATGTGAGAGCCATGCTGGTGAACTTTCACCCCCCTGCCTCCTGTCACACACACAGCAGCTGTACGGACTCTGTGTGTGTGCGTGTGTGTGCGTGTGTGTGTGTGTGGTGGGCACCAGAGTGAGCAGTTGTTAATACATTTATTAAAGTGTTCAATAGTTTTAAAAAGAATCTTAAGAATCACGTTTCTAAGAAGTGACAAATAGGCTGCTGAATAAAAGGTTTAATTTCAATAAATAGATAAATAGAGCAAACTCAATGAGGTGTAGAGGACTTTAAGTTATTTATAGAGATTAGTCTAAAATAAAGAGTAAAAACATAAAGTGGGGAAAAAGTTACAGGTCAACATCAACTTTATCTTGAAAAAAATGTCAAAAACATGACCTGTGGATGTGTTGGTTTCTTTGTTTTGTTTGTTGGTTGTTGGTTTTTTTTCATGACAATGACGGTGTCATTAATGTGTTCATTTTATGTTTTCAGATGTTGCAGTATGAAGCAGCTTACTATGATCGTGGGGTGGGGAATGCTCCCTCAGTTCAGTGCAGATACAACACTATAGGCCTTACATGCAGCCCCAGGCTTGGCCCCACCTCTAACCATCCCCTATCAACCATGCCCCTATCAGTATTTCCTGGGGTTTATTTATCTTTTATCTAGTCACTCTCAAACCATTGGCAATGCCACAACTGGAGTGAATGTATAGCTTAAACAAACAAACTACAGTGTTCACGTTCTAACCTGTTATCTTCATCCTTTCAGATATTTTCAACAAAGCTTGAGCTTTTTCATCCAAGGATTGCAGAGTAAATTTGTATAACTGGGAACTCAAAGAAATATGTTATGGTTTGTGCTGCTAAACCTGCACAAAACCAGGACAGCTGAGTGAAAGAACAGCCAACAGTCTTTTCTGTGCAATGTTGCACTTATGTGTGAAAGCTGGTACAACTCTCTGAAACAGTTCATTACAAAGAAGACCAAACATAATAAAGAGAGTCAGGGTTGCAAAGATATCAAACAATTTATTAACAAAATAACAAACAATTTATAACCAAAACTGACGGACCGGACAAACTGAACAAAAAGAAGGGAAAATACTCAGACCAGCCCACAGAGGGCAGTAGAACCTGAGATCTTCCCTCTGACCTAAATTCACATAAAAAACAAACTTAGAGAAATAAAGCCATGAAAACAAGACTACCAGACCCACCAAACAAACACAAAACTAACAACGACAAAAAACCTCAAACATATCAGAACATCAAAAACTGCTGCTGCCAAGGCTGAGAAAGGAAGAGAGAATGAGCCTCTATAAAGGTTCTCTCACTATGGAAAGAAACACACATTATAAATGGAATGTCATGCTATAAAAATCCTATCCAGCAGGGGGGGGTATGTAACAAAGCCCTGTAAGGCTGTCTGAGGATAAAGTCACAAGATGCTGCCATATAGATACTATCTGATGAACAACTGACATGTAAAACAAGTTTTTATTCTCTGTACAGTAACTCTGTCAGATCATATCCTTTGATTGTGGCAGAAGATAAGACAGAGGGGCAGAGATGATTCTCTAATGGCCTGTCTCAACATTCTGATGGCTGTTTGGAGGCTAATAACAGCTGTACAGGCAACACAGCTGCATAACAGCTAACAAACCTGATTCTAATAATGAACTCATTATCAAACCCTTGACAAGCTTCAGCTGCTTGATAATGACTTAATAATTAGAATCAGGTGTGTTATAGTGTAGAGATACCCAAAACATGCAGGGCAGTAGCTCTCCAGGAGCAGGGTTGGTGACCACTGATTTAGGGGTTTAGTGTTTAGTATGGATATGTGTTCATGTACAGAATGAAGCTATTACTGTCAATGTGTGATGATCTTGACTGAAACATGTTTTAACTCTCCTGATGAAGCAGAGTGTGGACTTTAACTCAAAGTTAAAATGATCTGGCAGATTTAATGAAGTTTAGCACTAATCTACCATATGATTTCTGATTGGAGAAAAAGGGATTTTAACATTTGAAAATAATATCTGTAGAAGTTCAGTTTACACTTTCACTGTCACTTACTGTTAGCCTTTCAAATATTAGTTTTAATGTCATTGATTAAAGGCAAGAATCTAACCACATAATCATTTTGTTACAGATCAGGTCTAAGCCAGATTAATCACATTCATTTGTTGTATGAATACTTGTGCACTTGTGCTTCTAACAAATGAAGGCATTATTTCAGTCTGTACATAAAGTTAAAGATAAAGGTCTGTTTGAGCATGAACACAAAGGTGCTGCATTCCTCCCTCTGACTGTTTCACACTAATTTACTGATTGACAGTTTGAATGTGTCAATAAATGCTGCAAATATGAAAAGAAAATAAACATGGATGTCAACGGTGCAGGATTTAAAGTTGTAAAATAAAGTATTTTTATAGTTGAATTTGCATCATGATCTGAGTACTCATTATGATTGATGATGATATGAGATGTTTTGTTTATCAAATCTGCAAAAACCAGTAACTAGGATCTGTGACTGTATAATAAATGTATAGTTGAGTAAAGAGTATAATATTGTCCTCTATAATGTAGTGGAGAAAATATAAAGCAGTTAGTAGGTTGTGCTACTTCACTTAAACATGAGAACATCTCTCATCCATGTAATAAACAGGACCAACCCTGCTTATCTTCATAGATCAGATGATTGGCTGTGCTCAGAATGGTGTGACAGTGATCAGATATGGTGTTCTTCATGTGGGTGTGTTTTAAATGTTCTTAAAGTCTAACTGGGGCCAAGGTATGAATCATATAAGGAAATTCAAATGGAAAGGGTTGACAATTGTTCTATCTCAACGGTCAAATTTGTCTTCTCTTAACAGGAGAGTTAACCTAACATACATGTTTTTGACAATGGGAGGAAACCTATGCTATCACAGGGAGAACATGCTAACTCCACACAGAAAGACCCCAGTCAGGTATCAAACCAAAAACCTTCTTACTGATCACTGAGCCACCCTGTCATGTCCTGGTGTCCTGTGAGCTCAGGGACAGTCTGTGTAAAGCTTGATCAGATTTGTTCTAGAACATCACCTGAAGAGAGACACACTAAAGTACATGTTGTTGCTCCAAATGTTTAAAACCTTGATGTGAGAGTCCTGACTGAGCTGTAACAGCTCCTGCTGGTCCTGCTGACAAGAAGTGTGGATTTCTAAGACGACCAATAACACTTTTAACATAATAGCATGTGTACTGTGTTGTATTAAGACTCTGAACCTGCTTTCAACAGCTGCAGGGCAAAATAACTTCTTCTACTGGGATGTTGCACCCATTGTTCTACTGGCAGTACTAAAAGGTAATACCAGTTTGGTGGTTGCTAAGGTAACAAGTTAATGTCTTTCGGTATGAGTAAATGTCTTAGTTTCCTCATACCAGCTTGTCAGCAGGTATGCAACAGTGCCAGTATGTGCATGCCATATCTGTACCTCCCTCCCTGTTTATCCCGTTTGTTAAGTTAAACTCTGTAGTAAACAACCTGAGAAGTGTACTGTGTAGTTTGCTCCTGCACTCTTTCACTCTTTCTGAAAAACAAGAAAATGGTGACACAGTATTACGATGAAGAGGATAAAACTTTTAATCCAGTCTTTTCTGTTCCTGTCTTCCTGTCTGAAAGCTGCATGTGGTGAGTGACATTTCATCATGTTACTGCACAATTGACACATTCTGTGTAAAGAGCTGTAGCTGTTGACTAAAGACAGACTGTACATTACAGGACTGCAGTACTTTTTATAGTCATATTAATGATTTCACTAAAGTAAATGCTTTATCATTTTATCATTCTATCTTTGTCTTTGTTGCATGTTTTAAAAATAACATGAACAAAGAATTTGGCCGAGGGGTCCTGAGATGTGACAGCTGTATGATGATCAAACTCTATGCTTCAAAAACTTAAATACTACAGTAGTTGTAGCAACATCCACAAAAGCAAATTCACAAATGAATGTGAATTTAATGTGTATAACATGCATGGGATGTAGAAATGTGGCACTTTATCAGATTATTTTGGAATTGTATGTAAGTAAGCTTGTAAGTAGGTTCGAAGATGAAATGCATTAAGGATAACACTCTAATTAACCTTCAGGTTTGGTAAATCACAATGCTTGTGCTAAATAACATATTTGCATTTTCTCCTCCGTACATATTCATTATGGCAAATGTACTAAATGGACAGCGCGTACTATCTCGCACAGTTGAAAGATGCAAGCCTCAGTGTGCTGCGTTAGTAGATCAGCTTGTACATTGTTTTGCAGGTGATGACAAGTTTACACATGTTTCACACACGCAGAACTTTAGTAAAATCAAGCCCTACGTCTATAGTTAAAGGTACTGAGAAATGTCACCAGTTGGTTTGTCTTGTAAACATGTGAACTTGAACACAAAGGAGCTGCAATCCTACAATCTTCTGATTGATAGTTTGACAGTAAAGGCAGGGAAGAAGACTTGGCATGTAAACATGTAAACTGCAGGAATAATCTGAATTGTACAGTTAAGCCCTGGTTTACTAAAGGTTTGCTATAACTCAATACATTTGTTAACCTCTTCCACTAGAACCTCTAATTCCATTGGATCAAATTGCGCTTCCAGGCTTTCTAATCATCCAAACTATGTTACACTTTACTTAAAGGTGGACTGTTGTGTCTTCATAGATCAGATGATTGGCTGTGCTCAGAGAGGTATGACAAAAAGCAGACATGGAGATATTTAAATGTCATGTTGACTGGAGCCTAGATATAAAGCATATGAAGAAATTGAAACTGAAAGGATTGGTGTGCAGTACATGTCATGGCAGTCTGCCAACTGATGTGTTTTGTTGTGTTTTGTTAGAAGACTACATGCCTACCTAACTGTGGTGTATGCAAGAAAAGGAATGAAAAACCATGTAGGATTGTGTGCATGTACTGAATATTCAGCAGCAATTCATCCTCTTTATTAACAGACAGGAGTAGACAGATGGATGGATAGTGTATTTTACCTTCACAAAATGATCAGTACAACAGTAGAACTATACAAGTCTTACTTGCTGTCAGTAAGGTTTTCTTTCTTCAACTGTGAGTAACTATCACATCAGCAAATGTGTTCAGCAAATGTGTTGACCAACTTCTTTTTTTTTCTTTCTTTGTTTCCTTTTTAAATAAATCTTATTGAACTCCAGATTGCACTTCAGAACAATATTACATCACTATAATACATCATTACATGAGTAATGAGGATCACTGATTGATTGTCTTTTCTTTTTCAGGTTCCCCCTCTCTGACGTTCTTGTCTACAGCACTTGTTAGATCTGGAGATGGTCCATTAACTGAGCAACTAACTGTATATGATGGAGTCCCAATCTCTCACTGTAACGGCCTGACCGAACAAGCAAAACTCAAACAAACCCTGCAGTCTAATCCCACAACACTCCAACACTGTTATAATGCTATTGCTGATATCGTGGAATCTCTCTATGTCATTCCAAAATACATCAACAACACAGTGTGTAAGTTTTCCAAATAAAGTTTCAGTTTCTGTGAGATGTTGATTATATTTTAGTGTCTGATGTTATGAATTAAAAACTAATGAATCTCATACTTCATAGATATTGTACAACGGCGGCGTGGCTGCATCCAGTCAATTGATGGGAATGTCTCTGCTTTTGAAACCTGGGCGGTGAATGGGGACGACTTCCTACACTTTGACCATGAATCCAAGAAATGGTCGTCCCTGTCTCCCTCTGCAAAAACTATGGAACATCGCTGGAACAATGAGAAAGCAAGAAATTTAGCATATGGAGCCTTCATCAGATATGAATGTCCAAAAATGATCCAGGAGATTAAATTAAGATCAATACACCAAGAAACAGGTGAGAGATGGAGCAGTCCAGATAAACACACACACACACACACACACACACACACACACACACACACATGCGCATACACAGACTTCTTCAAACAAACATAATACTGATATATTATTTGGTTCCCTCCAGATCTGCGAGTTTTTGGAAAGCCCACTGATAACCCGGAACAGGCACTGCTAATATGTCACGTGACCAGTACTGACACATCAGTGACATCAGTACATCTGACAGGAAATGGGGCTTGCAGAGCCAGTGAGATCACAGTGCCTGGACCACTACCTTCTGGAGATGGATCAGTGATCATTAGACTGACAGCAAGGATCTCCCTAAAACAAGACAGCAACACCTGTGGCTGCAAAGTACAAACAGACAGTCGTGACATCACTGTGTCTTGGGGTATGACCTTTTAACATTTTAAAACATGAATAGACTGTATTTCTGAAATTCTGTCTTTCTTGTATGTTCTCAGTATAAATGTGAACTCTAACACTCAGATTAAACCATTATTGAACAAATATACAAAGTCCTGGATTATGTTCAGTGACAGCATGTCAACATTCAGTGACTTTGGGTTGTTTTTTTGCTGTTTGTTTGTTTGTTTGTTTGTTTGTTTGTTTTTCTAGTGTCTGCACATGGCATAGTAATCTATAGTTTAGGGAAAGATTATGGCATGTAAACTATAGTTAAGACATGGTTAGGGTTAGGTAACTAAAGTAAGATTAAGATTAAGGAAAGATTGGTAATGTTACAAAAAAGCATACAATAGGGGATTATGACCGTTTTATGGGATTTTTGAAACCGATACCAATTTTAAAGTGGAAAAATTCCAAAATTCCAGAAATTGTACCGTATCAGTCATTATTTCAATTGATTGAACTCCAAACAGAAATGCTTTTTTTCATTGTTTAACTCACAAACCGCAGAGTGAGAGAGAAGAGATGAAGAGCAGCGGTAACGTTATTCTGTTACACATGTTCACAGGAAACTTTCAACAGTAAAACAGACGTTGAAATTTTGATTTATATAAATGCAGCGGATGTAATTGTTCAGTCCTGAACTGTTTGCTGTGAATACATGTTCACACATTAGCTTCCACTTAGCTGACAAGGTATGAAAGTAGCTACGTGGTTAGCAGGTTAGCTAATGTGTCTAACGGCTAATGTGGCTAACAAGTATGATTAACTATTGTCACGGAGAGTAAAAGACAGGGACATTGTTTATTTACTTTCCAGCATTGTGTCTCATCAGCTACATTACTGACTGTACTGACAAACTACAGCTGCTAACATGTGAAAAGCATGTTGTCAGGGATGGACTTAATGTTATATTAGTTATATTGAAGGGAAATGATGGGGTCGTTGTTTATTAACTTCTCAGTATGTATTTCACAAACTCATTGCCAACTTAATGTGGAAACACTGCTAGACTCCAAGTCTGTACTACCATGAGTTCTGATGCTAACTCTGCCCCTCATGCTGCTGACAGAGGTGACAGTATTGTGAAAAATTAAGTTGAATTTTGTTTTTTTGTTTATTTTTTTTATTCTCTATTGTGCTAGTGTTAATTTAAGTTAATGTAAAATACACTTCATTAGTTACTTGTTTAATTAAGCAGCCTCATATCTGTGCAAAATCAGTGAACAATCCACATAGAGTGTATTTTCATTCCAGTTCAAAAATTCATTAAATTGGCCACCATATCGGTTATCAGTGAATTTTTCCACTCTAAAATCTGAATCGTTTCAAAAATCCCATATCGGTCGGGCTCTGCTTTTCAGTCCAAATACCAGAAGTGTTAGACTTATTAAAGATTCTGAGGACTTCATCTGAGGACTGAATTGTTCTTTATACAGTAATCTGAATATGTGATTAGTTCGGAATGATAAACATATAAATCAAGTTTAGGGTTAAAGGAGATATAACTGAAGTAATGTGTTATGTGTATGAGCTCTCTTAATCTCTGTTTTAAGGAAACATCTACATTAACATGGTGGATAACTTCAGAGGTCAGAATGAGTTTGTTTAATCTTCTTTTATTTCAGATGGGTATACCCTTGATGGCAGATACCTCCTTAACCACAATGGGCTGACTCTGATTAAAAAAATTGGGTTCGGCTTGATGATTCTTACACTCATCGGGATTTTTGGTAAGAATTGTGTTGTTATCATCAGTCTGAAAACTCATACAAAAGACACATGACAAAAATTTATTAATTCAATATGACAAGGATGTACTGTCTGTGAATACAGAATATGTTGAAAGTGTAATAAAGTCTCTTTACTACACAGTATACTTTATACCTTCTGCCATTACTTGTGAAATCCTCACATAAATATTTAGACTAGAGCTGAGTTCCACACACTACAAGCATCTGTACTACGTGTGTCTGTGATGTGTCTGAAATGCAGGACAAAAATGTCAAATATGTGTGTCTATAAAAGTGTTTTCAATGACGTGTTATTGTTTGTGCTTGCAGTTTTCTTTGCAGTCAAGAAGTCACGCCGTCCACCAAAAGTTGATCCACAGCTGATTGTGCAGTTTACCAGGATGTGTGAGACTCTTACCAACCCAGATGTACAGAGTGTGATGGCTTCATTCATACAGGGTGCAGAGATAAACAGAGAATATCAGGAGCGGTGGGAGGAGTGGAAAAAGTCAAAGGATCAAAACTACTATGATAGAGATTTCTATGGTGGTCATGTTGAGGACATTGATTCATTACAGAAGGAAAATGGTAGAAACAGAAATGTTTTAGTTGTTTAAAATATCAACTATAAACATCAGGTTTTTATTTTAAGTCTTTCAGAAGAGAAATTACTTCTTTCCAGCACTGAATTACTTTATCATAGAACTGTGGTCATTACCTCATTCATTTGCCCTATATAATAAACACTCAGGGGTTCGTGCAAAAGTAAGAAATATATATATAAATATTAAAAATTTAAAAATATATTTATATTTCAGACAGTTAACATACAGTATATCATAATCATTTAGAGTCATGATTGGAATGGTATAATAGAACATAATTGTAATTTTCACATCCATCAAAAGCAGACTTTAAGATAAGATGAATTGATGTACAGATTTTTTCCTTTCATTGTGACATATAGTCACTATTTAGTGCAGAAACTTTACTCTCTTTAGCTCTTTACTCTGAGACACCAAACCAGTTATAAATGATATTAAGATACTATGTACAGGTCATACATCTCTCAAGGAAGTGGTGCACAGTGAGCATGCTGCCATTCAGCTTTACCTGCTGTCTGAATGTCATAGAAATGCATTCTGGTAAATGTAGGACATTATTAACCAATGTAAACCAGGCGGGGAGTTCCGGTCCTCTGAAATGATGCCAACGTGGAAGTAACTTAAAACTGCATTCTATCAAAAGGCCACCAGGGGGCGACCGTTTAGGTGTCAAAAGGACTTCCGTCTCTATACAAGTCAATGGAGAATTCACCAACTTCTCACTTGATTTCTAACCTCAGTAAACGTTTTCAAAATGTGTTTATGGTCTCAATCGCTAGTTTAAAGCCTTCTTCAATGCAGTATGATGTTCATTTGTGAAATTTTGGCCTCCCTGATTTTATATTTGACGATAAAGCAGGGTATGCATTAGGGCGTGGCTACATCGTGATTGACAGGTTGATTGGTTCACAGGTTCAGGAGGGCGCCTCTTGCTCCTCCTGATGCCCATATAAGTAGAATCCGTGTTGTTTTTTTTACCCGGCATGCACCGGAAATTTTCCAGATGGCGCTGCTCAGATCCAAAACTATTCGCTTCCAAGCAGAAGTCCACAAACCAATGGGTGACGTCACGGATGTTACGTCCATTTTATATACAGTCTATGATGTAAACTTATCTTTGTCAAGATAATGGAAACTCATTGAGAAACATATTGTTTATCCAGTCTTTTTGTTGTTTACACCATTTATTTTATTACTCTTGTAGAGTCTACTGTAAATAATGTATATACAATTATATTCATGTTTTCTATATTTTTAACCAAAGTTTTGTATTTTTTCCTGTCATATGTAGCATTAAACACCGTATTGATTATTCTATGATTATGTGAAGGTATACTTAATATCTGCATATGTCAACACTGTCTTCAGTGTCAAAACCTAATTCTGTGTAGTGTAATCTACACATTAACATATTACACTATATGAACATCAGCAGAATAACATATGCTAAAACTACATGAGCCAACACCTTAATTTTTTAAGCTAATGTAATTTCAATTATTAACATAACAACCAGTTACTGAGATTGACCAATTTAATAATGCCATAATTTATCAAAACAAACAAACAAAAACAAAACAAAACTGGCAATTGGCTGGTTTGTGTTGTGCTTCTGTTCTCATTGCATTATAATGAGCCCCACTCTTAATTGTTGTTCATTTAGAGAACTTGCTACTGATTGTTACAAAATGTGAAATATGAATAAGATAAGATTAAACTGATGTAAACAGGCTGCAACATTAATGTTGAAAATAAAACTCAACTTTTCATCATCACTGTTTTTTGACTGATTTAAATGAATAAACTGTAGAAGATCATCAGCATGTTAACTTGCATTTCTTGACTTATACTGTAGAAGGGACTAGACTTGACTTGCTTCATTCTCACCACAGTCATTTTTCTACGACATTAAGGTTAAGACTTGCAACTTGTACATGTGACTTCATCTTCATTTCACTTCTGCTCAGCAGTATACACAATGTACATGTATGCAGTTTATCAGCCACAGCCTGATTTTGCAAATCAAATACTTTTACTCTGGAATTTTAAATATATTTAGCTGGTTATACTTCTATACTCTTAATGAAAGGATTTTAAATTCAGGATGTTTTCTTGTAATTAAGTATTTTTCAACTGTGATGTTGATATTTTTATTGAAGTAAATGACTATTGAGTACTTCTTCCACCACTGGTGTCACACTGGAGAGAGGAGGAGGGAGTCTATGCAGAAGTCATACTTCAAACTAATGTCATTTATTAAAAGCTAAAGTTATAAACACTGTTCTGTCTTCCCCTGTCATACTAGCAAGACATATGTAATATACACATCTTAATTACCCAATTTACTTAACTGGTTGACAAATATTACTAAATACAAACATAAAAAATAAAGGTAGATGAAAAATAAACAATATACACACAAATGATGAAAACCAAGTCTGTTGGTGGATGCAAATGGATTGTAGACAGTCATCCATCACCTCTGCTGACTTCTGTTTTCTGTGTTCTTTACCTCCAACTATATACACAGGTCCACCATTAGGGGGTAACAAAGTCCCTTAACTATAGCTCTAACAGAACAAACACACACAAGTAATAATGTGTATATGTTGGTAACAGCAGAAGTGAAATCATGCATGTGTGGGATGTGGAGGATCAAAACCTAAAAACAAGTGATGCAGGGTAAATGTGTGGAGGAGAGAGAGCGGAAGAAGCATATGGGCTAGTTTTTAGTTTTATATAGCCCACTATCACAGTCAGAAATCTGTCAAAACAGTCACAAAAGGCAGATGAAATGTGAAGATAAAGTTTTGTTTTTATGTCCATGTGGGCGTCTCCAAGTAAACCTGTTATTTTGGTTCATGTTTGTGAAGCATGTGAAGACAGATCAGATTAATAAATACACTCAACTTCACATCACTGCTTTCATAGTTCAGATTGATCAACATGTCAGTCCTGCTGCCTTCAGATGCTGCAGAGATGTAATGAACTGAAGCAGTTTGTCATGCAGTCTAAAACAACTGTGAACAACAGATACAGTAAGAATCACACACATTCATTTATAGATCAGTGCAGACTGATTTACTGACTTAACTGCTTTAACCATACACGGTTTTGTTGCCAATTTAAATGCAGGAAGTGATTAAAAAGTAAGTAAAAGTTGCGTTATCCAGCAGGGGGGGTTCTACAGGTGATACTACATTAATAGTAGTATCACCTGTAGAACCATTTAAATGTGGCAGTGCACAATCAAGGTATGGTCTGAACATATTGTAGATAACATTATATTGTAGAGAGAAAACTTATATTGTCTCCATTTTCCCCTCCCTCAAGAACATGCTTCTGTTTGTGGATGGTGTGTAAAGCTGAAATGATACATTTTGGATCCACCAGTACACAAGGGTCTGCTAAGGTCAATTTAATCATCAGGCGCTATAATAGATAGATAATTTTACACTTTATTGATCCTAATGGGAATATGCACATACCTCCAATAGGTTGTGACTATGCAGTCTAGTCCGCACCTGTCCTGCTTGTCTGCATGGTCACAAGGCAGTCTATCTACCCATGTGTGGAATGTGTCCTCCAACTGGACATCAGAAAGTAGTACAAACACAAATACTCTGCAGTTGTCCATGTGCGTGTCCACTCAGGAGTATGTGGTTTAAGGTTATCAGTAGCTCTGATTGTAAAAATCTTTTCTCACTGGTTTTCATCTGCAAATGCTGTTGTCAATGCAGAGACGACTTTTAACTACAAATATTTTAGTAATCAGACAGTGAAGCAGAGGACAGCTTGTGGACGAGCCAGAGAAACACCAAAGTAAGAAGGCCCAGATGTCTCATAACAAGGGACACTTTCTTTACTGTCCAACCAAACTAATACATTCATTGTGTTGTGGACCAACCTAACTATTACACATTCTGATGTGAGACTTGGTTGGATATAACTCAGCTGTCTTTATAATGACTTTACTTGAATTTCATTGTTTGTCTCTTTTCTTCTCTATTCTGTTGGTGCTATAGAAAAGAATAGGGCTAGGGTTAGAAACATAGCCATCTCACACATTTTGAGTGGTTATTGTGAAACGTTTTTGCGCTGTGGACCAATTATACATTTTAAAGTGAGACTGGGTTTTTTGTTCTGTTAAACATGTGCAACAAAAGCTTAGATTAAAATGACAACTTTCTCAACAAAGCAGAGTAAATCAGAGATTTTCATCTGGACTCATCCTCTTCATCCTAATCCATGGAATACATTTCACCAAGATTCACCAAAGACATGTAGGCCTCTGTTAATACATAGTCTGTGTGTGTGTGTGTGTGTGTGTGTGTGTGTGTGTGTGTGTGTGTGTGTGTGTGTGTGTGTGTGTGTGTGTGTGTGTGTGTGTGTGTGTGTGTGTGTGTGTGTGTGTGTGTGTGTGTGTGATATTCAAAGCATGTCATTCCCCAGATGAGCTGGAAGTCAGCTGACATCTTGTTGATGTAATTCCACATCACAGATGATCTGCTCATAAACATGATTAAACCTTTTCACATGACAGAGTGCACATGTGGATGGACGGTTAAAATGTTTTATTGTTGATGCATGTGCTGCTCTCTCTCTCTCTCTCCCTCTCTCTCTCTCTCTCTCTCTCTCTCTCTCTCTCTCTCTCTCTCTCTCTCTCTCTCTAAGCTGTAATGCACTAGCACAGCTGGCATCCTCTCAGCACTTCTTTACACACTGAGTAGCCAGCCTGCCATTGCTACAGCAGCTTCATCCTCTTAAACACCACAAACACATACAGACTCTTTGAAAGGCTTGTTTGGATTTTGCACAAGTTCTCCTTTTAGCCACAGAGAGGATCAGAAGTCTGCAGGATCTATGGAGGATAAGGTAACATGCTCTTCACTTCTGAATCCTACTGAACACACAGTTAGAAGCAGTTTACTATTTATAAGATAATTTGTTGCCTTTAATTACTGTAGACATCCCTCATTTTCACTATACTGGCTTGCTATATTTCAATTATGACAATTCACATTAGTGTAAGTATTATGCATCAAAGTTACAGCATGGTTTTACAATAGGGAAACAATAAATAGTTTGGCAAATATGTTTTATCTTCCTTCTGTCTAAAAGTGACATGACAAGATCAATATTAATCTCCATATATGCAGTATTACTAATTTGCAACTGGAATAGTTTTAATAGAAACATAATACTGCCTTTATTATGTTTTGGTCAGGATAAGGTTGCAAAATCTTCATACTAAATACCTGCAAAATGATATGTACATAAACAACATCTGCTAGTAACAAATGAAGCAATATGAAAGTTTACATGAAAGCTGGACTGTTAAGTGTTTTTGCTGTAGTGGTCATATTTGGTATTACAGGATCAAGAGTCATCTACTGTCTTAAGCTATGTTCAGACCAAACGCGATGACGCGATGTCATGCGACAAGTTTACATGTTAAGTCAATGCAAACACGCGATTAGACGCGAATTCGCGCCGGGCAACGCGATAACGCGATACGCGTCAGTTGATGGAAATGGAAGAGCCTCAGGAGCCTCAGGGACACATATGAGAGAAAAGAGTAAGTGATCTCAGCCATGGTTGATTATCTAAGAAGCAATGTTATTGTTATATAGTGAAAATAGGCGGGCTCGCTACACGCGCAATGACGCAAATTTTACATTATGGTCACAAAATGGTCACGCGTCGAAACTCGAGTGATAGCGCGACAGATTCTCATTTGTCGCGTGATTTTGTCGCGTTCATCGCGTTTGGTCTTAATGTAGCTTAAAGCTACGTAGCATCGCACGTGTCGCTTTATGCGAATAAGTGTTTATTAAGGTCTGAAATAAAACTGATGAGAACTTCAATATTCCCAGCACTTTCTGTGATGTAGTATGCTTGCTTATCATAGGAAGTAATAAGAAATGACTCTTTACATTAAGGTAGTTACCTAGTGAGAACAGGGGAATCACTTTTTTTACTCTTATTCAATTTCCCACAATTTTTGCAAGTTCCCGCAATTTCATCGCATGACATTGCATAAATATCCTGCATATTCCATCGCATTTTTTAAGAAAACGTGCCGCATAATCAAGGATTTTAGCCGGCAACAATCACAAAAAAACTGATATGATATAATAGTGACTGGATTATATAATATATAATAGCGAATGGACTACATAATATAATATGTAATATAATAGTGAATGGACTATATAATATAATGTATAATAGTGAATGGACTATATAATATAATATATAATATAATGTATAATAGTGAATGGACTATATAATATAATATAATATATAATATAATATATAATAGTGAATGGACTATATAATATAATATATAATAGTGAATGGACTATATAATATAATATATAATAGTGAATGGACTACATTGACTGGTGTTATGTTGGGATGGAAACACCATCTAGTTTACCTGTGTAGAGGCTCTTCAGCCTCTCAGTCAGTCTTGTGGTGACTCTGAGGAGAAACAGGTTGTTTATATATTATTTTGAGTCAGTTATTATTTGTTCAAAATTGTGTTATGATGGTCAACACCGGCGTTGCTAAGGAGTAATGCAAAAGTAATGTAATAAGTAGTGTAATTACTTTCCACAGGGACTAATTAAGTAACGTAACGCATTACTTAAAAAAAAAAAGTAATGAATAATGTGTAATATATTACATTTTTTGAGTAACTTCCCCAACTCTGAGATGCAGTATCATGGTCTCTTTAATATAACCATTATGAATTTGTTAGCTTAAACACAACAACACAAACCCCCTTTAAATGGTCAAAAATCCAAATCAAATATATAAATAATGCAAATAAATGCATTCATATAATCTGTATACCTGTGTTCCACATGTAAAAACACAGGGGTTACAAGGTTAAAAGTTCTGATTGGTCCTTTAATTAAATTCAAAGCAAGCATAAATGTGTATGTTTAACTGAATCTCTCTTTAGCACAGTTCATCACTGCTGTGCTGGGTGTGATGAGGAGGATTTCTACCTCTGTTGGCAGTTATAAATATACTCTGCAGTCTGCCGTCTCCACCTGTGACAGCCAGAGAATCTCAGTGTATCTGCAGAGCATCAGGACAGCACACACACATTGAGCTGATCAAATCAACTACAATTAAAGTGACCAATACACAAATCAAACAGCTCTTATGATATTACACAGATGTGGAGCTACAACTGAAAATGTTAATGTTGTTTAAAGTTATTAAAAAAAACAAAAACAAGCCTACCAGATACTTTTATGAATTCATAGGATTATTATAAGTTTTATAGAGGGAATTAAATTATTTATAATATATATTTATTTAGTTTATCATAGGAAGCTTCCTGGAAAAAATATGTAATGTATTATTAAAGGGGAAATAGGCAAATAAAAACTTAAATTCATTTTCATTTATTATTACATATTTATTATTGGAAACTTTGCATTGAATTTCATGCAGGCCTGGAGACAAATTTCACTTTCTTTTTTTTCATTTTCAGCAAACATTTGTCAAGTACAGAAACTGGAAATTGTGTCCAGTCGGAATTATTTTTTTTATAAATTACAGACATTAAAAAAATGAAAAGAAAAGCATTTGCCAAAAAAATAAATAAATAAAAATATAATATATTTATAAATACTTTAATCCTCACTTTATCATGGTTAGATAATTCAATCCAAATAAAGTCAGCTGTTAAGGCTACAGCTTAAAATGATACTTTAACACATATATTCTGCACATTTAAAATCGGTTAAATCAGGTCATTTGAAGTTGTAAATACGTGTTTCCTTATTGTTAAAATGATATTGAGTCATTAGTTTTATCTCAAATGGAAGAGTTTGTCAGATGACATGTAATTTATAATGCATTGTATTCTGCACCACTATCTGGCTGTAAAAACATCAATCAGTGAGAAAACTGCAGAAATCCTCAAATATCCTACAGTATATTATTTATAAGGCAAAAACAACTATCCAGACCCAGACCCAGACCCAGTCTTTATCAAGCAGATAGTAAAATTGCATCACTACTGAAGTCAAACTGGAACACTTTGATACATATGGGCTTAGTGAAGAGAGGAAAATAAAAGTGTTTTCATGTTGTGTGTGAACACATGCCTCGGCTGTTTAGAATCACCAACAAAGATTAAAGGTTGACCCCTGGCAAAGAGTATAATCCTACTATCTGCTCAAATACTGCTGCACTGACATGAAATCCTTTGTCATCTGGGTCACATGCTTATTGTTAAAGGAGCCGGACAGGCAGCAGGAGAATCCAGGTCAGTGCTATTCATGGCAGAACTATCACTGTATGACAGCAACTGAAAATAAAAATGTCATTTTATCACAGAAAATGAAGAAGACTTGATGATTATAGAAATAGCGATGGATAACAAACATGTAAATAAATAATTCTGGCCAATATATAACCAATATTAGTTTATCACGAGCTGTTGGCTAATGTGCGAGTAGCAATCATGATGTTGTTTCCATAGCAGAGCACCGACAAGTTGAGTGCCTCCATTATGCAGTTTGTCAGTGAAGCTGGATATTCAAATGTAAAATGCAAATGTAAGAATGTTTATCAAAACAGTTTGTCTGTGTTATGTAGTAAACAAAAAGAATACCTGCTCTATAGTAAGAGCAGATTATCAATTGTAACTTCATAAGACTTCTGAGGCGTTACAATCAGGGCCCGACCAATACTGGATTTTTGGGGCCAATGCCGATACTGATATTAGGAAATAAAAAAACTCCAATGTCGACATATCGACCGATAATCTTACATATACAGAATAAATACATAAACACACTTTTTCCCCCAAATGTGGTTACCAAATACTTGTGACAAAGATATGTAATGGAAGCAAGATATTTTATAGTTTAACTACAAACTTAACTTTTATAAAAATGACATCAGTGCACTGAAACAATAAACTTCACTGGGAATTGAATATGTAACTTGAATTAAGAAAAGGGATCTAATATACATAAAATGCAGCCTATATAACTTAAAAAAAAAACTTGGCACATATCAGACGGCATAAACACCAATACTGATATAACTGTGATAGGCCAATATCAATAACAGCCAATATCAGCCAATAATATCAGTTGACCGAAACATCGGTTGGGCTTTAAATACAATGACATCTGCATTTGACTGTGTGCAGTGGTATGTAAACTCTGATCATGTGAATGCAGCTAATCAGTATCTGGACTTTTCCCGCTCATTTTGACATTCCAAAGTTGACATTTATATACATATTTATCGATCTGATGGTGGCATCACACACGTGAGTCAGAGGGTCAAACAATTATAACCAGCAGGTGTGATAATGTGAACACAGTGTTTAATGAACCAATCAACTAACCGACTGAATCACCATCATCATGTAAATGTAAATACCAGTCCAGTAATGTAGAGATGATGTTTATATTGGACACCTCATGATTTACTGCATGTCCAATGCTAAAGTTAACTGAAAGCATTCCATGTGACGACTTAATGAAGCTTAGAAAGAGTGGCTACTTTGAGAAATCTAAAACATATTTTAGTTTAACACTTTTTTGATTGTTACATGATTCCACATGTTATTTCATAGTGTTGATGTCGTCAGTATTAATCTAAAATGAAGATAAACCTTGAATGTAAAGGTTTTGATTGGTACTGTATTTAAATTTTATTCACATATTGCTTCCTTAAGATACTCGAAGACACTTTCCACAACAAGTTAAAAATGATCCAGATGAACTGAGCAGCTTTTTTTTTAATTTTTTTTTTTTTTTTACACATAGCCCCCCAATTTTAGGATAGAGGAAGTAGATGCTGAGTGTATACTGCTGTACACTGACAGAGGGATCCAGCCTGTGGATTAAATTGTTGTTGGCTGTCTTTAATTCTGCAACACACATGCTCATGCAACTGCACAATAAACACATGCACAAAGCCAGCAGCACCAGATTACATTTGTGCACTGTAGGTAGACTTCTGTGTGTATCACAGTATCAACTCACAAAGCTTTTTGAAGCGCCACATCTGTTCTGGATAACACTTCAGCTGAGTTTAAACAATGGAGTTTTATTTTTGTTACAACAGAAAGTCATGTCTGAGCATTCTAGGATTGAAGTAATTTTTTCTGAAGATGGGAATGGGGAATTATTACTGTCATTGCTGATGTTACAGTTTGTTTAAAAAGTAAGTAAATAAGATGATCTTGAAATGTTTTCTGGAACATGTCTTATATATGCATCTGTTTCTTGATCTTCTATCTGTTGTGCAGTCATGTTTATGTACATGCATGCACACATGACCTGGCCTGCATGCATGAACGTGTGTGTGTCATCTGTGAATGTGTGTGTGTCAGCAGTGATGAGTGAACTGGCACTGGTTCCTGTCCCTCCATCATCCTGCCAGGGGTCAGGCCACCGCACGGCTCTGCACAGAGCTGCCATGGTGGGAAACAGTGATGCCATAGCTGCTCTCATTCAGGGAGGCTGTGCTGTGGACCTGCAGGACAGAGTGAGTGATGGACATGCAAAGGACAATCTATGTGTGTGTGTATAGTTTACATAATATAACAGTAACTTCATCCTGTGTTTCTTTGAGGACGGCAACACTGCGCTGCATGAAGTGTCTTGGCACGGTTTCTCTCAGTGTGTCAAACTGCTGATCAAAGCCGGAGCTGATGTACACATCAGGAACAAGGTATGAATACTCAGATGGACTCTGCATTTATTTAGTTGCATTGTAATAATATTTTCTTGTGTAGAACTTCTCACAAATACATTCACAAGGTGATTCACAAAACAGATATTATGATGATAATAGGTAAGACAGAGGAAATAACCAATGAAATATGGTAAAATACAATACTATAAATCATCATCTGAAATGAAATGGATACTGTGAACACTGAAATGAAAAATCTTCTCTGTAGAAATGTATAAGGAGGAGTTGCTCATTTTACAGAATTGTATTCTCCTTAATCTCACATCTGTGTATCTGGAGATAGGATGTTGTTCATTCTTTGTCTCCTGATTGTCCTAGACCAACTAACACGCCAAATGCCTTGTTAAAATATGTGTAGAATATGTGTACATACATGGGTTCAAAATATATGACATTTATTTTCACAGTCGGTCATCTTGTTCTTGAGAGCTTCAGGGACTCTTGAAATATTTACAGTGATAAAGTTTCTTAAATTTACATTTGGACCATGCAGTGTTAATTTCTCCGAAAGTGTCATGATTTATACTCAAACATGACATGTCTATTACAGTTGAAATACAAGTTCTACTGACACTAGTTATCACTGCTGTGATAAAAGATAACCTATAAAGTACCAAAATCGTAATATTGAAACTGAAATTTACGAGAATGCACAGAATACTCTGAAACATTATGATACTCATATTCCACATGGCTTATCTGAGTTATCTGAGACTTAAGGCAGACTTGGATCAGCTGGTTAAAACCATGTAAAAAGTGTCTTTTTAGTGCTGTCAGCTGTGGTTCTTTCTTCTCTTCTATACTTACATTGTTAGTGTTGTTATCCTCATGCACTACAGTGAAGTAACAGTACTGTGTTGATACAGGCAGGGAACACAGCACTTCACCTTGCCTGTCAGAACGCACATGCTCAGACTGCTCGCCTTCTGCTACTTGGAGGATCTAAACCAGACACCAAGAACAACGTGAGTCTGAACTGAGCCTTTAAATAAAAAAGTCTGTTGAACAGTCAGGAATCATTTCATCATGTGACACATCTCAGGCATTGTGGTATGTGTGTTCTGGTTCCAGGTGGGTGACACCTGTTTGCACGTGGCTGCTCGCTACAACAACCTGACCCTGGTGAAAATCCTGCTGAGTTCACTGTGCTCTGTGAAAGAGATAAACCAGGTACAGGATGTCATATCAATATGATTTTTGTAGTTTAGTTTGTTTGTTTGGTACTTCACTTTAAAAGGACAGATCACATGGTTGTAACACCATGTACATGCACAATTAAAAGAGCATCAAGGATAACATAGAAAATTCTTATTTCTATTGTTGGTTATTTTGATCAATCTTAATCCTTCATGTATGCATGTTTTATTACACTGTGTTCTGATATGAGGTTTTTGCCTGTGTTTTACCTGTAGTTTTACATATGCATGATTTTTCTAATATGAATGAAGTTTCACTAATGTGTATGGAGAGGTCTTCCAATCATTTGTATGGATTTAGTGTATGTGCACGTTTTGACAGGTGAGAGTGTGCATGGTTCATTACTAACATACCACTTATTCAGTTGTATGTATGTGTGTGTCATGTGTGATAAAGATGTTGTGACTTTTTACATCACGTCCCTTTATTTATCAGTTATAGTCAGTATAACAACTTCTCCAAGATATTTTTATATTATCACAACTGTTATAGTCTACTGAGTTATAGTTGCTGAATAATACATAAATAAATACACATATCTGTTCACAACTTCATTGTAGTGTGTTATTAACTGATTTTATTGAATACAAAAACTTGAACAATTGCGAAACTGTGTTTTTTGACTGTAGGGAGGGGACACAGCTCTGCATGTGGCTGCTGCTCTGAATCATAAGAAGACAGTTCAGCTCTTACTGGAGGCTGGAGATGATGGAAAAATCAGAAACAATGTAAGAACCATCTACAAAGCACATTTACCAAATATATGTGAGCACAGTTTGATTTTACTGATGTTAGTTGTTAGTTTTGGTTGGGTTCATGTAAGCAAAAAATCCATCATACAGTACTATGTGCAGAAACAAAATGCATCGCCTTCAAAATGTCATCATAATCTGCCTCAAAGCCTTTCACAGTCTAGCATTTTGACCTGTGACAGTGTTGCTGCAAACAGCAGAAAGCTGTGCACAGTGTTTTATTATAATGAAAAGGACAGTCCAATGATTTAGCATTGTGGAGTAAGAGATTAAAAAACAATGGTCAAAGTCTTTGCTGTAGAGGCTGGGATGAGACATTAATGGTATGGATCAAACTCCTAAACCTCTGGATCCTACAATACATGTTCCATAATTCAGCATGTTCCAATACATGTTCCATAATAGTGGCTTTCATCAGACTGATAACATGATGACATCATCTTTTTTTTGCTCTGAAATGTTCCCTCAAGACACACATAATGGTTTTCACAGAGTAGTGCCCATCATGACGGGTGTTTTTTCTTGTGTATGTTATTTACTGTTCACGTCCAGGCAGGTAAAACAGCACTTGACAAGGCCAGAGACAACAACCATAAAGATGTGGCACTTCTCCTGGCCCGAGCTCCTCAGGTTGGTATCTGTATCATACATTTAGCCTGGATTTTATACTCCCATCAGATAGATTCTTTTTTTCAAACATTAGGGTGCGCATTGTCAAGAATGTGATTTGTAGGCTTTTGATCTTTTTTACTTTTTTACTTTATGATGGAACTATAGCAGTATCATCTGAAGAGTACGGTTTAGACCTGCTCTATGTGTAAAGTGCCTTGAGATGACTTTGTTGTGATTTGGCGCTATACAAATAAAGATTGATTGATTGATTGATTGATTGATTGATTGATCATCCTCAGGTACATCGTTTCATGCGAGGAAGAACAATCAGGAAACGAAGA
The DNA here is from genome assembly GCF_963691925.1 of Scomber scombrus. Lineage (NCBI taxonomy): Eukaryota > Metazoa > Chordata > Actinopteri > Scombriformes > Scombridae > Scomber > Scomber scombrus. Next base: position 26,875,910 of record NC_084988.1, read on the forward strand.
GAAAGACTGACAGCTGAGCGCAGGACCCAGTCTGTCACAAGAGTAGAAATACTACCAAACAACGTAAGAACATACCAGAAACAATCACTATCAATAAATAGTGTGTACTGTAGGAGATAAGAGGATGAGTATCATGAGATGTTGAGAGAATTATTACAGTCACATTAATCAAAATTTCAGAGTAATTGGATTATGTGATGTTGTTATTTCTCTGTTTTGTGTTTTGCATTTGAATTGAATTGTATTCTGTTCTTCCTGGCTGTGATCCTGAGCAGGACAACAGTTCTGTGGTGGAGGAAACACCCAGCAGTGAACAAATGGAGAGCAAAACAACCACCAAGGTGGGTTCCCCCCACCAGCAGCAGCATTACCTCAAGACCCTAGCTACCATAAGCAGCCCCCACAGACACCGCAGGAAGAGGCGAGTCAAAGAGCAGGTGAGTCAACATAACAGAGATCTTTGGCATACCTAACTAGTCTAATGGCTTCGTTCATCTGAAACATTGCGCCCAGTACTGTTAACTATCTTCATTTATTTTGCTGGTAATTTAATATTGTGATGATGCTGTTATCGTCCAATGTTCTAGAGGCAAATGAGACAGATAGTTAACAGAGTCAAATGAAGACCTCTGGAATGGTTTTTCACTATTTACTATATGTCTTCTGCTGCAATTGAACAAAATGTAAAGATGAACAGTATTATATGGAATATTTCCTCAGACATATAAGTCAAGACCCATTATGTTATTGTGCATCAGACAATAAAAAGCTCTTGAATCTTGAATTGCAGAACTACTTTACATGCACATGTAATACACACTTCACCAAGAAAAGTGATGGATTGCATGATTTTTACAGCCACCATGCAACTAAAATAAAAAAAATCAATCACTTTACACATAGAGCAGGTTCTAAACCGTACTCTTCAGGTTTTAATTTTAAAGAGACCCAACATTCCCACAAGAAAAAACTCCCTTTTAACAGGAAGAAACCTCAGAACCAGGCTCAAAGTGGGAGAACATCTGCCTCGACCGGTTGGGGTAGAGAGGAGAGAGAGGAAGAATAGGAGAGGAGAGAGAAGCACATTGAAAATCAACATTGAAGCTAGTTTAATATCAGAAATTAAACATTTTCTGTGATTTATGACTTGAAAGACTGAAGTCCACCATAGGCAGGTGTTATAACTGATACAGATGTGACTGAAGCTGCAGTTTATCTACAGTTAATAGTTTATTTTCTTTTTGAATTTTTTAAGGTCTTTACTGAATTTCACATAAACAATTTCACATTTTTCTCCACAGGAACTCTGATCAAGGATAATTCTTGGTTTAACCTCTTCTAATGCATGCCTTGGTGATGATCAGTTGTTCAATGAGGGTGTGAAAACATATTTGACATGTGTATCAGCCTACTGTCAGCTGGTTGTTGCTTCTTGAATCTCTGAAACTGTGTACATAGTGGTAGAGGGTAAACCCAAAATGAAGTTTTCAAATCTATCCCTGTGCTTCAGTCTAGAAAAGAAAGTTGAGATGCTTCTATGATCTGACCTGTACCATGATTGTGTTTATTCACTTTTAATAGTCTTTCATGCAGTTGCTGCCATGACCTACTTAAACTGGCTAGATTAAGTTCATGCTTACTATACTAAGATTCAAAATTTGTCATATCAACAAACCTTTACTTTGTCTTCTTTGCAGCCTTTGAAGCCAGAGGATCTGAGAAAAGTCAAAAAAGACTTGTACATTAAGAAGAATCTCCTCTGTGGTGATGATGATGAATATTATACTCTGCAGAATGGGCATACCTATCAGCTTTACACACTGTACAGAGACAAGGATGGCAGCATTAGACAGGTTACTCTTTTCTTTTTTTAAAACACTTTAATCAGTGACTATGCTCAGAGCTTAATGTATAAATCAGAAGGTCCCAGATCACTGAGTGGACAAAATACTCAGGACAAAACTACAAAGTTTGGCACAAGGTCTGAGAACATTCTGGTACTAAAACGTAACATGTTGAACTATTTAAGCACATATGCTAAGACCTTATGGAAACGTTGCAGTATTGTGGCTTGTTTACCAGTAGTATTTCTCTTCAGGCACCAGCCAGTGGGTGCAACTGTAAGCCTCTCATCAAGAATCTGGAGGGCCAACTGAGAGCCACGCAGGAGGAGATGAGGCTGCACATCCAGGACGTCCAGGAGGAGGTCAACAGCAAGCTGGGCAAAGTGGACCGCCGAAACAGACACCAGGTCTGCTTCCACTGTCTGATGGAGTTCGATAGCAATATCTTTGTTTTTAGTTTACCTGCTGCTTTCCTTTAAAGTGAAACTAACATTTGATTTCTTCTGACACTTTTTGTAAGGAAATGTTACTATGTGATGTGACATGACTAGGATACTATTGTGCTTTTCTTTTTTTTTTCTTTTTTTTAAAGAAGATCAAACCATTTTGGACATCATTTTAGAAACAATACCTGTGCTTAGACACAGTAGTGACATTTTCAATTGGTGACAAAACTATTTTGACAAGTCAAACACCAAGGAGAGACATATGGGATATATGTGGATTTTTTAGCAGATCTGAATTTTGATTTCAGTTCAACTTTTAATTTGACAATATTAATGCAAGAAAGTTCAAGTTAAGAATCAGTCAGATTTTTCTACTCTTTGGTTTGGGCAGATGAAAGTGTTGGACATGCTGAATCAGGAAAGAGCCATAGCTGAGAGGAAGAACATGATTCACAGGATCAAGCAGGAGGTTGCTAGGGGCACAGAGGACACCATGCTGACACAGGTATCACAGTTACAACCTACAGGATTTCTTTCCATGCAGGGAACACATGGGAAGCTCATATTATATGTTTATATGTGATACCATCATAATAGAGCAGGATAAATAATGCAGATGGTGAGAAATAAATAATAATTTGAGTTTAATCTCACAATTTCAACAATGAAGTCATTGCGAAAATAAAGAATAGAAGAGTAAAATATTAAGATTTAATTTAGTTTTATCTTGTTTGACACTCCATACAGAGACTGTCCTTTTTAGTACCACATAGAGAGATGAAGAATACCAGCTGTTTAGATCTAATGAGTATGCTTAAGGTTTGATCATACAGCGACTTTGTTTTTTCAAGCAGGCAGTAGTGAGTCATGAGATGAAGAAATGGTGCTTGTCCCAGCTAAAGGACATGGATGTCCACATCCCAGCCAAAACCCAATACTACAAACTGCTGTCCTCACCCTCTGTGGAGCAGTCTGTGGCAGATGCTGACCTGGAATCTCTCCCGCTGCTGTCTGTGGTATCTGGAGACAGCAGCACTTCACTGGCTAACTATGTAAACATCCTACCATCCAAATCTACCCACAGTCTGAGAGGAACAGAGCAGGAGCAAATGGGGAGCAGGACATATTTTGAAATGAAGGTGGACAGGTCACCAGGTAGGCACTGTATGTCCAAGCTCTGACAGTAGGTGTGAGCCAGCTTGCTTTAACTGTGCAATATGATAAGTCTTTATCTTTGTTAACAGAACTTTTAAAATTCAATCAACAGGGACCATTTTAAAAGGTCAAGTCAAGTCAAACTTTATATGAGCATATTTCCTACACAGGGTAACACAATGTGCTTTGCATAAAATGCCAACACATGGGTGTATAGCATGTCAAATGTTCATTCAGTAGACTAGAGTTTAAATCTAGTCGCCAAATTAACATTGTGTGACAATCAACACAAATGTATCCTAACCTTAACCATATCATAGCTGTTATGAACAGGAATAACATAAAGCAGAGATAATTTGAACAATGTTGGCATCAGGTATAAAAAAACATTAGAATTTAACATAAACCTGATTTTTGAAGAATATTGATGTGCTTGTGTGTAATGAAGTTGTTATAGAACTCACATGAAAATGATCTCACTTGCCTTAAAAGCATTAGATAGCACACTGTAGAGCTGTGGTCTCCAAACCTGCTCCTGGAGAGTTACTACCCTGCATGTTTTAGGTATCTCCCCACTCTAACACACCTGATTCTAATAATGAACTCATTATCAAGCCTTTGACAGGCTGCGGCTGCCTGATAATGAGTTCTCATTTGTATATTGTGGTTGTTTGCTGTGGAAATATTTTTTTTAAAACAGACTCTGTGTTAAAGGGATGATTTATTTTTTCTCACTACATTTCTCCTGTCAGATGACTATGAGAACACAGCCCTGTTCCCTACACCAGCTAAACAGACCTCAGGGTTACTGCTTGGCTCTGCTGACACCTATTGGCATCCTCCAGGAGTGCAAGACAGTCCCACAAGAGCAGTGGTGCCACTGTGTGGGGATGACTTCTCAAGCAACAGCAGCCAGTCCAGCATTAGTGACCAGGGACCCTCAAGGATCCAACATCAAGGACCAGGCTGTGATAGACAAAACAGGAAACACTTTGGAGAGCTGGTCAGAGCAGGAATACACACTGACTGCACCAAAACACTGGAGTTCTTCATCGACCGTCCTGCTGAGCCCACATTCAGCCAGGAGAGGAACAATCTGCATGCTATGGAGGTGAGGGTTTTTAGAGAGGCTTGGAATATGTCAACTGAGCAGACATGCTCCAAATGATGCTTTCCTTAAACCTTAAAAGATACTCATGGTTCTGTCCAGTGTTTAAAAATACATCTACAATACCAACACGTTTTTAAACTATGTATCTCATGTGTGTACTCTTTACACAACATAAATGTAAAAATGACATGTTGTAATTTTAGGGGAGTTATGTGTGGGAATAATTTACTGGTTAACAACAGTTTATTCATGCACTCAGCACATCTATACAATGTCTAAGGTTATCGTGCTAATTACCACATAAGTCGATGAGCACTGTGGTTCCCACCAGGATCACACCTGGTGCATGTCCATTGTTTTCCAGCTCCAACGCAATTTTGTTCTGTCCTCCGCATGCTGTCCAATCAAACCAGAGCATTTTAGAACTGCAGTCAATGTAGCGCTTTTCTAGTCTTTTGACCACTGAAAGTGCTTTTACACTACATGTCTCATTCATACACTGCTCAACCTGCTCATCAGAATGGAGACTAACCATTCACACACCAATATAGCAGGTCAGGTGCAATTTGTGGTTAAGTATCTTGCACAAGGACATATTGACATGTGGACTGGAGAAGCCAGTAATCGAACCGCCAATCTTCTGATTGGTGGACGACCCGCTCTACTTCCTGAGTCACAGCCGCACCAGTTGCAGGGCAACCAGACAGCCTGTTTTGTTGATATGCTCAGATTGTGTTTTTACCCAGAAATGGAGAGAAGCTTCTGGGATGGTTCTGTAATGGACTGTGGTTTCACTGTTCGGCAACAAAATAGTTCCAGCACACATATTTTTATATTTGTGTTTGTGTACAGATTAAACAAATGAGATGCGATGCATTAATTACTGAGCTTTTGAGGTGTTGCTAGGTGTATTTCTGAACTTCCAGCTTTTATTCTAAGCTAGGCTAAATTATCTGATCCTCTGAGCTCCAGTCCTGTACTTACTGTAAGGGGCCCTGTGGAATTTTCTCAAACTAAAACAAAAGTTTACATGAGTGTTTCATTGGGCTTGTATTGAATGCATTTTTCTACAAAAACAACTTCTTTTTCTTTTCTGTCTTTGTTGGTGCATCACTTTTTTTGGTATGTTACCAAAACTTGTAAATCAGTGGATAGTGTGAGATTATTGGCAGGACTGTGTGTATTAAGAGAGTGCATGAGAGAAACAAAACAGGGGCCCACTCATAAAAAAAACTGTTTCCATAGTGCAACTAGTGGTCAGAGAGTCCACATGTTGCCTTTTAAAACACAGACACACATGAGACTGGTATCAACCACTGATCTTAAAACTTCAAAAGACTTTGAGTTTGTTGTCGCTTCATTTTCAGGTGACTCAACGTTTCTTTGAGAATGTGTCGGTTCAGTTGGAGCGCTGGTATGACAGGAAGGTCTTGGAAGTGGAGCAGCAGACAGAGCTCAGAGCGCATCAGGACAGGAAGGAGCTGCTGCAGCGAATCAGCTTACTCGAGGAGGAGCTGCAGAGGCTGAAGACCAATGAGAATGTCGAAAGCTGACACGCCCTGACAGTGACCAATCCTGGACTAAGACTGGACAAACTTTTTCTCTTAGAGTGAGCATTTAAAAAAGCAGAAAATTAAAAAGTACATGGAATAATCCATACTCTATATGCATTTAAGAAATCTTTAAGAGCAGACACACTGTTTTCTATGTCAAAGTGATGTCATCTAACCTGTTGGTCTCATGTCAGAAAATCACTGTGCAAGATGGTTGTGACTGTCAATTTGGGAAAGATACAGAAATGGCCGTGCACAGCACCTCCTAATCCACGGTCAGAAAGGTGTCAGGGAATATATGCAGATCACATACTGTAAGATGTTCATGTAGGACTGAAGGAAAATCAACACTCACACTCAGTCACATGTCACATTCATGACACTGGGATACCCATGATAAGTTACTCTGTGAAACCACGCGCCAGTCAACAGAACACTGAAACTGTCTCTTTGATGACATCTAGTTTGCAAATGTGGAACGTTCTTGAAAAAGTACATTCCTGCTGAACAAGTTTACTGTTTGTCCAAAAAGACCAAAACAAAGATTCTCATTTATAAAACAAATATCATTGTTACTCACGTTTTACACTGATACATTACACAGTGACCTCTCGTTTGACTTATAACACTTATTGAACAACACAATGAAAATGTGAACTTTTTGGCATAGTGTGTGCTGTCACAAATTCACACATTTGAAAGGTAATAAAACTGAAGTAAATTAACAACATTGAAAAAACAATCTGTTTTTTGTGGGGTGATTAGTGTGTCTTTGAACACAAATTTGAATAACTCCACAGCTTTGAATGCAACTCTGTGTTGTGTTGCATTCAAAGCTGTGTTAATTCTGGAGTTATTTTACAAATGCACTGTAACCCTGAGCTTATCTAGATATTACCTGAAGGAGATGTATATGAAAATACAAATGTACAAATCAGCTTGACTGGACATTAAACAGTTTGGACATTGTACCTGTTTATGCATTGTTTTAAGATGCAGGAACATGATCTGACGTATCTCAAACTAGCCTGACAGAGATGAAAACTGGAATCAGAAAGTATCCCCACTGCCTCGTTTAATTACAAAAAGTCCACCCACTGTCAGTTAATAAATTAATATAGGCAGTATTTTGGCCAGATCGAGAATTTTTGTGTTGATGCATTTAGGATCTGATAATTCTTCCACCACTGCCAGAGGTCTAAGTAGGCAGATTAACAGAAAAACACCTGTGTGGGTTTGCAGGGTCTTTAAGGAAGAAAACAATCAATATATAATTCAGTTATGAAGAATATTTTTGTAGATGGATCACTAAGAGTACAGATATAACTTTATTCTAAAATAAGTGCATTAATAAGAACTGACGGAAATAGCTGTGAATAATGTCCAAACTGTCTAGTTTAGCTGAATTGTACATTTGCTCCTTCAGGTAATGTCAAGATAAGTTCAGGTTTACAGAGCATTGTGAAAGGAACACTGATTAATCCAATGTCTCTTAAAATTATTTTTCTTATTGTATTGTCTTATTTTACCTGAATTTAAAAGTCTAACTAAGGACAGAGGATATATGTTAGTTAGATGCCCTACTTACATTACATTGCATTACTTTTTTCTTATGTAACAATGTTAAACTACATTTTTTCTATTAAAGAAAGTAAAGTTTTTTTCTTTTGAAACACTGAAGTGGGAAGATGGTGGGCATTTTCAGATCTGAGTGCCTCTTACACTACAAGATAAAGGTTGGTGAATTAATTGAAAGTCGTCACAAGGAAGACTTGTGAGTGACATAAGGCACAGTGTCAACAAACTGGCAGATTAGAGAGTCCCGCCCTCACTGCTCAGTTGTTAGTCAGGCTGGTGGGCGGAGCTTCTAATGAGATACAGTAGCTGTTGTTGTGTAACCCAATGATCCTGGTGTGACATCTGGCATTTGGCCTCAGCGATCACAGAGCTGCAGCTTCTGAAGGGAAAATCAAATCAATGCTCCATTGACTCTGTCAGCGTGCGATGGAAACCTAATTAAAGGCCCTCCAGGCACAGCTGGTCATTTTATGCAGCCAAGCACCAGGGCAAATCAAGCCAGTAATATGTACTATTGCTTTACTCTGCGGGAGGGGTTCTGTGGGCCTTCACTGAGCAGGACAGTGTCAGCATTCGATATGCTTAACTCATGCGTATGTGCTTGTTGTGTCATTTTTTGACATACAGCACTGCATGTTTGTCTAAAATACGTTGCCTCAGTATACCATACACAACTAAACCAATGTATGTTATTGGACTATTGGGCTGTAGTATGCAAGTCAGAAGGAAAAGGTAAAACTAGATACAATTACAATTAACATCACTTCCTTCAGGTTTGTTTATAAATTTCACTTTCACTGGAGAATTTTTGTAGTTGTAAGTTTCCATTTACACACTCAGCAGACACACAGCAACATTAGCATTAATTCAGCTTCTGTTTGGCCTCCATCAGCTCTTGAAAAAAAATGTCTGTCTCTCTGTCAGAGGGGGTGAAGTACTGTGGGTTTATTCAAACCTTTTCACTGTTAACATCTGCTGCTAGAAACCAGCTTGAAGAGAATGGAGTTTGTGGGATTTAAAACCAAAACAACAACTTAAAGGAGGCTTTAAGGCTCTACAGAGCTGAGGGGAACAGCAGAGTTGGTGATAATTCTCTGTGGGTTTGTCACTATGAACGATTTCTTCCACATTACACATAGGCATTTGATCCATTGTTTATATAAAAATATTGATCAATGCAGTGTTAACTAAACTAAGGGAACATTTTTAACTTGTTACTCTGATGCTGTTAGGTTTATTTACATTAATCATTTTAAAATACAGCATAAAATGTAAAATACTGCAGTTTGGGTTTAGCCTGCTTTAATCAGATATTACAATCTAATTTTCACATTTCTGTCTGAAAGGAAAAAGAAAAAAGGCCATCAAATACTTAATCTTGTCCAAATGTTTTATTTATAACAAAATCAAAATGAAGACACATTCATTCAGTCATGTTTGTACCAGTGCTTTCAGAGTTTTCATGTTGAAACTTTTAGAATGTGTCTGCACATACTTTTTTTTGGACTGAATTGACACAGGAAGGATGCCAGGCAGTCATGCATGCACATACATGAACTCACATGCATAACCCAAATTAAAAGCTGTTTGCAATAGAGATGGGAGGTAGGACATAACAGTGAACCACACTATCCAAATAGACTTAGAGAAGTCTGAGTTCCCTCTTTATGTCGAGGACACCATAAACAGGCCCTATGTGAAAGACAAACTCCTCTCTCTCAAAGAGGGTGATGTTGATGGCACTGGTTGGAGTTGGCAATTCTGGCATTGGAGAAGGGAGGGGAGAGGGGGGGGCACTGTCCCGTCGAGAAGCAATCGATGCTCACATCCTGTGAACCCAGCATGTAACACGGGAGAGCACTCCCAACATACAGGCAGCCACAGCACACACAGATACGCAGAGAGACAAAGACACAGTCACAGGAGAACAAGGGGATGTGTATTGGAGTTTGGGACCAACGCAAGAGGACTTCAAAACATCTCCATGGGGTAGCCATACTGATGCAGTGAACTCCTATGATGCTTATATAAACATGATGAAGTGCATTAAGAGGCAAAGAGGGAGCCCATACCAGTGAAATGTAAGTGCTGTTGAAATGGTTGATTCATTGAATGTAGTCATTTGCTGTTTTGTCATGCACCCAAAAGTGCTACTTTGCTACCAACAGTTCCATGAATAACAAATGTAATGTCTCAGGTGTTCATTTGTATTTTTATTGAGAAAAGACAGTGAAGGCTCGAGCTGAAATTTTGACCAGAACCAGGCTACACTCATTTTTGGATTCTTAAAGAAGGGAAAATCCACTCTAAACTAGAATTTGCACGTTTGTGTTTGAATGCCTCCATATCAGGAAGAGTTGTCAGGTAAATGAACTCCAAAAAAAAGAAGAACACAGTGACATATTTGAAAAGAGGATGAGCATACACTAAGCTCCAGGGATTCTACTGAATCACCAATGTTTCAATAACATGGTCCACATTTCAACTACACTTTTTTCAAGTCCTTGAAAAAGAGCCAAATGTGACTGAAACATCAGTGATACAATAAAATCATAGTAGTGTAAGTACAAGAGTCTCAGAACACCATACTGTAGTAATAATGTTGTCCAGAAAAAACTTATGGAGCTGCTCCATAGTCTGAATAATGGAACAAACGCTAGAGCTCTATGACAGCACCCAAGGTGATATACTGAGGTATGATATAAACCCTACATTCAAACTGATTTGATTTAATTTCTCAAACAAAAGCCCAAAAACCTAATAAGTATTAGACTGCAACAGGCATTGCTTAAGTAAATGCACTCAGGCTTTGTTAAATTTAAAGTTCCATCACAGTGCCAGGCCATAGTTTTACTTCTCTTAGTTTGGTCTGAAATATGCTTGAGACAGGTGTCATTTTACCATAGGCTGTACAACACATGACTGACAGTTATATTACTTAGTCAGATATCAACATCAACGTTCCAGACAAGACTTAATGAGGGCGCCACTTGCTAGGATGTCAATGCCCACTACCACTTTTCTCAGTACATTTATGGAGATAAACGTGCCATGTAGGTGCAAAGTTGAGTATTATATATTGTCTAAAATAGCTAGAAAAAAACATGTCAATGGGCCTAACTGTTGCACTGAGTGACATGGTCCTTCATTACTATGAACACACACACAATAGTTTAATTTGACTCAATCCCACACACAACATCCTGCTGCCAGAAATGCTCACTAGAACACCAAATGTAGATTCATCTGCTTCTGTAAATAGTCGAATAGTTATTATGACTTTATTTTTGTAGCTTTGGCCACCAAATGGTTATGACAACATTGCAAGCACTTGAGTATATACTGAAGGTTTTGGAAATATTGAAATATATAGGTCCAATGTGGCACCAAACACCAGCAGTCATGCCACATTGGAGAAAATGAATGCAGACAGAAAATTACAGCCTGATCATCCGACTGCTTGGGTGACTTGCCTTCTTTAGTGATGTTTCCACGTCCTGAGATCTCATTAATTACTTTGGTAAATATGTTACCATTAATGATAAAACTGATGGCCAGAGCTACGAACAAAAAAACAAAATTGTTGAAAACTGCAGTTGTCTTACACAGTAGGTTTTTGCACCTTCATAGCAAAAACTGAACTCATAGATACATGAAGATGTATGTGAGGCTTATCCAGGTGTGAATGCTGTGTCTCCACAGTTTGAGGGCATGCGGCAGTGAAGTGGTGAGAAGCTGACCATGGGTGACTGGAACCTGCTGGGCAGCATCCTAGAAGAGGTCCACATTCATTCTACCATTGTGGGCAAGATCTGGCTTACCATACTCTTCATCTTCCGCATGCTGATCCTGGGAGCAGCTGCTGAGGACGTATGGGATGACGAACAGTCTGAGTTTGTCTGCAACACTGACCAGCCGGGCTGCAAGGCAGTCTGCTACGACCGTGCCTTCCCCATCTCTCTCATTCGCTACTGGGTTCTGCAGGTGATCTTTGTCTCTGCACCCTCACTGGTCTACATGGGCCATGCCCTATACTGCATCAGAGCACTGGAGAAGGAGCGCCACCGGAAACGTGCCCAGCTGAAGGATGAGATTGACGAGGCTGAGTTAGCATTGGACGAACAAAAGCGTGTGGAGAGGGAGATGAGGAGGCTGGATGAGCTGAGGAGGGTGAAGAAGGCTCCTCTCAGAGGCTCTCTGTTGAGAACCTACATCATCCATATCCTTACACGCTCTGTGGTGGAGGTCTCCTTCATCCTGGGCCAGTATGTACTCTATGGTATCCAACTTGAGCCTCTCTACAAATGTGAGAGGCTGCCTTGCCCCAACAGTGTAGACTGTTACATCTCCAGGCCCACAGAGAAGACTATCTTCATGGTCTTCATGATTGCCATTGCTGGTGTGTCACTTTTCCTCAACATTATGGAAATATCCCACCTGGGCATCAGAAAAATAAAACGGATACTCTATGGAGAAAGGTACATGGAAGATGAAAGTTTGATTTACAAGTCCAAGGGGAAGGCATCCCTACCGCACCTTTGTGTTTTGAGCAATGTATCACCTTACAATGGGCCATTGACTCAGACCTTCAAAGTGATTCCAGAGGCAGACATGAAGCCTCCTCTTTACAATTCTGGGCTCAAAGTCAACCAGGAGGTCCTGAGACACAACAGCTTGGCTCATCTGGGACACAGTCAGACCAGCTACATTTGCCCCCAACCACGGATGCCACCCAGGTCTGGCCAGAACTGCTCAATCCAAGCCCTCCAAACCCGTGAAGGTCCAGAGGTCCACACAACAATCATGGACAACCATCCAGCTTGGGGTTCTGGTATGTCAAATGGGGATGGAAGTGCACCAAGCCATCATGAGGATACCCATCTGGGAGAGCACCCTCACCCCAGCCATTTGGAAGCTCTGCTGTCCAGCAGCACTTTAAGGCCCAGCGCTATCAGAGACCTCTGCGAGGATGACCGAAGGGAGTCAATGGCAAGCGAGGTCCTAATCCCCAACCCCAGGAAGACCAGCTTCATGATCAGGCCGCCATCTGAGAGCTTGTCATCAATCAGTGGCTGCACAAGCCCTTCATTACATACCTCAGAGGAGTCGGATGAACTGGGCTCCCTGCAGGGAGACATGCCCATGATGCCGCCTGCTGGGGGGCGGAGAATGTCAATGGCAAGTAAAGAGCATAAATTATCACGTCATATTAACATGTGTATCATGTGTTCACACTAGAACAGAATGTCAATGTTACAATGTTAAGAGTACAGCTAACAGCATCTCCTACCTGGGTTGCTCCTGCCATTTTGTCCACCATCACAGTGTTAATTATGTATAAAATATTAAGCATCATCTAGACTGTGTATTATCAAAGAAGTCAAAGGGAGAGCACTGGTTGAGTCAAGTAGTCTATAAGCTAAAAGGCATATGTGGCCAAAACCTGTCACAGTAGGCCTACATCTAGGGAACAAATTAACTTGACTTGATACTTGAACAGTGAAAGATTAAAGAGGAAAGATGAAGTGAGGGAAGGACAGAGAAAGATGGAGAAACAAAGCTCATTTCTGTTGATTTGGATGAAGCCCAACAGGGACAAATTGGCAGCTTCTGTCCATTCAGTGTTCTCAGTGGAAGCCATGAGAAGTTATTGAAGATAACAACCTTCAGTTTTGACATAAGGCCAATCAAATGAATTGCAGTTTGAAAAACAAAACAGCAACAACAAAAGAGTGGATGCCATGTGCTGTCATTACAGGCAGTGCAAGAATGGACGGTGACAACCAGGCCTGGTCCTAGCTATAGGGGACCTAGGCAACTGTTGCAGGCACCATGCTGGGGATGCACTGAACAATGAAGTTCAATATCCTCTCCATGATTTTTGTTACCTGCACACTATTAGGTGGAAATTGTTCACCTCTTTCCTTCATCTCCTTAAACTTTAGCTGCTTCATACTGCCTCCTTTTTGTTTATTCAGTTCAATGAACTCAGTATGCTCCCTGGCGTGAAATCTCTGTAGGTGCTTGATTAAGTTGGTTGTGTTATAACTTGAAGTTTTACCACCGCCTCTCGGAACATTTACTGCGCAGGTATTGCAAGTAGCCGTCGAGTCTGTAGTCTGAGGTAGTGTGAAAAAGTTCCAGATAGCTAGTTCCTTTCGCTCGCTCCATTTTGAAAACAATGTGGGCTTCCGCACAGCGTGTTGCTTGCACATGATGCCACTCGCTGCGCATAGCATAGAGTTTGACTGAATAGACCGGCTCCTATGTATCGGGCCCATTGTCACCGATACCCGATCTAGAATTTTCTTCAATATCAGGACCGATACCAATATTGGATCGGTGCATCCCTACATGCAGCTGAACAAACTGCAGTCAACATAATCCCACTGCTACCGAGTGGTGCCCTTCGTAGCTTGTCCATAGTATTGATACATTGATATATTTTAGTTTTTGGGTTTTTTTTGGGGGGCAGGGGTTAGAGAGTTGCACAAAAAACAACATTAATTAATCACATAATGTCAGGATAGCTTTGTTTACAACCATAGACTGTATATAAGAAATGGACGTAACATCGGTGACGTCACCCATTGGTTTGTGGACTGCTGCTCGGAAGCCAATAGTATCGGATCTTGAAAATTTCAGGTGCATGCCGGGAAAAATAAAAACACAGATTCTACTTATATGGGCATCAGGAGGGGCATGAGGCGCCCTCCTGAACCTGTGAACCAATCTACCTGTCAATCACGAAAGAGCCACGCCTTAATGCATACCCTGCTTTATCGTCAAATATAAAATCAGGGAGGCCAAAATTTCACAAATGAACATCATACTGCATTGAATAAGGCTTTAAACTAGCGATTGAGACCATAAACACATTTTGAAAACGTTTACTGAGGTTAGAAATCAAGTGAGAAGTTGGTGAATTCTCCATTGACTTGTATAGAGACGGAAGTCCTTTTGACACCAAAACGGTCGCCCCCTGGTGGCCTTTGATAGAATGCAGTTTTAAATTACTTCTGCGTTGGCATCATTTCAGAAAACCGGAACTCCCTGCCTATTTACAACCCCTCACTTGAAAGAAAGGCTCAGAGTGTGTGGGTTTTGTGGACTGGAAGTCAGAGGAGCACATTTCAAGATGAAAAGTTAGGACGGGTGCAGGTCAGAAAAACAAAAAAGAAGAGGAGAAATATTCCAAACATAAAGGTATGTATTTCCTGAAATTTTGTGACAAAGCTAACTAGCTCCTAATGTAGTTAGCTTGTTAGCTAATGTTAGCTGCTATTGCTGGCTAAACTACATTGAAAAGCACCTGCTAACTTTAGCCCACCAGATTAGCTAGCTAGCATGAGCTCTGCATCTAACATCGATGTAAGCTAAGTGAGCAGCTACATTAGCTTACCACATTGTCTTTTATATCATTTTAGGTACACTTTTAAAATAACACTATCATAAATCTATCACAACTACTGAAGGCCTAATTACATCCATAGATGTGACTATTTCTTCAGGAGAGTGAATGCAACATGTCTATTAGAGCATTCCAAATAAACTAATGTAAATAATACATGTAATGCTATGTATGGTATAATTAACAAACTTCTTCCACTTGAAGAATAGTCTTAACAATTGGCTCCTTTTAATTATGAGCGCACAACACATTGTACATTAATACAAACATATGCACACTTTAAATGTCATCTTGTTTAATAGCAACCTCATTTATACAACTGTAATTGTCTACACACTCTATACCAGATCACTAATAGGTGGGCCGCGGTCCGGATCTTGACCCAGATGCCGTCCTGTCTGGCTCCGGACCTGTAACTGATGATTGTTAAATTTTGTCCGAGTATTTCTATTTTAACGGGCGCACCTTCTTCAGCTATTACGATAAAAGTGGAGCAGCCAATCAGCCAATCAAATCCATGCATTTGGACACAGGGAGAGACTCGACTGTCAGGGAGATACTCAAGGAGAAAAGAGGAGGACAGAGAGGTGGAAGATAAGAGGTAACTATTTCACATGGCATGTTTGACGAAAGAAAGTGGACAATGAAAATAGGGTTTTTAATCCACAATGGACAGAAAGTTACATGTTCATCCTTCCAAAGGCCCGTTCAAGACCTCTGTGCCTCAAATGTTCTGACACAGTGCACATTATTAAAAGCAGCAATGTTAAGCACCATTATGAGACAAAGCACAACACTTTGGAACAAACATACCCACTCAAATCAGCAGTGAGGACAGGTTTATTTCGAAAGTAAGCATTTAGTTAAGAAGCACAATCAAAAGCTTTCAGTAATGCACTTCATTTTAAAATGCCATTTTTATTTGATATAACAAAAGAAAATATATATATTTTAAATGTTCTTATTGATTTGAATCCCATAAGTTGAGTGTAAATACTAATAAATGAATTGTACTGTATTAATGTGACAGTCTACAATCTAGCCACTAGACACAGATGCTGATGGAACTACAATGTTACTTCAAGCTACTGAAAAAGAACTCAGACATTATGATGTTCTGGACCTTCAATTGAGGACATTTTCACTAATTACACCTCTTTGAATGAACCTGCTCTATACATTTTGTCTCAATCAGTTCATTCATGTAAATTCCTTATTAAATGTTATATTATGAGATGTGTTCATGCGTGAAGCTTGTCTGGACATGAGGTGACAATAAGTGTAATATGTGTATTATCTTCCCTACAGAAGCACCAGATATAACCTCCTCTGCCCAGCTTTTGGAGCTGAACACACCTGCTGCTGCTGAGACAGTTGACCCACTCTCAGCCAATCCTGCTGACTGTCCTTCACATCTGATATATATATACGTGTGTGTAACAACATGTATTGTAATTGTGTGGCTTGTGTTCTTTAAATATTGTAATAAACAGAAGGCATGTTTGTGTCAATCATTGCTGTACATGTATTCATTCATTCATTTATCTATCTATTTATTTCTTTATCTTAAGCGGGAGGAGGGAGGCGCTGGCAACAACTCTAAAATAAATTTGTAAAGTAATATTGCTCGTCACAACAAATATGTTCATCAGATATATATTATTAAGTTATTTAACATATGCTTTAAAATATGTGTGTAAAAATGCACCATTAAATTGTGTTTTTGGTATATACATTATAACTAATCCTTTATAACACACTAGCTAGACTCCATCGATTTAATGTTTTATATTTTTAAAAAATCCTTACCTTGCTACAGTACCTCATCAACAATGGCATGACCAAACAACAAAGCATGAATAATGTTTTTGCAGAAAAATACGTTTGTTTTTTTTCATTCTTTTTGTTTTTTGAAGATAGGTTGTTAGGTTTACAAAAATGTTTTTATGTATTTGAATTAATGAGAGAATGCTTGCTTTAGTCAGTTGGACACACACTGAAAGATGCTTGCTTTAATCTATTACATGTATGCTGTGTGTGGTTTCATTATGGCTGTCTTCTTGTCTTTCTCAGAGCATGTTTCTGGATATCTCCTCTATCATGAAGAAGTGAAAAGAAGAGGCTAACACCATGACCATAGGAGCTGTGTTCCAAAGCCCAGCTCGACATGGGGGAGCAACTGTATCAATGATCCAGCCATCAACATTGATCCACCACTGAAGTCACATGGGGCCAAAACCAGTCGAACAGTGCCAAACCCCAGTGTGATGGGTTAGAAGCACCTTAGAACACATAACATGTGGGCACTAACAGGAAAGGATTGTATCTTTTTAAAAATGTTTTCATTTCTTGTTTTGGCTCTGTTTTTTGTTTTTCTTTTGTTTTTAGAAACAGCACTGCTGTGGATTATGAAGCAAATTCCTCAGAGGATATTGTTTGCTTCTTTAATATGGACTTTATAAGCTTAAAAGGACATTTTTGTAAGTCAAAAACTTGATTATAATCTGCCTGTATCTGTGTATAGTAATCTACATACAGTCATTTCATGAGAAATTATGATTTCTATTATATTCAGATTAAATGCTTCTTAACAAAACAGCAAATGTTTTGTCAACTGATATTTCATCTAAACACACACACCACCACACTAGAATTCTCATGCTTTTTATTTTATTTGTCAACAAAAATTGCCTAGACAAAATGCTGTTTTTTTTTTTTCTTCTTTCAAACCTTTTTCATATCAAATAAACAAAACATGACGTGACAATATTTACAAAAAAAAAATCAAAACTAAACACAGGTCATTTGAACATTCAGAGATAAAAAATGAAATAAAAAATGCTGAATCTGCATATAACAGTCATGTTGCAGGTACTCGAGAAAAAAAAAAGACACGTAAAAAATGGCTCACCAAAATGTACAAATACAATAATGTAACCACTGTAAAAAGTTAGAAACAACGCCACAGATACTGTCTACATGTCTATCATACAGTCCTTACCCATATGAAGAGGTATGCTGAATCATCCAGGTAGATAAGTGTCAAGAGTCAGTTCAACTGAGGTGTAAAGAAACCTCAAAAGTCACAATCTGAGATTCAAGCGAAGCTGGATTACAGCTGGAGTGGCCCCCGATTCACGCCTATTGTAAACAGAACGCTTTAATAAGTACTCCCTTTAGTCTGCCACCAAGTACTGTAATTACCAATGAAGGTCTTTGATTTCAAAATGGAAATCTCTTTTTCCCGGTAACCACTGTGCAATATTTAAATGATAGTTGTTACTAGATGTGGTGCTGCATTCAGAGATGTTGGAAAGTTGGAAACTCCTATGAAAGGAATGTAATGTAACAGCCATTTGAGCATCAATTCCAAGTAGGATCACGATAATCTGATCTCATATTGATATGTCAGCATACCATGGAAAACCAGTAGTTTTCAACCAGAGACCCAAGAGTCTGCAGCTTTTTACTTTAATCTTCTGATGAATACACGTTCAGCATAGAGAGGATCAACTTGATCCATGCTACATGGATTACTGCTAAAAAACACCTTTAAAAATGCATGTTAAGGGCCATACAAGGGGTTTTTGCAGTACTTACATTAATGCTGCAAACCATTTTCTAAATACACTCCTAGTTTTTTGAATGCTGTCCAACCAGCTGTCATTTTTTTTCCATTTCTTATGGTACAATCTGATAATCAATTAGCAGTGACTGGAAACCTGCTTGGATTAACTAATCCATCAAAGTCAACATCATGTCTGCTTTTACTGTTGTCAGACTTTCATTTTTGTGGCATGGTGATGTAGCTGTGAGTGCAGATTGATTTAAAAAAAAGTCTGCATTGCATTACCACACGCCAATAATGTAACTCTGACAACCTTAAAAGCATGTGATGGATTCACCAAATCAAGCAAGTTTTAATATCTCCACAAGTAGATTGTCACACCACACTGAAACTAATGTAACATATTCTACAGTCTACAGTATGGTTTGAAGTATGGTTAGCAGCATATAGCATGTAATATGAAGGAAATGGGTAAAAAAAAAACAACAAGAATAAACACTGGTATGTTCCTTACATTAGCAGTTTTAACCTTACAGCTAGTATAGATACAGATGCTCCACACTAACTAACTAACCAGATACAATGCTGCTAGATACTAACAAAGTACATTTGCTGTTGCATGTACAGTATGTAGAAGATGATAAGGGCCACATGGGGAAAAAACAGTTCTCTCAAAATGAAAAAAGTGAGTTTTCTTGGGAATTATATATGTTTTGGTCTGATCTTATTCCATTCTTAAGGAATATAAACTAACTAATGACAATTGTGCAGCTTTCATGGTGCTCCCTGGACTCTGGTGGACTTGGACCAACTTGAAATAACAGATTTTACACATCTCTGATTGCAGCCTTCAGTTCAACCAATAATGAGAGTAGTTCCTGTTTCTATTTTAACATGAGGAGATAAAGAAGGGGATATTTATGCTTGATAAAGTGAGGTGAATCATTTCATAGCATGAATTTATCTGTTCTGATTTGCACACAGTGGATTATTAAATGCTATGAGATGATTTGATGCCTCACGTTCATGTTTATTCAAGTGTAGCTTCCTTCCATTTTCTTGAGCTCAATGACAGAAAAGCAACTTAACAATTATATAAAGTAAAATTGTCAATTTTTTAACAATTGGTTTTCCACTGTGGTTTTTCCAAGGTGACACAAAGAAGAGCATTTGGCTTTTTATATGGAGATCCAAAGTGGTCAATATTGAATATATAAAGAAGATGCTATAAAACAAATAATGCTATGAAAAACATATGATGTAAAATGAAAATGAAATGTTGTATCTTTTCATAGTAACAATTTATTCTAGTTCATTTTAATTTTTTTCTAGGATTTTTTATTTTAAGTCAATGTGTTTCCCTTTTCCCCCCAAAGCCAGTTATTATTTCATGGCATTTTCATTATTTTATCATTTCATCACATATTTTGCCAGTATTTATTGATATGATGAATATATGTTTGCTTTACTACTGAACATTTTGGATCTCCATATTTCCAGAGGGGTCATCTAAAGAAGCTTGGTGAACAGTGAAACAAAAAGTCAGAGGAAAAGTTATACTGTCTGTCGTTCCCTCTTGAGATTTAATCTCAGACATATACAGCACATTGTCAGAAGGGGCCATATCCACATCTGGAGAAACTTGAGAAACTGCTGCAGTGTAGTTTCCATTGAATAAAATCCTTTGTTCCCTTACTGGATAGTTTGGCCCCTGTAACCTCTAAGGCAAGAAATTGTAGCTGCACTTGTCAGATGCTTTTTTCCCCACAAATTCATCAACACTTTTAACTTATGTAAAAAAAAAAAATGTTTAAAAAGAGTTTTATCAGCTTTTCTATTCAACTTAAGTTCAGCTGTTAAAAATATCAGGTAATACACAAAATTGTAAACATACACCCCTTTAAGTTAAAATATTACAACTTAAGTAAGTACATGTGTGACTTGTAAATAAAGGCTTATTTTTCATGACATTGTCAACAATAAAAAAAAAATACAACCACTGAAAAATCAACTCTAAGAAAGAGCTGCAAACCTACATTTTACATCTATGCATTTTCCTCTAAACAACCCCAACCCCCAACAACAAGAGTTCAAATAAATAAATAAACAAGTTCACATTAAGGAATGCGTCTATAAAAACCAGTCTATGAAAACCAGTGGATCAGTGTTCCCCTGTCTGTGTACTTTGAGACATCAGTACATCATAATGAGATTGTCATTGGTTTACAGGGTCCTGTGGTTACAGTATATCATGAGTGGTATCAGTTTATTTCCCTTTCAATATCATCGGTAGATTTCTTTCTATTTTCTCATTCTAGTCTGTTAAAGCTAGTCATGCTGTCATACTGATCCAACTGGTTTTTACAAAGTCTGTTCACTCCCATTAACTCCCATTATTTTAAGAATTCCTAACCAATTTCACACAAGTGCAATGATAAAATGTAATTTTATTTAATTTTTTTTAATTGTAGATTGATCTTATTTTACTAAAAGTGACTTCACCCTAAACCTCACAGCTAAAAGAAGCCCAAATACAGCCAGTATTGAAATGCCATGAACCTGTTCCACTCTGAGGCTGACAGTGTTGGACAGCAACAGAGCAGACAGCAGCAGCAGCACTCACCCCTGCCACGTGCCTCGCTATCGACTTTTCAACAGCAGATGAATTTGGCATCTCCCTAAATCAATAATGCACCAGTGAGTTTGTTTGAAGCTTTGGACTTCATACCGTACTCTATTAATGATACTGATTTGTATGTGGATATTGATTATTTTGCTGTGTGTCTCCACGGATTTACATGATATGCAAATTTGCTAATGTAGGGTGTCTAACACCCAGATCCTGTACCAAATACTTTAATAGGGCTATTTATGTACTATACAAGAATGATGCTAAATACATGATTACTGTAGGTACAAACACTACATTTTTACTACATATAACACAATAAGTAAATGGGCCAAAAAGAGCACTTATGACTTGTTTACGCTGATGTTCAAAGGACCTTACCAGTGTTTTCTTTTTATAATTTTAGCTCATTTAACATGGATCATGTTTACTATATTACTGTTACATTTTCCAAAGCATACCATTATGTTTCTTCTACCTTCCAGACAACTACTGATTTCCATTCATTTCACTCTATAATAAGGTATAATGTACCAGTATTCATCAACTAGCAGAGTTGCTTGAAATACAAATACATCACAGTAAATTTACATTCTTATTTCTTTTTATCCATTAATAATTTCAGTGTTATTGTCTTAATGTGTTGACTTTTCAAGTCAGCCTGCTATAACAATTTCAGGTTAACACTTTATTTAAAAGGTGCTGTAATTCCTTATCATTTCCAATGAGTTTTCCTGGAGAGGACTTTGTTTTCTGGTACTTATGATTCATAAATAGAGATAATGTCAAATGTAAATAACGAAATAAAAAAGAACCAGAACATTTTGTAATGGGAACGTGGTTGGATGAAATCTATATGAAGTATTTAGTGTCCCAGATGAATTCCCTTGGACTAGCCAAAATCTTGAATGAAATCAATTTAAGTCCAAAAAAAGAGAGAAAATTCCACTTAAACCCACAGATATGTTTTGTTTGTTAGGGAATCATTAGGAGACTGAGAACCAGAAAATAAAGCCAGTTATCCAGTTTAGCTTTCACCTCAGAACTTTAACAGCAGAAGTAGAATGGCTGTAATGATTTGCCAAGCTCAAGCAACTTCCAACTTTTCTGCATGTTGAATTCCATACTAAAGAGAGATGAATGAAATCCAGTGAGAAACACACAGAAGCAGTATAGCAAGCTTTGGAAATTGGCCAGCATGAATGTAAATATACATCAGCATGGTCTTTGAATCTATTTGGACAACCAGTGATTGGCTCGGGACTTGGGTTAAGTGCCAATGTCACAATGTGTTTGCTCATATTCATTGCCAGGTGTCACCTCTTGGAGGTGCTGGGCAGTGCTTCAACTTTGTAATGTAGTTCTGTCTCTTAGCGCAGATATGAAAAAAGGCAGAAGAGAAATATATAGAAACATCCATCTGAGTACAAGAAAAATTAAAAGTGAAGTTTGACAAAAGAAACTTTGCATAATGAGAGTTCATTTCACCATTTCATCTAATGTAAAATTTTACAAATACACACCTTTGGTAACATTTTACTTTAAAGTCCTGTGTCACTCAACAATTACCCTGTCACATTAAATGTCAAGTCATACACCAAAAGTATTAGTATATAATTAATAATGTAAAGGCTTAGTTCAACATTTTAGGTGATATGCTTATTTTCTTCTTCCTGAGAATGAGATAAGAAAATGTATACCAGTCTCATGTCTGTGTGTTTAGTCTGAGCTGCTAGCCTAGCTTAGCATAAAGACTGGAAGCAGGGGGAAACAGTTAGCCTATGGTGACCAGACGTCTCAGTTTGTCCAGGATTGTCCCGATTTCAAACTGCTTCATCACAACTAAAACAATAATCATAATATTGCTCGTTTTCAGTGCTTAGATAAACATTTTAGCGTGTTCTGTCCCTCTCATTATTACGTAACCCAATATAAAACCTTAAATAATTCACCACATGTCTGAATTCAACACTGATTTGTCTGTATGTGTGTCAATCAATCAATGTGTTGTTGTCAAAGCTGATGTTAACCTATGATGCTTGCAGCTTTTTTCTCACAGAACAGTTACTATGCTAACAGTTAGCTGTAATGCTGAAGAGAGAGTCGATCTTTTGTAAAGATCTTCAGGAGGTTTACTCCTTCCTTCATAATGTACCCGGCTATTAAAATGCTGTGTATAAAAGATCATATTAAGATAGCCAAACACAAGCGGTGGTTTCCCTGAGAGCAGAGAGCTCCATTAAAGAAACTCTAGCTTGGAAGAAAGACTGCAAAGCATAAAGCTCCTGTCAATCTTCTTATATGTAACATTAGTTAAAGACTGTTTGTGCACACAGACAAATTACTTGGTGGATTTTGGAGGACGAAATGTAATTTTTTTTTTCTGAGAAGCTTTCCATGGTGTTGAAAGGTGAGCTCGGTAGGTGTGCTGAGCGCTGAAATACTTGTCCCCCTGGTGAAAATGCCTATAGCACATGCACATGCGCATACATGTGCACATGCATAACATATGTGTGGTATATTATGGGTTCCAGTTGGGGGTTTGAATATATGGTCACCCTAAGATAACCTGGCTCTGTCAAAAATACACCTGCCAACAGCTCTAAAGCTAACTGATTGACATTTGTTTAACCTGTGGACATGGAATGAACATTTGTGGTTTTAGTAGCATTTGTGTGCAAGTGCTAGAAGTCTTGGTTTGCTAACTGAATGCCGTGATTGTGTGAAGCTTTCTGAAATCTTGTGCCATTGGTCTGTCCATGATTAAAGCTAACTGTGGGAGGAGGTGGGGATGCAAAAAAAAAAACCCCAAACCTTGATATTAGCCTCCACGTTACCTTCAGTCTACAACAGGCTGCATTATATTTTTATATTAGAGGTAGTTAAAGATTTAGATGCATATTGATGACATGATAGCATCTTCAAACATAACAGCTGATGATATAGCTAGTTAGAGTCAGATAAGTTTGACTGTTTTTAACTTTCATTTTTAAAAATCCATTATAAATAGCTACATTATGACATCACAATATTTGGCAACACTGGTCAACCAGGAGGGAAGCCACAATTGCTAAAAGTTACAATTCAATATTAACCCTGATACAATCAATAAAGCTGGTGTGACTTTGTGAGGTGAGGCTAGCAGTGGGGCTAACTGTCTTGGAGCAATACGTGAAAACTTCCCAGGTTGAAATAAAGGGCTTTTTCTGTTCTTTCAATTCTGCCAACATTGCATGAATGCAACATTATCATAGTGATGTTGCCAGCTTTGAGACTGACTACATCTGATAGCTCACACTATAACCACAGATTATGTCATTTCTACTCATGTATAAGAAGATTTGTGTATCCAAGTCTGCTTTTTTGAAAGGGATGTTTCACTTTGGACAGAGCCAGGTTAGCTGTTTCTCCTTGCTTTCACTCTTTATAATTAGCTAACACAGTTACCACAGTTACTGACTGCAGCTCTGAACACATAGACATGAGATTGTTATCAGTCTTTTCATCAATTCTGAGAAAGAAAGCATATAAGCATCATTCCCAAAACATTTAGCTTCTCCCTTAAATAAACCAGAAGTGACAGATGCTCAAAATTAAACCTGACTCGGAGGTAAAATATGAATAATTTACGTCAAACTGCTCATATGTGCTGAAGTAATTATCAAGATTTGACAGGACTGTAAAGTAAAGTGCATGTACATGTTAACAGGGACATTAGGCTACTGAACATTCTGAGAAATTCCTGAGTTTAACCTCCAATGATGCACGATGAGGGAGGGAAGCTGACAGGAAGAAAAAGTCAGGATGAGACAGGGAAAGAGAAAGAGAAAGAGAGAGAGAGAAAGAGAAAGAGAGAAAGAAAGAGAAAGCTGCCAGTGCTTTTGTTTTATCACCGGTCCAAAAATACCTGTTGAACAGTATTGCTGAGAAGACAGCCATTGTGTCGTCCATTACAAAAGAAAGAAAAAAATACTTAAAATATCAAGGTATAGACAAGTATGAATAGACAAAAACTTTGCCACCAGACTCTAAGTACAGTCATGTCTCTACTGTTCCTCCGTTGTGCATTTCTCAGTCATTTCCTGACAGAAATCCACTGTTACAGTGGGGCTACATACTTCCTCAGTGGATCCAAGCACCAGTGCACACTCTGGGTTCTCCTGCCCCAGACCAGACACGTCCACCCCTGATCGCCTATCCTCTAGCGCCCCCTGACAGGGACTCATCTCTGACAGACGTGCAGCTTCACTCTGTTGCCGTGACACGCCCTCGTCAGAAGAAGGTGACGGTGGGTTGGATGTGAGGTCGATACTGTCGGAGACAGTGGGCAGCTGGCTGCCCTGCACCTCCCTGCACACTTGCTGGGAGAGGAAGGAGAGGTTCTGCCACAGCTCAGACATACACCCCTTCAGCTGGTTGCGCTCACTCAGCAGCTTGTCCTTCTCACACACCTGAGTTAATAAGATAGAGTGTCATCAGGTCAACATGGCAGAAATACTGTACATTAGGTATATCCAGACTGTCATCACCATAATAATAACAGCATGTTCAAAGATCAAATGTGATCTAAGTTACGCTGTGTTCAGACTATTTGTAGGTCACACCAAGAAAATATTTCTTTGCTTTTCCTACCTCTTTGGGGCCATGACAACATAAAACATGGATTTTTTTTGTCTTATTTACCCTAGATTTTACATTTTACAGACCTCTACCAAATTGGTAGGTTAAGCATGTTTTTTTTAACATGTTAGAGACTCATTCTGTTCAATAAACCCTCTGAGAGTGTACAAGATGAAAAATTTAACTCAACTTCAAAAACGTCACCAGCAGGATCTGTTATGTCAGCAATGTAAATGGTAAATGGACTGTACTTGTTGTTTTTCTTCGTTGGTTGTACACTGGCATGGCCTGTATCTAGCAACCATATTACAATCTGATGGTCTTTTTGTGCCTCATACAAGTGTTAAAGATTGCCCAAAAAGTTTGAGTTGAATAGATTTTGTTTTTGACCAGATATCGCGACACAAAGTGACCTCTACCCAACGTTTGAGCAGACCTACAAAGAGTTTAAAACAAACTAAAAAAAGTGGAAACAGACCCAACTTTTTATTTATATTTTGTGACCATTCCTGTTAGATCTGTAACATGAACACTGTTTCTACTGTGATTTATGATTTTCCATAGTTGTAGTATTATGAGTCACTGTGCAGTGTTTGGTGACTGATGAACCTTTGAACTTGTGAATCTAACTACTCAAACTGAACTTCCTAGATTGTATTTCATGTCTCACTTTTACCTGATAACTGATCTCCAACAAGGTCTAGTTAATTATGACTCTTGTCTGTCACAAGCAAAAGAGGAGCTAGTGTGATGTTGATGTAAAGCCTCAACATTTTGTAGGAAGGAGGTAAGGGTGATTGGATGGGTCCACAACTTTTTGCTTTATTTTAATCATGATAACAATTAATCCTTAACTTAGCAGTTTTAATCATAACAACCAAGGATCTATAACCTTTGTTAGAAGGACTATAGAAAATTAGTTGACCGTGACGTTTTCCTAAAACTAATCAGTGTATCTACACCTAACATTACCTACCTAACCCTACCAAATCTTAATCATACCTTTAGCATATTAATGGTCATAACTGGTTTTATGATGGTCGCTGCTGATAGGGCCATCAGACCAGAAATATGACTCAGGGTTGTTTAAAAGGCAATGAAATGTGTTGTTTAATTTAGAGGACTAGGTAAACCTCCATTTTAAAGGGGACATATGATGCTTTTTGTGATTTTCTGTCATTTATGTACTGTTATAATGTAAGATGATTATGATGAATATGGTAAAAGGTCCAAAACATGAGGTTAACCTTTACACACTCTTCAGGTCAAATTTGTCTTGTTTTGACATGTGACAGCTGTAAGAACACCACAAATGTCTTTTACTCTTTTTCCTAAAGTGGCCCAAAATTCACAAAAATGAAAATATTTTAAAATGTTATATGAATTATTGCCCATTGAGCCTGTTCTGAGTCAAATTTGAGCCGTATCTATTGACATGTGTTGTAGTTAAATTAATAATAGTTTTAATAGGGCGCGCAGGTGGTCGAGCACATGCCACATACGCAGTGGACCCCTGTTCGAATCCTGGCCAGCGGACCTGTACTGCATGTTACACCCCCCTCTCTCTCCCATCAAATAAAGGTGTCTGTGCCTGAACAAAATCTTTAAAAAAAAAAAAAAAAGTTTTAATAAGATAGTAGTTATGAATATTATGATTATTTTTATGATGAAACAGTGAAGACTGATGGCTCTAATGGTTATACAATAAACCCCACACTTCCATAAAGTTCTTGTCATTTTCACTTTACATAAAATACATTTACGTGATTATTGCTATGTTATATTTTCATGTCTTAGGTAAAATAGGACATGATATTGTGTGATACTGTTTTTGGTGTAAAAGCTAAAAAATACACTCTCTCTGCTCTCTGAACATGAATCAAGGTTTAATCACATTTATTGATCAGTCAGATCCACTATTGATGCTTTCTAAACACATCTGTGCTTCAAAATGTGGTATAGACTCTTTCTATGAGGGGATTCTTTGACTGGGTCAAAATTGACCCAGAACATATTGCGAGGGTGTAGAATATGAACAGTATGTAAGAGTTAAAGTATGTAAAAATGCTCCCTGAAAGTCAAAAGCCTTGCCCTCCTCTGAATGCTCCATTTCCAAAGTAACCTGTACTTTCCCATCACACTGGCATCAGAGGGCGTCTGTTCCTGAGCTTTTTGTTACTAAGAAAGTTACATGGGCTGTTTGCGTTGATCATTTGCATATTTCAGGCTACATTAGGCCTACCCTAACATTTGATCTTTGCTGCTATGTTTGACTGGAACAATATGTGTGGGGGTGTCGGTGTTATCTATGGTGTGTGATGGTTAGTCAATCGTACCAGTTTGCGGATCTCGCCCTCCAAGTTCTGGATGCAGTCCAGCTTCCTCTTACGACAGCGCTGGGCGGCGATGCGGTTTTTGCTGCGGCGGCGTATGTCGTGGATGAACTCCAGCTGCTCTGAGGTCAGCTTGTGCATCTTGATGAGGATCTGGAAGTCATTGCGTGGCAGGTTGGTGATCTGGTCCACAGGGAAGGGCAGCTTCACCTAGAAGCACAGCAGGGTTTTACTTTATGTTATGACAATATTTGTTCATCATCAATCTGTGATAGAGATAATGTTTGTGTCATCATGTGATTGATATGGATCTTTGGTGGCACGGTAACAGCTTTATGACAACCAACCAAGCAAACTCATGTTGACAAAGACTATAAGATATGTTTAATTAATAATATTAATGTACATTTCTGTGGGACTTTTGAATGCAGGAGATTTACTTTAAATGAAAAAAGAGAGTATTTAGCATGCAGCATACACACAATTGTGTGTATCCAGAATACTTTATCTTCAAATAAATAAATAAAAACAAAGGAAACTAATTCAAATCATTTTCAGACTTTCATTGTCTTCTGTATGATGCTGGAAATTCTGGACAAACACACATTTTTTTCCCCCATGTTTTTGAAATAGAGTTATCAAACCTGCACACCAGAATATTTCAGGGTTTTGTTGATTCATTTAAAAACATCATATTAAATCATCACATTGAATTTGAACAATACAAAAGAAAATGAACTCTTACTTTTCATTCTCCTCCTACATCATACAGCTCATATACTCTGTTTTCCTTCTGAATACTTTTAAACGGTCAACCCTATCGGCCAGAGGAAGAACAGCAGTTTTCAGCTGAGTAACTAAAGATCTTTGCCTTTTAAGTATGTTAAATATACAGATATAAAAATATATATTTTTAAACCTCCTTTTCAAACTTGAATAGAATCTAACATATCATAGTGCTAACAGTTCAACATAAATGTAATATTACCACCACTGTTCATCAGTAGCATCCAATAATAATAAGTCTGGCGCTGCTAGATGGGTGTAATACAGTGTAATATCCACTAGGTGTCACAATACAGCAACATATGGAGGCCAGCAGCTCTGACACAAAGGGAAAACAGGATGAGCTCTTTGTGTCACATTTAGTCAGTAAAACACCTTTAATATGATCATTTGACTTTGATGGTGCAAAACTTCCCATATGTTTCACTCTTTCTTACTGATGTACTTATTATTTCTTTATTTCTGTGCTGGGTTTGTGTGGGTTATGTCGTAGGCTAAAATATGTTTTTTTGTTGTTTTGTTTATGCTTTCACCTATGTGTGCATCTCGTTCTTTCTTTAGATATCCATTCAATCATTTGCTCTAGTATCTAGTTAATTTTTTTAAAACTTTTGTTAAAATGTGTTTGAATCTTTATTGTATCTCTTGATTCACAGTCCTGTCTTATCAATGCATTCATTTATCCCTCTGTTGATTTGTTTATGTGGTCAACAAAAGTAATATTTCTATTTTTCAAGCATTTCTCATTCATTCCATCAAAGTACTGAATGTTGGATGCTGTACAGTATATGTTGCTTTGTTCCCCCCATGTTATATTGCAGCAGTGTAGGCTCCATCAGAACAGCGTGCTACAGCAGCCAGGCTCTTTTCTTCATACCAGCAATGTTCAGCACAGCACTGCCAGTGTACAACGATGACATCATTCACTTCTCTCACAACAGAGGGAAGGGAAAAGAGAGCAGAGAGAGTGTGTGTGTGTGAGTGGGTAAGTGTGTGCATGGTGTGTTAGATGCCGCCTGTCCTTTACTCCATAGAGGTCTATATATAGCTCCATGACTCTCAGCAGTCACATAATAAGGTTGGAATGACAAAGTGAGCATTGGATGGTCATAAGTCCCTCATCACCAACCCCCCCCCCCCCCCCCCCCCCCCCCTCTCTCTGGTGTTCTGCTTTCCATTTTTAACTATGTGGATTTCCTTTGAGGACACTCTTCACTTGCTTCACTTTGTTTAAAGTGCTTACATCTGTAATGTCATACATACAAATTTTAAAAATAATTGTAAAAACGTACGAGAAAAAAAACAGGGATGTGGAAAGAGCCGAAAGCATCATGTTGTTGGAGACAGCACCCATCAAACGTGGGAGAACTGGAGCAGTTTGCCCAAGAACAGTGGACCAAACTACCAGTGGAGACGTGTAGAAACCTTATTCAGAGTAACACAAAGTGCTTGACTGCAGGTATTGCCTCAAAAGGCTGTGCCACAAAATATATTGTTAATGGTACCAATGTCATCGGCCATTCTATTTTCATTTGTTTGATTGCATTAAATAATATGCTAAGTTGTAAATCAATGTGAAATAAAGAATTATGAATACCACATACTTTTATCAATATATATATTATATTATATATATATAATATATATATTTGTTCAATTGTCAATAAGTAATATCAAAAGCATTACAAGAAAAAAAAGAAGAAAAAAAAACATTGGCCCTGGCTCAACAAACAGGATTACATTTAACCTTGGGTTATCTTGGTCCTGTTGCCATGGTCAGTAATGTCATAGCACAAACCTGCAAGGAACAGTTTTTGTTCAGGCTTCTGGATAAAACATATGAAAAAAAATAAAAAAAATAAAAAAACGAGCCTCCTCAACAATTAACTATGAGGAAAATTTGAGTCAGCATTCTTACAGGATCCAATGTGGACAAAAAATATTGCCTACTACTACCACTATAAATCCATACTTTGTTCTGTCACATTGAAAATATAGTAAATATTTGTACTACAACCAGTATCTCAGACTTTTAATAAACATGTAGGCAGGTTATGATAGTGCCCACCATAAATTATATTTACACTTTTATGTCTTTTTTCTGCTGAAATGACCACAATTCCCATCAGGATTAACAGTCTTATCTATGTAACAGCTTGTTAAATAAGCTGCTCTGGATCTTCTGATGTTTTACGACATGTGTGTTTGTTATAAACTCCACTTCATTCATATGAGAGTGTGAGCATAGAGCTGGATGGGAAAAGAGCACAGTTAACAGAGGTGGTGGTTGTTAACCAGTGTTGTTAGATAAGTTACTGTGGGTCACCAGTGGTGCATTTAGTAAAGATAACTCAAAGAAAGCCTGATGTAGTGAGACAGGGCTCTGTTTTTTTCACCTGTAGGATGCTTGATCAACAAAATAATCAATAATCAATCCAAAATTCAACAATGAGAAGACAAGGGAAATAACTAGGGAAAAAAGCCAAAGTACTGAATGCAAAGAGGGACAGAGAGGGGAGTCTTAGTGAGCTGGCCTAATTGGAAAGGCCAGATCTGGGGTCAGAAATAGCAGATGGTGGAGGAAACATGGACAGGACTCCTTCCACCTGCCTACAGGGCACCCTAGGGTGTGTGTGTATGTGTGTCTACTCTATGGGTATGACAACTGGGTCAGGGTAAAAAAGTGGGACAGTCCACACACACACACACACACACACACACACACACACACACACACACACACACACACAACACACACACACACACACACACACACACACACACACGATGTAGGTGTGTACAAAAGCAACCCATACCTAAAAATTACATTCAAACTGAGTATGAATGTACAAACCTCTACAAAGCCACATGTTTCCCAAAGAGTGTAGGTCAGTAACAATGTAACATTAGAATAACTTGATATCTAAGCAGGGATTCTGCTTCAGATATTGTTGATGTTAATAGTGTCAATGATTGTTAGCTGTTGTTGTAGATATTCAGACTGCTTAAAATATGGCCACACTAAATGATGACATTTAGTCTATTAGCAGGCTCTTTTATTAAAAGTAAGTAGCTGAGTTGGGGAAGCCTCTATAATAAAGAAACAGTTTGTTCTGATACACAATGGCTAATACTGTAGGTACACAGGTCAAAACTAGTTGTAGTTAAGACTGAATAAATGGACTGGGTTTGTAGTTGTAACCCCTGTAAAATAGCTCTCTAATAGCACTTTTCCAATACACAGTTCCAGCTCGACTCGCCTCGACTCGGCTCGCATCGAATCGGTACGGTTCCAGAACAGACCTTTTCCATTACAAAAAAGTACCTACTCAACGTGGGCGGGGTCGTCATAGCACGGGTCCGCTAAACTGCCGTGACTTTGTTTTATACGCGACACAAAACACATAAACAATGGAGGACATTGAGGCAGTGGTGTACTTGCTGCTGTATGAGGCTTTTTGTCACACGTTAAGCAAGAAAATTGAGCCGTATGGCTGTAACTATGGTTGTAACGCTGCTGCCGGTATTTAAAAATGCCAGGTTTGATTCTCATGTGGGACGGCTCATGACTCTTCCAACTTACAACAACTCTTCTGACCAATCAGCGGCCAGCAGTGTGTCGACGTCACATTTTAGTCCCGGCTTGGCTCGCTTGGAACCTCACCAGAGCAGGTACTAAAAAAGTACCAGGTACCAGGTACTTTCCCTAGTGGAAACGCAAAAAAAACCAAGGCGAGGCGAGGCGAGGCGAGTCGTGCTGGAACTGTGTAGTGGAAAAGCGCCATAAGTGTCTGATCCAGTATGTCTGTTCAGAGTAGCTGGCAACACATTCCAAGTGCTTACTCATGTTCATTGACTCATTCACAGGCCAGAGGCCACCACCACTCAACTCTAATAAAGCTAATATCTTCTGTATGTATGTGTATGTGTGTGTGACGCACACACACACACACACAGAGAGAGAGAAAAAAGAGAGAGAGAGGAGAGAGAGAGGAGAGAGAGAGAGAGAGAGAGAGAGAGAGAGAGAGAGAGAGAGAGAGAGAGAGAGAGAGAGAGAGAGAGAGAGAGAGATCTGGTATAAAAACTCTCCTCACATCTCATCAAATATTGCTATGTGCTAGGCATCACCACGGCAACCATATAGCTCCTTTAACTCAAAGGAGTATGTTGAGGGAAGTGTTTACGTCATTTCTCCCGAGAGAAGAAACTGTCTAAGAATAGTCCCAGCTGTAAATCACACCTCCAATGTGCTCAATAATGTTTCTAACACAAAGAGCTTCAGTAAAGGTTAAAAAGAGGTCAGTTATTGCTCAGATGTGGTTGCTAAACTGGTGAAGTGGTGAAACGCTTGCCATTCATACGCAGTAAAGAGGAGTACATATATAAATTCTAAAAAGCATATAGAATATACACAGTAGTCAATTTATAATTAATAACCAAGAACATTAATTTGATGTTGACCTTTTAGCACTTTCAAATTAAGACTATGGTTCATATTTTAACCACGCAAGGGCAACGACAAGTAGTATGTCTTAGGCACATGGACAGTGTGGGCGTCTCCATGAGCACCTGCTATTTTGGTTCATGTTCATGCAACGTGCAAAAGGGCTGGGTGAAAGTCGTTATTAAATACTCTCTCATCCAGTTACATCACTGCTCTCATAGTTCTGAAACAGCTGTGCCGATCACAGTTCAACATGATAACGAACAGCTCAGCAAAGGGAGAGCTTTTCTTCAGGAATGTCTGGACATGTCAGAGCATCATGACATGAACACACATATCACATATACTATGGCACAGCACTTGTCAGAGGATTTAATGCACAGAATTGATCCTAAAGATGTAATCACCAAAAGAGGCAGTGGATTGAAGTTGCGCTACAAATAGACGTGGCTCTGAGATGTCTGTTTTGACAAGACATCTGTGGCTTTTATTTTAAAATACTAGGTCTGTTCCTAGTTTCCTCCTAACATATACTTGGTTCTAGGGTTAGGATGAGGCATTTAGTTGTGATTGTTAGAATTACGGTTAGGGCTGGGGAATCAATTATGTCATTGAATGTCCTCACTAAGACAGCTATACAAACGTGTGTGTGTGTGTGTGTGTGTGTGTGTGTGTGTGTGTGTGTGTGTGTGTGTGTGTGTGTGTGTGCGTGTGTGTGTGTGTGTGTTAGTGTGTGTGTGCGTGTGTGTGTCAGTCACATGGACTAAACACCTTTACTTAAGTGGTATTTTTCATCCAGGACTTTTACTTGTAATAGAGTATTTTTCTGTTGCTTTTACTGTATTGGTCCTTTTTTAGAAAGTATAATAAAGTACCACACCTACCTCAGGACCAGGCATTCTGGTGACGCTACTTTCACTGTCTCCGTCTGAGAACGAGCATGATTCATCACTGGAGTTGCCACCACTGGCGCCAAATCCCATCTCACTTTTGATCTTGGTGCAACCCTGAGACAAGACGACCTCTCCACTGTGGGAGTTCCTCTGCTCCACCACACCAGCCAGGCAGTGAGACAGTCCAGAGATGGAGCCCGAGTGCGGGGATAAGGAGAAGTCTAACTGTGGCAGGCTGGAAGGTGAGCTCCCACTGCCTGCATCCTCTGGATAAGAGAATGAGGAACGGGAGCTGGAAGTCTGAGTTCGGGGCTCATATGGGGGAGGAGAGTGGGCTGATGTCTTGATGGGAACAGGGCAGCTGGCAGCGAGGCTAGACCTGCCAGAGGAAGGAGCTTCTATGTGCATTAGGGTTGAGACTTTTTCTCTGAACTTCTCTTCCATGTAGGAATGGGCTAACATTTGTTGCTCGCCAGTTGCTGAAGAGAAAATGACACTACGTCTGTCTAGCTCCCCCTCATGTTTAGAGGAGGAGGCTTTGGACAAAGGCCTTTCCATGTTCCTGCCAATGCCAGTCAGCGCTGCTGGTATTACATCTGCAATTCTGGTCTTGAGGCCCACTTGAACCAGAGGTTCTCTCTTATCCCTCTGCTTGTCTTTGACTAGTTCCCTGTAATGGTTGAGGGACAATCTGTTGGTGAGGAGCTGCTGGATGGTGGTGCTGGGAACTCTGCTAAGATCCAGGCCACCTCTCTGAAGGTAGGAACGTAGGCAGGAAGAGGGTGAGCCCCCGCTTGGAGAGTGCTCAGCTGCTTCAGGAACCCCTTCTACCTCTAGCTCCATCTCCAGTACCTCCTCAGTACACAACTCTGGATTGCATCCATTCTTGTCATCTCCTTCTTCCTCGAACACAAAGGGTTCCTCTTTGATCCTGGAAGGAGTAAGAAGAGTTTGTGGAGCAGCACTGCTGTCTGGGAGTTGGCAACTCACCGGGACAACTGAGGTATGGTTGGCAAAAATGACATCATCATCACCATGATGGTTTTCACCGTTGTGCTTCTCACTGTTCTGGTACTGGTATTTCCTGTAATTGGGACATTGAGGAAGGTTATCAGGAAGTGATGCAGTGCTTGCTACATGATTGGTTTGCTGCCTGCTGTCTGCAGAGTCATCCAAGGATATTGCCTCAGAAAAGACTGTATCATCAGCTGTGCTGTCATCGCTATAATCCATCTTTCCGTTAATGGCATGTTGGCTGTCATTCTGTAGCTGGGCTTGAAGGAACCGGAAGCAAGAGTCTTCTAAATTGTGAACACCCAGGAAGTCAGCACACAGAATGACCTCATGGATGTTCTCCTGGCTTAAAATCAGCTTGGCTGTGTAGGCAAACTGGAGCAGTGGAGCAAAACCCTTAGCCGTCACCTGTAGAGGAGGGAGAACAAATTTCAGTAAGTAATGTGAATGAACATATTACTTGTTAGTATGTTCAGCATCATCAACAGCAGCTTTAAATATCAGTGGGTGTATAATGTAAAAAAAACAAGATTCAACCTTTCTGTTTTATGGCTGCTCACACAGACAGGGCAATGATTTCAAAATCATGAGCATAACAGCCAAACATCTGTTTACCTACAGATTCTGAAAAATCAAGCCAACATCAACAACTAGTGCTTCCCAAAGTGCTTCCTGATAGAACACCTTATGTATTCTGACATGGCATCATGTTCTGCCCCCTTACAACAAATCCAGACAAACCTACCGTTTTTATGTCACTGTGAATGTTTCAATTATTTTATTATATTGTATAAAAATGGAAAGAATGCATTGTGTGAACCCTAACCCCACTGAATCAATTAAAGCCAAAAACACCCATGATGCTTAATGACACTTGATCATGCTTATCCTGCCTAGTTGAACCAGTCCTCACTATATGTGAAAGTAGAGGTCTTTGTGAAGGCTTTATTATGGCTATTCAAGAGTGTTTCATTGATACTCCACACAGTGGAGCCACAGCTTTATGAAGGTGTTCAGGAATAGTACCAGTTAGTACCAGTAGTTAGGAAGCTGAGACCTCCAGTGCTTTTGTACTGTAAAACTGAAACTAAACAATGTGCTGTATGTAAATGAAGGTTAACAAAAATATTAAAGGCACCTTTCAATGATACCACCACTGCCTACCTAATAATTACCATGGAGATGAGACAATAGAATTGTGTCATACAGTAGTTGGAAGATTCAACCTGAAGATTCATTATAGTCATAACACACAATACTGTTCTTCTTTTACTAAGATCCAGCAATCTTAGTAAAAGAAGAACAGCATTGTGTGTTATGACATCTTTTTTGGGGGGTTGGGGGTGAGGGACTGGTACAGACTGGGAATTACACAAAGAGGTGGTGAGCTTTGAATGGATAAAACTTAGGCAATCAATTAACTGCATTCATAGTCAGTTATTTGTCCACACTCCCTTTAAATGGTCTTGGTCTTCTTGCCTGGATCCTTTTGATTGTTCCCTCTTCTCTCACACCTCTCACCCCTCATCTCCTTCGCTGTCTTCTGGTTCCTTACAGGCAACATGGCTGCTATATTATTTTCATATGTGTGAGTGTGTGTGATGGAGGGGATGTTGAGAGTGTGTGCTGCCGTGCATGCATGTGTTTGCCCTATTTTGCTGTGTATGTATGTGTGTTTACATGAAAATGTATGTGTGTGTATATCGGTGTGCAGTGCGTGTAAGCCTATTTTCAGCTAGCATCAGCAGCTGCTGCATTCTGTGCAAAAACACATCTTTATAGGCACAGAGAGGAGCCAAGAGAAGCTCCACTCCACTATTCTACCAACCTTACTAATGCACACCAGCATAGACAGCGATGATAATCAATCAATACAATGAATATAGTTTAATAGTGTGTAATATAGTGTTCTCCTTCATTTCCTCTTAAGGGACTTTAGGGTTGTTGAAACATGATTAGTATACACCTTATTCTCTATCCTCTTGTTCGGCTCTTCATTTAAGCTTTTTGTTATTTACTCTGAGTCAAATATTTAAACCCAAGAGCCCATGTTTTTATACTTGCTCCTTTACAGCTAATGGAAATATTCTAGATGTCTTGTAATAAATGTATCATGATTCACCCCCATGTGCTGGCTGCATGATCCCAAACATGTTCAGATTGCAAAAACGGTACTGATCAGCCTGAAGACTAAGAAGCCAAGGCACTCAAAATCAACATGTAAAGCAATACACAGATTGTTTTGTTAGATTTAACACAGCTTCAGTCCTGCTCCAGAGTAGAGTGTCTGTTAAAATGCATTCAGCCATAATACAGCTGTGGGCCTCAGATGCTTGTAGCAGTCACTGCCTCAAAGCAGTGGATTTGCTTGTGAGGGGCAAATCTTCTGCATGAAGTTCAACTTTTTGTTTGGCTTAACTCTGACATGCAAATTCACACCACTGATCAACATCACATTGATTTGACAATGCTGACCTTTGAGGGATTGTAAGGATAGAGTGTCTAACATTTCATGTCTCTGGAATATATAAACTGTTAGTTCTGTTAGTTTGAGTGATTTTGATTTGCAGTTTTCTGATTGGCTAGTGCGCTAGCAGTTACCTACAGCAGCTTACCAGCTAGCCCAACCTTTCCAGCTTGTCCAAATAAGCACAC
The DNA here is from genome assembly GCF_963691925.1 of Scomber scombrus. Lineage (NCBI taxonomy): Eukaryota > Metazoa > Chordata > Actinopteri > Scombriformes > Scombridae > Scomber > Scomber scombrus. The sequence goes on from NC_084988.1 coordinate 26,913,950, forward strand.
ACAGTAATTGGTAGTTGGGAAGAAACAGACTTTATAAAAAGGTAAAAATAAGCTTAAGGTCGTCGCTATGTGCTTAAAATGGGAGACAGCCGTGATGACTACAGTTGAATCAGATCAGTTTTGTCAGGAGTGTGTATCCAGTCTGTAATGTGATATTCTTCATTATCCCCTAATACAATCATTCTAAAGCAAAATCAGTGTGATCTACCATGAGATGGAAACGAATAACCTAAAATAACACAAAAGACTAACACTAAAATGTTTGATTTGAAGAGAACCAAGAACACCAGAGTATCACAGTAATACAGCAGTGTCCTATATTCTCTAACTTACAGTTATTTATGAGAGGGTGAGTAAAAGAGCAGCAGAAAGGATGTGGGACATAAAGCCATGCTTAGAATCAGTCGGGGGTGGAGTTTGATTTGGTAAAGTGGTGGAACTTTGCCAGTGATTACTATATAAGGTAATATCACAGAGACATATTAATCAATATGACAGATCTGGGGCATTATATGGTAATGCCAGCCACTGGGATCATGAGCTGTTCCCTAAACAGCATCAGTGGTGAATGGAGGCAGCCATTAACAGGGCAACAACATTAATATTAATGCCCAACACGTTTTCATAAACAGATCAATTTGTATCAGTCCTGCTGTTTCCATCCCAATCTTTTTCTTCTCTTTTAATCTTATTTATCCAATGAAGGTCAAGTATGCTCCGTGCCTTTTTTGTCCAGGTCCTAGGAATCAAAGTCTGATCCAGGACCCAAATGGTGCTGTTTCCAAATTATATACAGCAGAGGTCTTGGGCATCTTTCAACATCATCATTTGAGGCAGAAGGAGAGTATGAACTGTGAAGTGCAAAACAAATGAAACATTTTGCTGCTATTTTCCACTGCAGCAGCTCAGGTATTGGAGGAGCAACATGTTGCTGCCAGTGTCGCTGGTCTATTTAACTCAAATGTATTAAGTTTTGGGCTGTAAAGTCTCAGTGGACTTCAGACTTCAGAATATGTGCATATAGCATGTATAGTGTAATATAGACATTCTGAACGGCCACACTTAAAGGTGGAGTGAAAAGCTGACCATCACAGAGAGAGCAGAGGAAGGGAGGGAGATGTGGAAGACGTTCATAGTGTTGCACTCTGTTGCTCACCTGAAAAGTGAGAGAATTAGTTGTGTCAAGAATGAAAAAAGAGAGAGCTAGTGTGAAAAGGTTAAACCCTGGCTGGCTCCTCTCTCACTTCCACTCAGCTGAACCATCACTGTGTGAATATCACTCATCTATGTCGGAAAGTTACAGAAATGTCCCTGCAGAGGTTGTTGGTAATGGTAATGGTGCTACGCTAGTGAGTATCTTCATTTCTTTTTATAGTGTGTCTGTTAGAGTCAGTCAGCCCTGAAAGTGTTTTATTAGCTCAGTTTAATCTGCAGGAGTTTTCTGCAGCAGAGGAAGTGTCTTCTTATGTTTTCACTGCAGCAACAGACCATTGGACTGAATCATCTGTCAAGCTGCCAATTTCTGCTTTCAAAGATGACAAGGAGCTCAAAAAGGACAAAAAGGCAGAAAAAATGCTGACTGCTGGAGAAAATGATTTTGTCCTGCTTCCGTGAACCTGACCAGAGAGTGTGAGTGACAGGCAACATACACAAATGTGAGATTTACATTCTGCTCATCTTACATTTGGGCCAGAATGTTAATTAGGGCCCGACCGATATAGGATTTTTGGGGCCGATGCCAATACCAATATTAGGGAGTTTAAAAAGTTCTAATATCGATATATTGGCAGAATATGTAAAACCTTACATTTGTTGCAATGTTGTTATCAAACACAAAGATATGTGATGGATGTGGGATATTTTACAGTTTAACCACATTTATTGTATAAAATGACTGAAACAGTAAACTTCACTGGGAATTTAATAATTATAAATGATTATAAATGAAAAAAACACAACAAAAAAATGTATGTACGCATTAAACTTGAATTAATAAAAAGGAAACATATACTTCAAATGCTGCCTATGACTTTTTTTTAAATATCGGTAAATATTGGACAACATGCGGATACCGATATATCTGTGATAAGCCAATATCGGCCGATAATATCAGTTAAGCGATATATTGGTCTGGCTCTAATGTTAATGACTATATTAAATTCCAGTTGACTACTGTGCATTACTTTCTTGATAGAGTGATAGTGTGTGTAAGACAGCTGGAAAGCAATAAAGTGTGTGAGTCCTAATATTTAGTAAATGTCAACATACAGCTGATTGTTCTACCTGTTGTATATTCTAATCTTTCTTGATAAAATATTGAAGGGGTACTCCAGGGATTATATAGTACACTTCCATAAATCTGGGACCAAGAGAAAAAGATTTTTTAAAAAGAAGCTGAGATATTTGGACTGTGTTCTCATTGTGGTCCATTACCTTGTCTGGCAGGTTAATGATGGGCTCTGGTTCTCCTAGTGACCCTTGGTGCACCAGCAGGGCTTGCAGGAAGTAACGACTGCTGGCAGCGAGGACGGCCCTGTGTGCTCGTACCTCCCTGCCCTCCACCAGTATTGTCACATCACACAGGATGCCCTGCCGCCGCTGCTCCTCCAGGCTCAACAGCACATTGGCACAATGGACCTTGGATTCGTACACGTACACAGGCGCTGCCGCCTCACCATCCAGCTCCTCGCCTGCCGACATCACTCCCTCTAGCAACCTGGACAGAGGAAAGAAAAGATGCCATGTCAGCTAGCAGAACAGGTACAATGTTTGCATGAGAACACACAGGCTGCCTTTTCTTTATTTCACACTACAGGAATTCTAGGAGGTCCTAAACTATGTTATGTTGGAAAGGAAGAGATTTCAATGTAGGACGCATTTTTGTGATTGAAATTGGTTGGTTTGGTGAGCTTTGAATGGATAAGACAACTGGCAGCCGGATTGCTACGGAATTTGGGATTATTTGGTATAGTATTCATAGTCCCTGGTCATGATTCCTTATGATTTTAATGACCCCATGATCTTTGTCATGCACCACCATCAGGCTAAAACTTATAAGAACATCACAATCTAATATGCAGATTGCCATGACATCTGCTGATTAGGATTACAATGATAAGAAGGTATTTGAACATTTCAAAGGGGAAGAAAAATAAGACAAATGCAAATGCAGTGCTAAAGAAGAATGAAATTAGAGCAATTTGGAAGTGTTTCAAGTTTGTATTAAATGATGAGGGAGAGCCAGCAAATTGAAGAAAGAGGCTGCCAGAAATGCAAATACTATCCTTGGAATTTATAACCCCTGAACTAGTGTAATGATAAATGTATGAAAGCAGTTTTAATTAACTTACAAAACAACAATGATACACAATGCTTTGAGTGCTCAGAAGTCTAGAAAAGCTTTATATAAGTACAATTCATTTACCATTTACCATTTAACCAATACAATATGTACACATTTGGGGAAAATTAAATATCAAAGAGGCCTGATGGGGATAAAGAGTACAGTCTAGACCTGCTCTATGTGTAAAGTGCCTTGAGATGACTTTGTTGTGATTTGGCGCTATACAAATAAAGATTGATTGATTATTGATTGATGGGGGACAACCTGATGGAGACAGGCAACACATTTAAAATGTGTGCATTTTGATGTTGTTGAATCACTGAGTGTGTTTATATGTGTATAAGTATCCTGGTTATGATACGGTTTTTGGAGTACTGCAGTTATGTGATGCACATTCAAACACATTATCCTAGTTAAAAGAAAGAAATATGATGTTATATATGAAACTATGTATAAATGATCAACACCCTGGAGTTAAAGGAAAGTCTCACTTCAGAAATGCAATACAGATTGTTTTGTCTTTCTGATGCTCTTGGTTTCCATTATTGGTGTTCAGATGGAGAGGTTACATCAAGCAGTTCAGACAGCCAGAAACTGAAATGACTTTGTTCTCAACAGTTGAGGTAATTCAACTGGTACACAAATAAGTGGCTGTAATGTAGAGGAAGCAAAACACACCTGCAGGCAGAACCCTGAATACTGTATGAACATGCAAACAGGGATATGAATAACATGTTTTCTCATGTTCCATGTAAACACCATATCCAGAATGTAACACAAACCAGGATAAGACTGAAAACCAGAGTACTAAGTAACTTATTGAAGTGTTTTTACAACAGTTTTTCTTCAACATGTATGAGCGATGACTACATCTATTCCCTCCAGTACACCAGTATCGAATCACAATAGGTCAGTGATACAATATACCAAAATATGTAGCGGGATTAGGGTTAACACTGGATTTTCCCCAACCCTAATACTTACAGTAGCTATATACATATACATATATATATTAGGGTTATAATAAGGTTATATATATATACATATATATACATATATATATATATATATATATATATTAGGGTTATAATAAGGTTATATATATACTATATATATATACAGTATACACAGCAATATGACTTGGACATTTTCACTGTTTAATTAACATTTTATAGCAATAAATAAACAACATTAATAATAATAAGCACAATCAATACTGTCAAGTGGATGACAAGGATTTTGCAGGGTTCAACAAATTCAATTCATGACTTCATAAAGATAACAATGCAATTTAATACCTGTTTCATGTACTGGCCAAAGAATGAACGTATGAAGAAACACCATTAGGGATGATGTGGCTGACAATAATTTAATATTCTATTCTACAGTTTTGTAAGGACAGTATGCAACCTGACAGCATGATGCATGGATTAACCAGTAGTTTTTGCTAAAATGAAGACTTGCTCATTCAGAGATGATGAGCTTCCTGGCTACAGTAGACTTTGTATACTTTCTAAGGCCTTTTTTGAGGAAACTTAATTCAGTGCTTTTTAAGAGTCGTTTTTTCTGTTTATCCGTTATGTGGTATGCACCTTTACAATTAGGGCCAGTAAGATGCCCCAGATACCCTGTTAAAGGACTTCTCCTTCAATGCCACTAAGTGTATACATATAGATTGATATTAGAGAAAGATACATAGATGTAAAGCAGCCTTCCATATTGATTGCAGGCAGCTCTATCCAGAGGCTTTTCATTGTGTTTCATTTCTATACTGTAGTATATAAAGCCCCAACACAGACAGCTGAGCATGCAGTCTGTCTCTCTCATCAGCCCTGAGCTGTGTGTGTGTGTGTGCGTGTGTGTGTGTGTGTGTGTGTGTGTGTGTGTGTGTGTGTGTGTGTGTGTGTGTGTGTGTGTGTGTGTGTGTGTGTGTGTGTGTGTGTGTGTGTGTGTGCAGCAGGCAGAAAGGGGGGTTGTTTTCTGCTGATTCATGGCTTTTGAATAGGGGGCTTGCTGAGGTAGTGTGCTGGCTTTACTCTCCGTGGCCCGTGGGCCAATCATTTCAGCATTGTAGAACATCTCCTGCTCCCCCTCAGGAGCACTTCAGACACACTGTTCTCTACTGCTTTTCATGTTGCTGGCAAATTGTTCACTAACACTATTTATCCACTGCACTACTCTGTTCATATGTTTTGAGTGTATCTGTATCTGAGTGTATCATTCTCTGTATTCTACAGAATACTGACTAAGATGAATTATTAGTGTATGATACTGTACTCTACTCTCCCTAGTTGTGTATAGGGCTGGGCAAAAATCTGGGCCCCAAACTAATACTCCCTTAAATGAGCTGTCACACCTCTACAAATAACTGAATCCACATGAAGACACATATCAGGGTAATCTGTCATGAAGTGTTTATGATGCATTTAAGAAAGTCTGTGCAATCTGAAGTCAAAGCATATTTGAGCTTTGTTTCACAACATTCTGATGCTGTAACTCACTGTATGTATGAATCTTTAACTGTGAGGTTTTAGATCATAATTTCCATCATTGTTTCCCCAGAAGACAAAGGTGTAGAGTCATATAACTTACATCTCTACGCTGATGGTGACACTATATATGAAGTCAGTGTTAAAGTAGATTTATTGCTTATTGTTGCACTGTTGGATGTGCAGACTGGCATCACCATCATCTATAAAAACACAATACTATTTAGTCCTTGGGAGAACCTCTTAAGATTCTAAAACATTATTAATCATTCATCCTTCAGCATCCATACTGAAGCGTAACTTGACTCAGCAGGTGGCAAGCCAGACACAGGGAGCTGGCTCGGGGGTTTGATGAGATGTAACATTTATTTACTGACAAACCTTTTCATAGTTTCCACTGCCGCAGTAATACTTACAGCCAATGAGCCATTGTTGGATGTTAACATTTCACAAAAATAAAAGACAACAATTTTTTATTCTTTTTTTGTTGCTGTACTGAAATCATGCAAAACTGCGATCCCAAAACAAAGGAACACACCAAACCATGAATGTTATGTGTACCGTTACAACCCTAATTAAAATTGCATGAACATTTCCCTTTTTTCCATATTTCCCCATTTCTCACTTTGAATGAACTGAGCCTGACATTTAAAGCTATGCTTCTGCATTGGTTTTTTGTTTTTTTGTTTTTTTCCCTCCCAGCTATGCTTGGTAAATTGTTCAGAGACAGTTGAGGGGCTTTGGTAAACAAGACATTGCCAGTGGTTTCATCATCTTGTCTGGGTTGTGGTTTAATATGTGTGAGGGGAGGATGGTGTGCTTCAGCAGCAGGCTGGGCTGACAGGCAGCTTACTGATATCCATAATCCCTAAAGTGTAAAATTACTACTGAGAAGAGTAAGGATCAGGGCAGAAACATTGAGAACTTTTCCATAGTGTAACTGGGCTAAAATTACCTGCTGAAATATCATCTACTATATATTAAAATAACACACAGATAAAATGACAACATGTGTCCAGATTAGAAGATTTTTCCATCTAAACAGTGTACTCCTCATAAAGGGTGCAGTGGGGGTGTATTCTCCAGGCTGCCTTTTCAAACTGTAAACAGCAATAATGATGAAGTATAGAACTGCTCCACTGGGCCACTTAAAGCACAGCCAGGTGTGCTGGATACAGTTCTACCTGAACCTTGTTGGAGGATTGTATGAAAACTATTGTAGGTGTTTTGTTTTCTTTAGCCCAGATTTATTTAGACTATATACAGGCTAGTGATAAATAAGGGTTGGCAAGATGAGCAATTCAAAACTATCTTTAAAAAATAGATTTAAAAGCAGCATCAGGTTTGTAAAAATGTACATTTAGTATTTTTGTTGGTTTTATATCATTTGAAATGACATTTGCACCATTTTTACCAAAAGTAAGACTGAATGCTCCTGAAAATGTCAAATGGTGTAACCACAAAAGAATGATAAATATAACATATTCTATCCATCTACAATGTATTTAAGTGGACTTATACAAATAATTACTTCATTTAAAATAACATGTAAATGTTTCCTGATCTCCATGATTCTCCAGATTAAATGTAATATTTAGAACAATTGTATTCCATTACCTTTATTTAATATAAAAGTTATAATGTAAGATCATGCCAAACTAGTTGATATGGTGTTTTATTGACAATTTACTGTTTTTAAGCAAACTAAGGTTTTTATGGTTACACCACTGAGACATTTTTGCCATAATCTTCTATATATAATATATTCTCTCAAAATGAATTAAAAGCAGAAATGTGATGCTGAGTGAATGTATGTTATTCATTCATTTATTTTCACATTTTAAACTCTTTAAATTTGACTAAACCACATGGACATAAAAAAAACGTCATTGAATGTGTTTAGCTGTTGCATGTTTTTTTCTTTCTTTACAGATTCATATGATATTTCATTCTTCCCTTAGACAACAATCACATATGTATTAAAGTTTTCATTTGAGTCCACTATCAGCTACACAAACCAAAATAGGACTGCAACTCATGATCATTAATGAATTTAGCTCTCAATTATTGTCTCAAATAATTCATTAGTTGTTTGGTCAATAAAATGTCAGAAATGGGGTTTTTTTTAAATCTCTGTTTTCACAAAGTCAGAGAATTTGGACACATTTTTTTCAAAAAAATTATTCAAAATGATTTGGCAAATAAATGAGTTTTGATTGAACAATGTGGTTCCCAAAGATTTTTAGACCACAGCACCCTTTCTTTTGTCATGACACCCTGAGCCATGACAAACCTCCAATATAACTTGCAAAGTGGTTTTAACAATGTTATATTATATCATATACAGCATGTACAGATACATTCATTAACTATATGTTCTCATTATGTTGACAGAAAACATCATTTGGACAGCATTACATTAACGTCAAAATGTATTTGTGCTACACATGATTTGTCATTTCTACAGTCATCCACAGTGATGTGATTGTCTATTCTGCCACAGTTAATACATTTTGGAAGTCAGAATAGACAAGTTAATGGTTGAATGGATAGAATTATACCTCTGTTACACATACCAGAACACAATCAAAACTCAACAGGCATAATCCCATTGAAGCAGAGCAGCAGGAGTTTCCTCCTGTCCAAGTAGCACTGCCAGTATCTCCCATAATGCAGCTCTCTGTGGCCGCTCAGCACTTGCCCCTCATCAGCCACATGCTCTGTTAGCCTACATTCAAACGCAGTGAAAGCATCAATCAAACACACACATCTAAAGCCATTCAAACCCCTGAGAAATTCAGAGATGAGCGAAGGTGGCCACAGGGACACACATACTGTTCACACATATACTGTTCACACATATACACACATGAACGCGCACACACATATAGTTCAGCCTAGAGTAGAAACATCTAGGTGTGAATTATTCATCACAGAAGCAGTAGAGCCTGACACCACACACTATATATAATATTAATTAACAAACACTAATAATTCACCAATTCCACTGTGCATGTATGTGTGTGTGCGTGTATGTGTGTGTGTGTGTGTGTGTGTGCGCGTGGATGTGTACAGTCCAATCTACTGCTCTGCCCTACTTTCCTCCTTCTCTCCTGCCCTGATTATGTCTATTTTTTCATGTGACAGTGTCTGTGGGGTATTATGAATACTGCTTATATGTACAGTATATACAGTGTGTGTGTGTGCGTGTGTGTGTGTGTGTGTGTGTGTGTGTGTGTGTGTGTGTGTGTGCGTGTACGTGTGTTAGTGTGTGCGTACATTGATGAGATAAAAAAAAGAATTGAGTTTGATCAAAACATCTGATGACATTTTTTCAAAGAAGCACTGTCCAGATTTAATCATATATGAAGACTAATGATGATAAACATTGCTATTTACAGAAAGAATGAATGAAAGTAAATTGAGTGGAAGGAGCTGAAGTCAGATGTGACTTTGCTTCACTTGGCATCTCTCAGTGCTGGACTGAGATCTTGTATCACACATTGCAACTACTGCACATGTCCAGCTGTTACAGTTACAGTTCAACAGTATGAACACTGCTTTTCCCTCCATCACTCCTCTGTCCCAAGGCATAGCCCAGGGTTCAATGCTTGGTCCTTTATATCCTCTATATCAGAGGTCACTAATAGGTGGACTGCGGTACAATCAAAAGCTTTCTGTAATGCACTTTATTTGAAAATTACATCTTTATTTGATAGAATTTATTTTGTTATTTTATTTATTTTCTTATTCATTTGAATCCCATACGTAGAGTGTAAATACTAATAAATGAATTGTACTGTATTTATGTGACAGTCTACAATCTAGCCACTAGACACAGATGCTGATGGAACTACAATGTTACTTCAAGCTACTGAAAAAGAACTCAGACATTATGATGTTCTGGACCTTCACTTGAGGACAAGTGAAGGAGGTAATTGGACCTCAGTGAATTTTAATTGAATAGCCCTGCTTTACATGCTCCCCCTTAGTAACATCATCCATGAACCAGATCTCCACTCCACGACTGCAACTCGCTTCAGTCTGACTCTTCTCTTCACCTCACTGACCTGTCCACTGTCACACTCCTTCCAGCAGCATCCACTCCTCTGATCATTAGTGCTGTGGTTACATACCACATTCATCAAGACAGTAGATAAATAAAGGGAAGTTTGAAGTTTTTATTAATTTAGGAAGGAGAGAAATTAGAAATTAAGCCTGCCCTTAATTAGCCTGTTCTAAACAAAGACCCCAGCTAGTCTGACAATGTTCAATTTGGGAATTTTTGAACATTTTCCAAGATTCTTTTGAGTCTACGTTCTTAAAAACATCCACATTAGACAACCTGACCAACAGCGAGCGGGAATAGACTATTAGTTCAGCTTGTGGGTGTGTTATAGTCTCTTTTTAGTTATGGTGTATTTATTCATGACATACTAAAACATATTGTAGCACAAGTAGAGGGTATTAAATGTTAATAAAACCAGCTAAAGGTGGCTCAGTAATAGTAATATCGATCTCAAGTTTGGCAATATTAGCCAAAATAAGCTAAAGGTCATAGCAGACCAAGTTAACAACTAACAACAGTGTGTTTTATTATTTATAAATTCAACATTTCATTTAAAAGAAGAAAACAGTGTTAGCCAGGTTTTAAGGAACTACAGCTTTTATTTATAGTTGTACATTAAGTTGTTACCGGGAAGCTAATGATGCTACATGTATCCGATAAAGCTACACCACACAGCACAGGGGATCAGCTCTATGTTCCCACATTTCTAACTTTCTTTTCAAAATAAGGCCCTATGTTCCCACAGGGTTAGGGTTATATTTTACAACTGCATCCATAACATTCACCCCCCAACATTTTCCCCATACTCATCCGGGTCTACGGCACGTGAATCTTTTCGGCCCCTAAGTGGGAAACAAACCCCAGACTTCAGCATGATAGTCAGGCATCAGCAGATCGGATAGAACTTCAACATTTAAATGTTTAAAATTTGTGAAATTTGAAAATTCGGCTCCATAAGTCCCTGGTTATGCCAAGGTTCAAAGCCCATGTGCTGGGCCCTACCAGATGGATTGGTCAACCCAATGAGGAGAAAAGCCTGGTCTACCTGATCTTGTGAGCGCAAAAAGACGGACCAATCAGGACAGCATTGTGCCCGCCCCAGTGCTTCATTTGTAAATGATTGCTCATGAGGGACTTTCACTCGTAGCCTCACAGAGGTACCAGGACACCCCACATGTCTGTGGGATGGAGGGCTGTGGGAACATAGGGTCTAAATTTGAATAGTTTCTTAGAAATGTGGGAACATAGAGCTGTGGGAACATAGAGCTGTGGAAACATAGAGCTGTGGGAACATAGACACGATCCCCAGCACAGAAGACATTTTGACATTATTATTATTTAACCATGCAGCTAGCTTAGCTAAAAGATTGAACATTTTGGTGGACTATATCAGACACTGGTGGAGCTGGTGCTAAGCCTCAAGCAAGCAGATAATCTATAACACTAAAACAAGTAATATGAACACATTTTAATGGATCTATAATAAGACGCCTGCTTCATGTGGCTGCTTTTATGTGACATTAACCGTTTTAACTCGTGCCAGTAAAGAGACCTGAAACTTGATCACAGGAAGACAATCTCCTCAAAACAGTTCACAGCTAAAGATAGTGCTGAGTCCAGGCTACATTAGCGGGGCCCACCCTCGGGAGTTCCTGAGCTCCGGAAATATACCACCATGACATCAGCGTCTCTCATTCAACAAAGAGCCTTTGTTGTGAAAGCAGCTCTCACTTGCACTGTGGTCATTGAGATCCTGATAAATGACCTCTGAGGTCATTGCTATCAGTGTTTGTTCAACCCTCAGCCTCCTTCGACCCTGTATAATTCATCTTGGCATTGTCAAGTGGAATTGGATTTAGTGCAAATGAAACCCCTTCCTCCCTCAGGCATGATGCCAGTTCTCCTGACAGAGTAATCATATGTCAGAGGACTACTGTAGATATGTGTGAAGGGCAAGTGGCCTGCTGTAGCAGTGAGGGATTATGAGAAGCTAATGAACTGCTAGGAGTTGGAAAATGGCACGTGGAGACATATATGTTGGCAAGTAGGGAAGGGTGAAGTTAATGTCTGCATTTGTGTGTGTGTGTGTGTGTGTGTGTGTGTGTGTGTGTGTGTGTGAGTGTGAGTGTGAGTGTGAAAGTGTGAGCGTGGGTGTGAGCGTGAGTGTGAGTGTGTGTGTGTGTGTGTGTGTGTGTGTGTGTGTGTGTGTGTGTGTGTGTATGTGTGTGTGAGAGAGAGAGAGAGAGAGAGAGAGAGAGAGAGAGAGAGAGAGAGAGAGAGAGAGAGAGAGAGAGAGTGTTTAACCAAGGATTAAGTTACAATCTATAGATGCTGAATAGCTGACCTAGGTACTTTGGTTCTCATGCATTCACACTCTCCATCAATAGCTTCACCTTTTTTCCTACAAGTACACACACACACACACACACACACACACACACACACACACACACACACAGACAGTACTGCAGACTGCACATGGGTCAAGCAGAACTAATGCAGAGCACTCGTTGCTCTACTCTGCTTCTATCAGGAGAGCATTTGTAACCCTGAAGAAGAGTACTTTGACTATGTGGATGTTCAAGAAAGTCAGTCTGAAACATTTCACTGCTTTCAGCTCAATTACCACACAAGAATGATGCAGAAGCCTAGATTACATTGGAAGACTGTGGGTTTTTTTTGTTTTGTTTTTTTTACATCCAATGCAAATGCTTTTTTTCAAATTCTCACTCTCTACAATATCTGCACATTTCAATGTCTGTACGGTTGAGGCTAGGAAAGATTGTGGTTGTGACAAATGTGGTGTGAGTGACTAAACCACTAAAAAGATGAATGTTGATTGCATATTTGTGACAGAACACAAACTCTCCAGCATGAGAGTCAAACAGATGACTGAAAAATGAGGGTGAAACACCTCTACACCTCGTATATAGACTCTCTGTAATGCTTTTCTCATAGGGGCGGTGTGTCTGGTTTCACAACTACAGTAACAAGGACGTTTTTTTATGATTGGTTTCATGAATGGTTCAAAACTATATAGGCATCTTTGAAACTCCTCATACTGTCAACTTTACCAACACACTGCACACTGTACAGCAGTTCATTTTACACACAAAGGGCAAATCCTTCCAGCAGATACACACACACACACACACACACACACACACACACACACACACACACACACACACACACGTGTCAATCAGCCACCCAGAGATAAAAACACTAATAATAGGCAGCACATGATGATCTTTTAATGACAGTATTCGTTGCATCACTTTTTATTGTGTATATGATATTTTTTAACGGTAGATAGTGTAACAAGTGTGTATATTGTGTATTTAAACATACTACAGTGTACTCAACAGGAATGAGTCATAGAAATGCAGCAGGAAGCTTTCAGTGAGCTTTATTTCTGACAGGTTTTCCTCTTTTTTTTTAAGTTGAATATAGATGTTTTTCAATGTGGTTATGATTTGGCAGGTTGCTGTCTGTATGAATATGTTAGTGTTTGAACATAAACTGAAGAGTTTTGAAGTGAGGGGTGTAAACATGTGTAAAATGTGAGGTCTGCTGGTTTGTTTGTTTTTGAGTGTGAAAATGATTCAAGGAATCTGAAGGCTGCAGCTACTGAATGCTTTTAGTGTGAAAGAAATGCAAATGTTGTCATAGTTTTCATAATTTGTTGCTGTTGTGTTGACTGTGTGAAAAGGGTCTGAAGATGCAAACTCAGTATTGAACCATGCAAGTATAATGAAAAACTGGAGTCTGGCACACACCAGTACAAACACTATTCATGGTCAGCATTTTTTCTACAATAGTTATTCAGTGTATTCCATTAATTACCTTTGTATCTAGTATTTTTGTCTATGTTTCAGTCCTGGCCAGCTCTGGATTCAGATACCTAAGCATGAATGATTGACAGGATACGATGCAGCATTGTAATCCAGCGCAGGTTTATCTCATGCAATCACCCTTATTGTTTAATGTTCACTGTGTGTGGAAAACAACTTGTATTGTGTGTAGTGTGTAATCAGATCAAGGTTGAAATTATTACTGACTGACTTCATTAAAACATCCTGAGTTTGTTTGGCTGCACTGTAAACACACACAGCAGCTGTTCCTCTGTTGTATTTCTGACAAAGCAGCTGCTCAAGGAATGTTTGCTGAAGTGTTAAAACACATCCATGGTTACCATGGTAACCACGGAAGCCTCCACATCAACCAACGCTGAAATCTTAAGGGTTACAAATTTCTACTAGTGAAGTTAATTGTTGAGATCTTGGAACCAGTAAAAAGAGGTGAGGTGTGCCAAGAAGTCACAGTCAGACAATCAGACAGGTAAACAAACCACCTGCTGATCCAGTTTGTATAAAGCTCTGTATATGGAGGTCAAACTGAAAATGAGCATAGTTGAAATGTCAGTAATGATCCCTCACTGTGCACACAGTTACACTACCTATCATAGGTTTCATTTGAAGCATGCAGTGGTTCTGTTCAAACTAAATTTGGGTAATCTGTGTTTAGGCTTCATTTATTCTATATTGTATAAAATACTATCAGAATTGGAAGAGAAAACGTTTCCTTCAGTCATTATCTATGTGTTGCTGATGAATGACTCTTGCTTGCAAGCAACAAAGGTCTTTTCTGAGAAGAGAAACACTGTGTCAACTGCTATTTGACCATCGCTCATCTGCACTAGACAGTAACAGATTTTTCAGTTGCCATGACAATTTCTGGGGGCTCGACCAGGGATTCTGTGACATACACTGACAGGTCAACTGTGTGCAGCAGAGGACTAGGACCTGGAGCCAAAACCTCTCCAACAGAGGATGGTAACAGACTTGAGGGGACAGGAAGTGGCATCTGAATCAGACGTGCATTATGTGTTCCTCAACATGGCATCCAGAGAAATAACACATTTAAAATGTGAGGACACAGTAAATATATATATATATGTATATATATCCCAGTGTATTACACGCTGAAGTGCTTGACAAACTAATTAAGGGTAGTTAAAAATATACCTGTTGAACTGGTGACTAGAAAAGAAAATGTGTTTAGACTTTGATCATTTTGTCATTTACAATAAGTGTTGAGAAATGTACTGAAAATGAGTAATTAGTTACAGTTACTTCTCTCACAAAATAATTGAATTACTTTACCAATTACTGAATATAAAAAGTAATTACTGAATATAAAAAGTCCCACAATCTCCCAGTTCAATCCACTTAGTAAAGGATCCAGTTTGTTTGCTGTACAACCCTGCTGCTTAGAATCGCAGCAGAAGTTCTGTAACAGTACAACCACAGTCTGATCTGCCACTGAGCAGCTCCACTGGAGCAGGTGGGGTTATAAGGGCCTTGCTCAAGGGACCCTAAGTGGCTGTAATGTGCTGCTTCTTCACTTTCCCCAGGCAGATTTAAAATGCTGATCCCAGACTTGCTTCTCTAACCTTTAGGCCACCACTGCCCCAGTGGCAATGCATAACATTCTAACTCCATAGACAAGGCTTATGTTGTACCATGAGTTGGCTACACTGGTACAACATGACAACAACAACATGACTCTGAGAGGTAAGGTAAGGTGGGATGATGTTCTACTCTAGCTGTCTACTCTTTTCATGTAAGACACAAAAAAAAAAGTAATTGTATATGTGTTACATAACTTGAAAAAGAACTGTGTTACATTAGTTACCACACAAAGTGACAAAGTGACATGTTACTTTGTAACTTGTAACTTTATTTACAACATGGTTTACAAGTGCTCAATATGGTGAAAAGTCAAAGTAAATTTAAAGGGTCTAAAACTGAATAAGAAGGCTGTGTAATCTGTGAACCCAACTTAATCTCATCTTGTATTCATACCAGTGGAACAAGTGAAACACACAAATGAATACATCAACGGTAAAGATTCCTGTCAGACAATGACAGATCACACAGTTTAACCCTGTTGAAGCATGACATACCTCTTGATTAGCTAATAGCACAGACAGGGGGGGCTGTGTATAACAGAAGATGCTTTAATGACATTGATCCTGGACAGTGAAGGTAACATTACCAGTATGATGGTCCCTCTGATTCTGCAGGCAACAGTTTCATCAAGTGGCTGCATGACAAACTTTGTCCACGAGGAGCAGTTATGGTTCAAGATCTCACTGTGGTTCTGATGGTGTTTGTTAGACTCCTGTGTATCTGTACTTGTATCCTGACATGAATGAAAGCTTTATGTACAGGTATAAAGGTGGTGTTGTAGGAAGAGGAATTGAAAAAGGTGGAACACTTTGAGTCTGACAATAATTTGGACTATTTTCTAACTAGTATGTAACTATATTACTTGACAGAAAGAAACAGAACCATGTAAGACAATAATGTGCTTAACCCTTTCATAGTGGTCTCTACAGTGGACAGCTATTCAAAAGATGTTTTCTTGTATTTGCAGAGATTTGGATGGATTTTGAAGACATAGCTGCACTTCAGCCACTACAGTGGATGCTAGTGCACCATCCCATTCACTACCACTTCATCTGCAGTAATGTTTTTGGCTGTAAATCAGTTGATTTATGTTACTATAATTTAATTTGCAGTTTTTGTAATAAAAACAATATTTTGAACAGATTATTCCACTCTATAAGTAACAGTCGTTATAATTTGTAGAGGTCAAGTGCAGTGCCTTGAGAAGTCAGGAGCTATTATTTCATTGCATTTAAGAGAAACAGAATATGTTAAAAAAAAAATGTGAACACATTAGTTTAACAGCATTAGAAATTAATGTTATTTTACAGTTTTCACATAATACATTTTATTCACTTTTTTGTCAAATACTTTTTTTTAAATTGAAAACTTAAACGCATGCTGTCCACCTGAGTAGAGAAGAGAAAATCCTTGAAAAATGAGTGTTTAGAAAAAAGAAGTTCAATTTTTTTTTTCATGCTTAAAGAGAAATAAAAACACGTAGGAAAATAATCCTGACTGAAGTTACCATAATTCATGTATGAAAGGGTTAATGGCTGCTAAATGCTTACAGAGTTATTAGCTTTGTTATATAAAAAAATGAATCAAAGGTAGGAATGTGAGGGAAATTCATGTTTAGTTTTTTCACTCATGTTGTTGCTAAGCATGAATAGATGTAGTCTTATATATTCATACAATGTTTAAACTTGTGGTGAGAACCAGTAGAAGCCTGGAGGCTGATTTAAACCTCTTTCTGTGTAAAATAGATTTATGTACAATACCAGATGTGTGTAAGGAGTCTCATGCATGTCACTTGGCAGTTGTTTGAAATGTTGTAATGCACAATGGATAAGTGGATAACATTGTGTCTAATAAAGCCTTGAGCTAAAACATGTGCTTTCTCTCCTCCAGTCATTATCTATGTGCTGATGATGAATGCAACCAATAAACATATTCTGAGAAAATAAATATTGTGTCATCTGGTATTTGATCGATGCTCGTCTGCACTAGACAGTAACACATTTTTCATTTGCCATGACAGATGTCACTGTGTTCCCAAATCTCAGCTATTAGATTGATGTGTGTAGTCTTTTTTATTATTTCGTTATGGGATGGTGATTTGGTTTCACACACAAGAAATTAGTCTGAAATACATGGATAGAAAAATCAGCTAAATTGAGCAAGCAGCTCGTTCAGGATGCTCAAGAGCACTAAAGCACACAAGCAGATAGAGCTGCTGTGCACCATGCAGTTCCAGAGGGGGTTCCCAGAGCAGGGAGCCACTCTATCTTACTATTATTATTATTCAGTGTGAAACTGTTACTTTGAGAGGAAAAAGAACACAGTGAGTTGTTTTTCAGCTGAACTCTTCACGAGACTATGAGGCTTTATCACACATAGCATCATTTATAAATCATACTACACCTCTGTCTTTGACACATGAATGGATTCATGATGCAACATATCATAACTCTTTGTTTGCTTGTTTTTTTGCAGCAGTGAAAGTTCAGATCACAATGAATTTATTTAAATGGAATCATTGAGATCAGCTGAAATAAGTTCAATTCAAGTAAACGTTGACACAGTTTCCCAAATGGTTAAATTCCAAAAAAAAAAGAAGGGGAAAAAAAAGAATAGATTTTTTATTCAAAATCAATTCTTGAGAGTGTCAATTCAAGTCAATTTATTTATGGAGCACATTTAAAAACAGCAGATGTTGACCAAAGAATAGGAGCAGATAATAGTTACATTTCTTATGCAAATCTATTTCTTCCTTATCTCCTAACACCTAAACTTACTGTGTTCCCACAGCCTACATGTTCCCACAGCTCTATGTTCCCAAAGCTTTATATTCCCACAGCTCTATGTTCCCACAGCCTACATGCTCCCACAGCTCTATGTTCCCACAGCTCTATGTTCCCACAGCTCTATATTCCCACAGCTCTATGTTCCCACAGCTCTATGTTCCCACAGCTCTATATTCCCCAGCTCTATATTCTCACAGCCTACATCCTCCCACAGCTCAATATTCCTACAGCTCTATGTTCCCACAGCTCTATGTTCCCACAGCTCTATATGTTCCCACAGCTCTATGTTCCCACAGCTCTATATGTTCC
Organism: Scomber scombrus; assembly: GCF_963691925.1. Classification (NCBI taxonomy): domain Eukaryota; kingdom Metazoa; phylum Chordata; class Actinopteri; order Scombriformes; family Scombridae; genus Scomber; species Scomber scombrus. The sequence continues at coordinate 26,932,420 of NC_084988.1, forward strand.
CACAGCTCCATGTTCCCACAGCTCTATATGTTCCCACAGCTCTATATATTCCCACAGCTCTATATGTTCCCACAGTTTAACAACAACATAAAGAATTTAAAAAAAATTTCAAGCATTTTCATAGAGGAAAAAAAAAATAGCTTAGAAAAATGATCCTCCTCCTCTAGTGATAGCTATGACAGGAGGCATTATGTTTTTTCGGGTTGTCCGTATTTACGTACTGTACAGTAATAAATAAAGTTATACATTTTACCGCCCATTCTTGTTAGCATGATATCTCAGGAACACCTCAACAGAATTACTTCAAATTTGGTACCAACGTCCACTGGGACTCGACGATTAAGTGATTAGATTAGATTGATTAGGGGAGGGCACGGGTTAAGGGGGGGCAACAACACATTATGTGCATTAGGGAATGACCATACCTGTGCTGTGGGAATGTAAGCCTGAGGAAACATAGGGCCTAATATGGTGGAAAACCCTTGAGGGAACATAAGGCTGTGGGAACATAGAGATGACCACCACAAACACACCCTTGAAGAGGTGGACAAAGGAAAGTCTTCAACAAAAATATCTATATTAGCAGCCATGTACATCCCTACACAGAGGCATCTACAATGAGCAGAGAAGCTGTTAGATTATAAGAACAGAGAGACAGTACAGAACAACACAAAAAGCTAAAGGCCTGGTTTGTCTTATCTGTGTTTGTGTTTGAAATCAGGGCTGCTGGCTTCAGACTGTATGAACAAGGCTCCTAGCTGAACAAGCTGAATTCTTCATCCTCCAAGCATCACTGAACATTACTCACTCTTTGATAAGCCCTGCCCTCCCTTGGTTACTGTTGCTACGCCTGTCAAGAAACAACATGTCAATCTGTGGCATTTTGAAATGATATTCCAAAGTAAAAAATAGCAAATTTCTAGATAATAGTTGTAGAAGTGGACAGAAAAGACTACAATATGCATTTGAGAGGTATTGGTGGAGCACTGTGAATGAATGTTGTTGTTCTTTAATTTGACAGTTCTCAATATCGGCAGCAGTTTGTTTTCCTGGACCATATGTAGATTTTCAGAAGTCAGTTAGAGTGCAGAGGAACAGTGGTGAGCACTGTTACAGAAAAGGGAACTCCACTATTTGATTTTCAGAGCCAATCAACACTTCATATTATAAACTGCTCTTTCTACTTCCTTTTCCACACGAGAAAAAAAAACCCTCATTCATTCATCCGTGTGTCCAAACACATAATGACCACCATGCTTCAGCAGTTAAATACCAGGGCAGTGTAAATATACAATATCAATTATGTGCTGGTATCTGGTGCCAGGCCAAATGTGCCACATCAAAACAATAAATTCATCAGTTTGGAGAAAAGCCATCAGTTACCAGATGAGTCATAAAGGCAGAGAGATGTTTGAGCATAGGATTATTTCATCTTCTTCACAAGGCAACACAGCGTAGGCGTGAAAATCTAAGTACACATGTGGGCTGCAAGACGCCCACAAAGTTTCCATAGAGGAAAACTGACATGATTATAATCACCTTCATGAAATGCACTGAATCCGGGCAGTGTTTCTCATGTTTTGCATTGCAGGAAAAACCAAAAGCACTGTTGTGTTTTTGGAAGTCTACTACATGACAGTAAAATAAGGAGCTTCAATAAGGAAGTTGATCTCATCCACAGACTCAGGATACTAGTTTTTACTCAGGATACTCTTTTTCTTGTCATGCTGAACATTGCAGTGACGCCACTGACCTTATTAACCAAAAACCATTGAGAAGGTCCAGTGGATTTGATTTCACCTGTCTGACGGTTACGGATGTGATGGAGGAGCACTGTCCCTCCCTGGGGAGCTCCTCCATGCTCATCTGTGTTTCTTGACACTTCCCACTCCCCTCCTTTCAGCTGGAAGGCTGGGCTGACATCACTTCGCCTCAGGGTGCTGGGGAAGCGTAAATTGGATCAGGCTTGTCAGATTTCAGGGAAAGTGAGGCTAGGTTTTGCTGTATGAGTCATGCTCTGGATGGGAACGCTGCAGGAATTCAAATGGACTACACTGGGAAGGCAGCCAAGCTAAACAGAAATGATGAGATAGGATCAAAACAAAAAATAAAATGCTGTTGGCTGCAGATAGAACCCCTCAGTGTTTATGACTGGGTGTAAATCTGATACAGCCGAGAGTCTTGTGATTTATCTAAAAGGCATTTAGGAACAAGCGGCTTTATCCAAACACTGACTAAACTCCATTTCTCCCTGCTGTTAATGAGCTATCTGCATCTGGATGAGGTGAAACAAAGGTTAATGTAGGCCCAGGTACACATGTTGAAATTAGAATGTGATCACATCTGGAGGTTTCACACTGTGGTCAGGTGAGACAGGTGTAAATGACATTAGTGCAGTTTGGCCATATTCTGTATTTAGCACATTGAAATAACCGCAGTCTACTGACACCTCTATTTTTGTTTTGTTTCTATTTGTTATGAGCAACTTGATTCGAACGTAAAAGGTTAAATTATTTAGTTTAAAGTGATGTAACACAGTGGAGCTTCTTCCTCATTAACTGTCTATGATGAGTATAGACAGCAGTTTGTGAAGAGATGACAAGCTGCTACCTGAATGTTTTCTACACTGCTGTGCTAATGATTATAAGCTTCACAATGTAGTGAATCCACTTTTTTTCACTCTCAGTGTCCGAAATCTGTGTCCCCACCACTGCACCCAAACAGCCTCACATTCACAGAACCTGCTGTTTTAAAGGAGAGCAGCGCTGCAGCACCAGCAGACTGAAATGGACTAAACACAGAAGAGTGAAGAAGGTTGAATTTGATCGGCTTAGTGTTAGCTGACCCTTGTCCATTCAAAGATCCTTAAGGTCAAGTTGGGACATCGCTAGCTGAAAGGTAACATCACCTCACTCCACTGCTCCTAGCTCCCTGTCAAACAGCTACAGACCAGCTCTTCTTCTGCTAAAGAAAAATAAGTAGAGTTCATACAGCAGCACTGCTGCAAGGGTCACCTGACAGACAGGAGTCGTTCAGATAGCACCTGTGTAACTTCTCCACTAGCTCTGATTATATTCTAAGTAAAGTGAGCTTTGTTAGCAAGGTTACTGAAAAGTAATGCTGCCTCTTCTGTCTGTCTTATGCATGGCCAGATCTACCATATGGGCCCAGGGGCCCTTGAGCAGAAAGGGGCCCTCACCCAGCCAGCATGTCCATGTGGGCCCCATAAGGGTTAAGTTTGGTGTGCAAATATGGGTCACAAGTGGGTTCATCTGCACTTTCCATGGTGGCCCCACCTGTGTTTCCCCAGTGGGCTTCAAGTGGGTTCTGACTGGATTTCCGGTGGGGCCCAACTAGGTGAGACCCATGTACACCCCATATGTTTGCCAAAGTAGGGTCTAAGTGGGATCAGAATGGACCTTAAATGGGCCCATTTAGCCAGCCCACTTTACATGTGGGGCCCATGTTTCTGAAACAATAAGGGGCCCAAACAATTTGCCCTGTTTATCCCCATGTCTGCTTAGCCCACTTACATCCCTTATGGGGATCATACAGTCAGCCCACGTGGGCTTCACATGTTGGGCCCATGTTACTGAAACCATGTGGGACCCTCAACATTTGCCCAGTTCAAGCCCATGCCCACTCAGTACCCACATAGAACGCATTTAACCCATGTTGGGCCCACAAGGACAAACTGGCTGGGCAATGATGGGAGAAAAACAATGTGTACACTTTTTTTTCTCTTGATGTTGATAATTATGGTCACTGTCCAAAATCTAGTATGTCCAAAACAAAATATGGAGTTACAAGGTTTCCACTCGAGAGCAGCGTTATCCAATCAGAATAAATACAAGTTCTTTGGGGTACATGAGCTTCAGTGTGCATGGGCCCCTGGCGGTACCAATCCAGCCTTGGTTTTATGAACCTGATATTGTACACAAGCCCGTCAACAATATCCTGCATTACTCCCATTTAATCTCTCTGCCAGCTCTGCACAACACATTTCACAAGGTGGTAAAACAGTTAGAGAACAACAACACTTATTAACAGCAGGTGTAAAATACAGAGAGCAGTTATTACACCAAGAAGAACGAGCCTGTAAGAGATCAAATTGTCCTTCTTGTTCATTTTCTCTCACATGCAGAACAAATGAGCATAAATTATACAAAGCTCTCTAAAGCACACTGTTAATTATTGTCACTATCTAACACACTTATATTTCACTTATAATACCAATTCTGTTTGTATGTTGAAGAGTTTCTCAGAGAACTGATGCTGTACATTGCACAAGGAACCTTCAACCTGGTGCATTATTATGAATATTAACGTTTGCATTAAGAATTGACCCCAAAGCAGCTACTGATTGTTTCACAAAGCTTTTGTGCAACAGGCTTGGCGGTGCCTTCAGTAAAGCAGCGACCACGGCCATGTTCAAGAAGATCTCGGAGCGACCACGGCCCTCAGATCTTGGAACGGAAGTGGGAGCACCAAGCCTAAAGGCAGATGTCTGGATTCATTTCATATTTTAAGTCCACAGGAAAAGACATGTATTAAAAGATCCATCTCATATTTTATCTCCGATATCATATTGGAAAATTTAAATGAAGATTGATTTCAATTGGATATTTTTTTTAAAACCCTGTCCTATCTATGTCTCCGTGCAGTTTGGGTGTTAATTGGACATGATCAAAGTAATTAGCAGAAACCTCAAAGACCCTCAACAGCGAGGACTAAGTGTCAAACAGGAACGACAAGATAACACGGTGCTTAGTGCAATTATCACTTCAGCTGCTAGTAACAAAGTCAGCATTTAAAAAAAAACTAAATGTGAAAGAACAGAACATAATGTCCTCCTCCTCTGTGCTAAAATACACCAGGAGCAAGGATCATTCATCTAAAAAATGTCTCTCAACCTTTAAACCATCGCTACAGTAATAAAAGGATTAAATATATGGCTCTGTTATCATTGGTGGGTTTTAAATGCACATTATCAGAGCAAAGTGTCTGCAGGGAGGCTCCTGTAACACTGAAAAAGATGAGAGAGAGCCGAAAGGATGCTACAAGAAAAAAGAGATTACAAGGCTTTTGTTCTGAGGCTGTAGAGCTACACCAGAAATATGTTTCTACATTTAACAATCAACTGAAACATGACTTCTCTGTCTTGCTGAGCAAAGTTGAATTCATCTGCAGAGTTTTAGTATAAAAGCCCATTCACCTGTCATCCAAATATTGAGGATTGTTCAATTTTGTCTGAGTGTTTCTATTTTAACAGGTGCAGCTTCTCCAGCTATTACGGTAAAAGTGGAGCGGCCCTCACAAACTCACAGACCACTGTACATAGTGATTCTTCTCAGGTGATGCTAATCAGCCAATCAAATCCGTGCATCAGAGAGAGAGATCAACAATGCAACACAAGAAAACACATTAATGAAGAAAATCTTTTCAGCGCTCTGACAACACATGAGCACAATTTAGACAAACATAGAAAAGAAGCTGATTATGAAACACATTCGATAGTTATTCAACACATGTTGAGAAATGTGCTTCATACACAGAAATGTCTGATTATAAAAACAAACTGCCAACACATTATCAGTGATGTTGGAAAATTACTTCAGTTTTATTATTTTAATTGCTTAATTTGAATATTAATAGAAAGGCTGGCTATACTAATGTTAGTTTATTAGTGTCAGACACATGTTGTTATGTTGTTGAATAGTGTTTCATGTGCTTGTGTTGCATGTATTTATTCTGCATGTTGTCAAATTCAAAAAACGTGGCCCTATTTTGTTGATGACAGCAGTATGTAAGGTCTGCAGCTCAAAAATCATCTGTCACTACAAAACCTAGTTCACCAAAAGTTGAGTTTGCATCTCTGCCTGTGAGTGAATCCACTAACTTGAAATCACTTATTATGACTAACCAGTACTGTCCTTTTAACTGCATACTGAATCTGAGTCCAGTAAATATTTTTCATGTTCATATAACAGATAAATGACTTATTTTACTGTTTGTGTTTATCTTTATTTTATTAAAGAAAACGATGTTCAGAATGACACTCTGCAAACCCCTGGAGGGTTTTTCAGCTATTCTCCCTCATTTTCCTCTCTACTTATTATTACTGTGTATTTTTAATTTTTCTATATGTGTAAATAAACAAACAAAAACAAAATTGAAATGAATTGTTGTTTAAATGCTGCTGTGACCACTGTGTCTCCAGCAAAAAATAAAAACCACAAAGGGCAGTCTGACAAAAAAAAAGTTGGCCCTGGTTCAACAGACTATGGGTCAAATCCACTAAAGGACTGCACAGCTTTTGCAGCCATTAAACCTGCAAATGAGACAAAACATAACATGTTATGAAATTCATGGCAACTGCCAAGTAAAAAACATCATGGTGCGCCTGGTCTATTTGCACGTATGTAAATGAGGTAATATTCATATATTCAGTGCAAAATTAGCTCCTTTCTATGCAAATAAGCAGACAAGCAGATAATAAGACCAGCGCTAATTGCCACACACAGTTAGGGTGGTGCTACTACTGTCTTCAGAGAGTTGGTGTTAACTGTGCGCACACTCGCTCCTCACTCACTCACTCACTCACTCACTCTCTCTTCCAATATTCAAGCATGTGAGGTTTGAATGATACTGAATTGATGTTTGATGATATACAGGGTGAAATAGTGAGACACTTAATCAGACATGGGAGGGGTGCAAGTTTATCTCAGACTTTCAGTTACTTCAAAATAAAAATGTCCTGACAATCTGAGTGTAACAGCTGACCTGTGTAGATGTGCAGCAGAACACAGAACATTCATTACTATCAGATCCTGGATTCCTTCAGTGATACCTGAACAATTGTTAGATTCAGACATTACTGTAACACATTTCAGACATGCATGAGATCACATTAACCCTTACATTTTGTTTGGGTCAAATTTGACCAATTAAGACATGTGACAGCTGTAAAAACACCCCAAATGTCTTTTACTCTGAAATTTGATGACTTTTCCTAAAGTGGCCCAAAATGTAAAAAAATGAAAATATTTTAAATGTTATACTTTTATATAGGTGCTACACATTTTTGTCCATTGAGGCTGTTCTGGGTCAAATTATCTCTGTATCTATTGACATGTGTTTTAGTGAAATGAATAGTTAATAGTTTTAATAAGATAGTAGTTATGAGGATTTCTTTTTATGATGTAGCAGTGAAGACTGATGGCTCTAATGGTTATACAATAAACCCCACACTTCCATAAAGTTATAAAATACATTTCCATCATTATTGCTATGTTATATTTTCATGTGTTAGGTAAAATAGAACATGATATTGTGTGATACTGTTTTTGGTGTAAAAGCTAAAAATTACACTCTCTCTGCTCTCTGAAACATGAATCAAGGTTTAATCACATTTATTGATCAGTCAGATCAACTATTGATGCTTTCTAAACACATCTGTGCTTCAAAATGTGGTATAAACACTTTTTATGAGTGGAACAGGTTAACATGTACCCAGAACATACAGTGAGGGTGTAGAATATAAACAGAATGTAAGGGATAATAACTGTATTCTGACATTTGACATTTCAGTAGATGATGTTATAGATGATGAATACTAAAGAAGACGTGCACATTGAGGCTTTTGCGCTCTCTGCAGTTTTCATTATGAACCGATCTATGTGCTGAAATGTGGAGAAAAGCCTGAAACACTGGAAACTCAATCTATTCTTTGTGGATTTGACTCTACGCTGTCTAAAATGTCATGGACACAGGTCAAGAACTTGTAGTGGTGCCATCCTGCCACAGAGCACTATAAACAGCCATGTGCTGCTTTGGTGTACAAGCAAACTTCTCATTTCATATTTCATCCTCTCATCAGCACCCTGTAACAACACGCCCACACTAAAGCAGCTGCTCACATTGTTTTGCTGCAGTGCTGTTGAGGCTGAATACTGCCTCAAAGCTAGCCACATGTTCGCAAAGCATGACAACGTGTCTGTTTATCACCTCTCCTGCTAATCCTTCATAGCACACAAACCATAATTGCATCACATCAAAGCCAGAGCCATGTCTTCCCTCAGCAGACATGGAGATGAATCTGAGAGCATGTTAATGTGTCTCGACAGGTGGAACCTCCACAACATCAAGCAGCCTTTACAGCTTCATCGGCACTGTTACATCAGCCCACGAGCAGCTTCACAGCCCTGCACTGAGGAAGCACTGTGCGCCATCAGGTAGTTTGAGTACACATGACATTTGTTCCTTTAGTCATCATCTGCGATGTGTAAAATGTCACATTTGCACATGTTGAAGGAAATAAAAAGTAAATGTACTGGTCACGGTTTAACAATGAACTCCTGTACTGTGGAGCCTCTTTCCTGATTGGCCTCTGATCACACTGGATGGTAGTCGAGCTGCAACAATTAGTCAATTGCTTGATAACATGATTGACAGAATATTAATCAGCAACTATTTTGAGAATTTAATAATCATTTTAGTAATTTTTGTATGCAAAAAAGCACTAAATGCAGGTTTCAGCTTTTCAAATGTGATCATTTTAATATTTTTCTTTGTCATACATGATCGTAAAATGACTCTGGACTGCTGGTCGGACAAAACGTTCAAATGTGAAGATCTTTTGCGAAATGATATCTTGGTGTGACACTGCATCCAAATGTGAATGTTAAGAAACACGTTGAGAAAATGGTTAAAACTATAAAGTACAATTTTTATTTTAGACATATTAGAAAGTGTCTCTCTTTTGACACAGCCAAAACTTTACTTTTTCTTAAGGAAGCTCAGATCTTTTGACATCTGTATTAAGATGCTGCAGATGTTTTATCAATGTGTTGTTTGATGCTGCAGTCTGCTGGGGAGGCAGCATCAGACACAGAGATGCAAGGCGGCTGGACAAACTAGTCAAAAGAGCTCTGTGATTGGAGCCAGGTTGGAAACACTGGAGGAGGTGGTGGAGAGATGCACTGTCAAGATGTTCGAGGCCATCTTGAAATACCCGGATCATCTACACAACACCTTTATGGACCAAAAGAACAGCAGTAGACGGCTCCTCTCTCTCCGTTGCAGGACGGAGAGATTTAAAAGATCCTTCGCTCCTACAGCCATCAGGCTGTCTAATTCTTCAATAATTTACAGAAGAGCTAACAGACTAATTGAATTTCCCCTCGGGATAAATAAAGTGAATTTGAATATTTATGTACACTATGATTCTTTCTCATTGAACTTATTGTATGACATGTTGGAGGCAGGCTGGAGAAACAGTCCTTATACAAACTAACTCTAAAAACTCATTTCAAATGAGTGCCTGCTTTATAAGCCCTCCTCTTCTATGTGACTGTGTGTATACTCACTCAGATCATTCTATGGCTTGTGGCTCAGTGGAAAGATCTACCTGATGACATGAGGAGCTGCAGTTCCATCACTACATTTAAAACCAAATGAACAAGTGTGTTAAAGCTTCTCAGCACTGTAACTACTGACTCTACATTGTATGTGATGTGCTGTTGTGTGTACATTTGCATTGTGTGTGTGTGTGTGTGTGTGTCCTGTGTGTTTTTTGCTTTGTACTATTTGTTATTGTGCTGTTATAAGTATTATATATTGACCTACTGAAGCGACTGCAGATATAAGCTAACTCTGCTATAGTACATCAAATTGAAACATTCATGTTTAACACTGTACATGCTCCCAATAAACACATTACTACTATAAATGTTACAAATGTTGAAATTCCTCATCCCCCTAAATAAAGAGCTCATGTGTGGAGCTGTTTCTGCTACAATGTGAGAAGCAGCTGATTGGCTGTCAGTTGAAAACACAGCCAGGGATTATGTGTGTTTTCCTTCACTTGACTTGAATGCACTCAGTAACCCCTCAAAGCACATGATCCCACGTCATGGCACACACACACTCGCTGAGAGTGTTAGGGTTGTGTGGGCAGACCTTTTAATGACAAACTTAAAGACAAGATCAAACTCTGCACAGAGGAAACGACATTCTCCTCACTGGATCAGCTGTTTCTACAGAGCAGCACAAATGGAGGTGAAGCAATGCTGGGGGTCGACTTTAAGTCTGTGTCTAATGCAGCATTGGCACTAATGGATTTAAATGTAGATTCTGTTATTTTGGATTTGTGTCTAGTGCTTATGGAGCTGTGTTTGTTGTTTTTTCCATCATGAGAGTGTTATTTGTGGGAGGTTTATGTTTATGTTTGGATGACATTTATGTATTATACTGTTAGATGATGGTGGGTTAACATACAGGAACATCTGGTGTGTTGTTAGTCAGTGTGTCTGGATGGATCATGAAAATAAACCTATTAATTCAATCATTGTTTGGTCATTGAGCAGAGCTGACCCTCTGACTGGCTTCCTGTCCAGCAGGGCGGCTGCAGCTGAATGTTCATTTAATAACAGAGGATTACATCACATGATCTGGCTGCTGACTAATCACACTAAAAAAGTGAAATACTAGTTTTTCTCTGCTTTCAAAAAGCAGCACTATCCTCACAACAACACAGAGCATGATTTAAAGAGAAATCCATTATAACAATCATATCTGACCTGAAACAGATCAAAACAACCACTGTGGTCTCATGTTGGGGTTTAGTCCAGAACTGACTGGAGTTCTTCCCATCAGGTGCTTTAGGTGACTAATGGTAAAGGTTAGGATCGGGGTACATAACACAAGGAAGTAAAGTCCCCAAATAAAGATGGATGCTTACATCATATGTTGCCATGGTAAGGGGCACCACCAGGAACTTTGGGCCCCATGAAGAGATACCACATTGGGCCCCACCACCACACACAGGTCACACCAACCATGAACAATACCTGTAACCACACCTCTACCTGTGAAAGCTTGGAACTCACTTGTAGTTCAGTTCAATATTTACTGACACTGAGCTGTGATAATATAACACTGTGTAGACATGCATGCAGCATTCTACATACAAATAAAGTGTTAGTTTAATGCGTTAGGTTAATTGTAAATGAAATAAATGAACCAATCACGGACAGTCACATTTCACATCCTGATGGTGACTCTGGCCATGGTGAATAATAATATAGAAGCTCACTCTATACTATGCTACTATACTAGAGAGAGAAAACTACTATACTATGATTGCCCCCCCCCCCCTCCCCCATACATAAAAATACACACACACGTTACCATGGTGAATCATAGTATAGTAGTGTATTATAGCTCTCTCTATAGATTTCCTGAGTGAACGTAGCGAGTTGATAAAAGTGACTCTGATCAGCTGCTGTGGAACTGCAAACTAAAGAGTTACATCATTTTTACAGAATGATTATAGTTTTTTACTTCTTTTTTTTTTTTTTTTTCATTTTCTTCTCATTAAGAGTGTAGATGAATTAATGAATATAAGTACTTTACATGAATGGATGTATTAAAGAAATATAACAACATCATTATTATACAATTAAATAATGATGTTTACAATATTTGATATTAATGAAGAATATGAAGACTGTATATGAGCATGTTTAGTAGTTGTGTGTTGGATCAGAGCTTGTATGTGTCATGTCCTCACCTCTGTCTCTCTCTGCATCAGCTGTGTCCCTCAGAGACTCTGATGAGACGCTAAACCATAGATTTGGCTTTTGTTTACCAACCCCTACGCGGAATATGTGGATTTAAGCAGCACCCAAAACAGCTGATCATCACTTACCATCTGCCCCCCCCCCCCCCCCCCCATGTCTGCACCAATCACCTGCAGCCGTGCCAGATGGGTGTCCAGATCTGTAGCAAGGTTATTCACCAGATGAAGCTCAAATGCCGACAGTGCTGTGGGCAGTGAGAGCTGTGTGTCTGGGTTTAAATACTGCTGTACTGCTCAGATCCTCCACACTGTGATACACTGTCTCCTCATCAGGAATCTCTCACAAGTCGTAACAATGCTGTTCCAATCGGTCGGAAGACACAAACGGGCGGCAGCAGCTTGGCGCTCGATGAAGCGTTTTCATGTCAGGAACGCCATCTCCCCGCGCTGGGATTAGGAGATGCTTCTCTGCCGTGACAAATTTGCTGCTGGTGACACTTCTCATTGTTCTCAAGGTGTGAACAGATGGATGCATGAAATATTGAATGTGTAATAGTACAAAAAAGGCAGCTGTGTTCTTTTTTTTTAACATGTAAGCCAAGTCAATTTCAAACCAGAAAGAAGCTTCTGGAAATCTGTTGTTACACACAGTCAGTAAAGATGGAGCCATTAAAGGTAACACTGCTCTTCATGTGTGGCTTTGAACATGTTCATATTTAAAGTCACTGCAGTATAGAACAGTGAATAAAGAGAATAAACTAAATGAACCCTTTACAAAATGTGTCTAATCTCAACATTATAACACCTCTTCTTTCTACAGAGGCACTTTCTCAGCATCACTTTCATTTCTAATCAACTCAGGAGATAAAAAGATGCTCCTTATAACTTGAGATTTTCATTTCTAATCATCAAATCTTTGACTTTTTCATTTTTAAAGCTTCATCCCGCCTGTGTTGAGAAGCAAACGCAGCATGTAGCTCTGTGGACACGTTCATCATCATGTAAACGACACCACGACTCATAGTGAAACAGAATGAAGTCACTAAATGTAGTGCTGGTGTGCTGGCTGATACACAACTATTACAATCAGCATCACAGTCACAGTGGAACTGGGTTCACTGCATTCTGTATGAACACCTTAATAACATAAACCCATCAACATGGTTCTTATATCATCACATACATACTGAGCTACATAAAATGTAAGAAAATGTACATTTTTTCCATAAAGGGACTCCTGGAGTATTTATAGCTCTGCTCAGGTATAAAATGAATAGCCTAACTTATTTAATGAAATGTGAGGGTTACACATACTCTTTCTTTTGATTAAAAAAAAAAAAAAGGTTAAGGAGACATTTTAAATAATAAAGGCTTTTATTCTACTGAAAGATTGATTAGAAAAAACATTGAATTTCAGACTTTTTGATTCACTGAAGAGGAAACTTGACATCCTCTTTATTTTCACACTTTCACAACAAAGGCTTTGTGTTTGAGCTCCACAAATTAAACACACACACACACACACTCACACTCACCCACACACACACACACATAGCCAGATTCATTAGTTTGAGTTATAGGTTTCACCCATTGCAGTATTTGTTTTTTAGCACTCTACTACTACACTATTTAGAGATGTAAATGTAAGACTGATAACTTATTTAGTTTTTTTTATTTAGAATTGTTATGTTGTCTCTCCTTAAATATTTCATTATTTTATTCCTGTCTTACTATAAACCTGTGATAGAAGAACATAATACTGACTGCAGCATTCACAGTAGGAATGCACACTGCTCATGTCTTATAAGCCTGACCTGCTGATACCAGTTCTATTCAGTTGGATCTAATTAACAGCCAATACAATATGAATTCATTCATGAATAGACTGTACCTGTTCTTTAATAAACAACATAAAGCAGATAAACAATAAACTAATTCACTAAGGAATGTATTGTATATATCATCTATATACACGTTTTGAACGTATTCTGAAAAGATGTACATGTTTTTTCTTTTTTTTAAGTAAAGTACATTAGGTTAGGAATGTCCTCATAGCAGACATTGTATTTCTAACAGATTTGAACAAGTGTTCAAGTGTTAACTAAGTAAACTGAGCTGATGAATACAACACAAAACACTCTGACACGGTCGAAAAAGTCAAACTGTTCTGTTCTGTTCTGTTCTGTTCTACACACCCTTTGAAAAACATTTCATTTAAAGTTAAAATTATCTCAGATGAAAATGGGGATTTTCCCAGAATTTGGTGAAGCTCTCAGGGAAATTCCCATTTTCATCTGAGATTACGTAGAGAGGCGGACTGACCCGTTCTCTTTGGCAGACTGGTGCACCAGCTGCAGGGCGGTGACCGTCAACTGGGGGAGGTCGCAGTGGGGGGGTGGGGGGGGGGGACTATGAAGAAGTGCATGTATACACATATTTAGAGTAGTATAATCAGTGTAACAGAACATTGTTATTCTAATTAAAGCAACTTTATAGTCAGAGGACCTGCCAATGACAGTCTGAGCCAATCAGGCATCAAATCATCCAGTTTCATCTAGTTCAGAGTCATTCCACTGCAGAGACGTAGCATCTCCATCATGAAGACCTCACTTCATGTTTTGTGTTCAACATAGAAACCAGATCTGTATCAGATGTCTGTAAATGCAGGCAAGACGGATTCAAGACAGACTGACATCTGACTGCTTAAACCCTGGAAGTTCTTTGAGATGCACTCTAGATGTTAAAAAGGTGTAAATGCATCTGTTTCTCCAAGACATATCTTATGTTTACTCCTCCCAACAGCATGCGTCAGACTGTCTGTGGAAACAGCCACTCACCACTATAGCCCGACCGATATATGGGTGAGCCGATATTATTGGCCGATATTGAACTATCACAGATATATTGGTACCGGTGTATGTTGTCTGATATGTACCGATACTTTTTAAAAGTTATATAGGGAACATTTAATGTATATTTGATTCTTTTTGTTTAATCCAAGTTAAATATATAAGATGTATATAATGTATATCATTTTTATAAAAAACCTTTTATTATAGACAAAGGTGATAAAAATCAATCTCAGAATCATCTGATGATGATTTAGCTTCTGAGGCTAACGGCCAATACTTCTGGGGTTCCAGTGGACATCAGGATAATCTGATCACTATTCTTTTCTGTACAAGTTTATAAACTACTGCTGTGCAATATATTTATGCAATTATGCAATATATTTTTTATACATATATATTTTTATTTCTCCTGTTTTATTTATTTTACCTCCCTGTTTTATTATTTTTAATATACAGCACTTGTTGCAGTTTTTGCATTATTTTTGAGCCATTGCATTCTGATGGTGTGAAGTCTGATTGACAAATAAAGTCTATCTATCTATCTATCTATCTATCTATCTATCTATCTATCTATCTATCTATCTATCTATCTATCTATCTATCTATCTATCTATCTATCTATCTATCAGTGGTGGCTGGTCAATGCGGGGCGCTGGGGCGTAGAGAAAGTCTACTTAAACATATCAAATATATCGACTCCAAATGGTATTTTATTAATTTCTATATGTACTTCCTGTATGCGGGGCGTCGGCCTAATGGGAGTCTATGCAAGCCCTCAAACTTTTGACAAGCACATGACCTGAAGCTGCTCTCTCATTGGCCTGCGTCACGTTTCCCACGGGGCGCAGCTCAGTGCGCCCCGGACACGCCCACTTTTATTGGCAGCGAATTGTTGTTGTTTCATGTTTTTTAATCTACTGTGATTAGACAGATGCGCCATCTATTGTCATGTTTAGGTATTGCAACAACTAACAGATTACAGTGAAATCAGGACTGAAGACACAATAACTAAAATATAGGTGGTGTCTCTTTCTAAGCATATTACCTTATTGATAACTCTGCTTTAACTGCTGGTATCTTTAGGTGATGTGAGTGAAATGGGCATTTTATCATGTCTGGTTATAATTTTTTATTCCTCTCTCTGTGGGTCAGAGATACCACACTGGGACAAACCAGGGGACATTATAGTGTGTTGTGTTATTTATAGATTGTTTTTTTGCTGCGGTATGAAGTGGTGCTACGGCTTATCTGACACTAACCCTAGGACCACCAACCATCATACTGCGCCCCCCCAAACATTTTTGTCACCAGCCGCCACTGCTATCTATCTATCTATCTATCTATCTATCTATCTATCTATCTATCTATCTATCTATCTATCTATCTATCTATCTATCTATCTATCAGTTGTTGTTTACAGTGTGAATAGCAACTTGAGACTCCAGATGATATTTCAGTTAATCTAAATAAACAGATATCAGCATGTGAATACACATACATGTTTTAAATCATCATCCAATGACTGCATTTCAGCTCTTCACACAGACTGTTTACCTGCATGCAATCAAAGCCAGCTCTAATGTGATTGGTCAACACTCTTCGGTCTACAAACAGAAACCAAAAGCTTCTGGTGCCAAAATCTTATCCTGTTGCCTCCAGATACTTCATTCATATGCAGATATCTGTTTATAGAGATTAGACAGAAATAGATGTGTTAAGAGCGAGTGTAAGGATTGAAGACAGCAGGGGGAGAGAGAGAGAGTGAGAGAGAGAGACAGAGAGAGAGAGAGAGAGACAGAGAGAGAGAGAGAGAGAGAGAGAGAGAGAGAGAGAGAGAGAGAGAGAGAGAGAGAGAGAGACAGACAGAGAGAGAGAGAGAGAGAGAGAGAGAGAGAGAGAGAGAGAGAGAGAGAGAGAGAGAGAGAGAGGGGGGGACAGACAATAAGAAGAAAAGAAGGACATAAAAATAGAGCTTGGTAAGCCTGTGAGCCAACACATCCATCAGACATGAGCCCAGTTTCCTCTGTCTGCCCGGGAGCTGCTCTACACCTCCTGGGACAGTCTGTACTCATCACCTTCAGACACACACACACACACACACACACACACACACACACACACACACACACACACACACATACAGAAAGTGACGGTGGTGTGAGTGTGAATTATGTATTGCTTTTACACAGTGTCTCACACAGCAGCAGAGAAGAAGACAAACTAAAGTCTGAACTGTGAAACACTACAAACTGTCACAGAGTCAAATCTGAAGTTCACTCCTCTTGTTTTTTAGTGTAGTCCTTTAATAATAATAACAATACTAATAATATACTTTTTGGATGATTGTAATCTGCTCTGCATCAGCTGACGCTCAGGACAGAGACACTGCTGTGCACGAGGTTGTCATGTTTCATGTTAGGTTTGGAGGTCAGCGCTTATTGCTCTGATATTTCTACATGATACGTTCATTATAGATGGAGAGAGAACCTGTTCATTCACTTCAGTCCACATTATAGAGATGAAACAATACTGGGTTTATGAGGATGATAACAATATTGATATTTAATTAGAGTTTAAAAATGTGATATCGTGACAATTTTTCAGCACCCTCTGGTGGAAAAACTCTGCAATGATGTTTCTAAATTTCATGATAGTAATAAACCAACGAAAATATATCTGTGATAAGCTAATATCAGTTTATTATATTGATCAGACGATTTATTGGCCAGGCTCTGGCACACCATTTTATATCAGTATTATAAATGAGACTAAATATTGTCTTAGGATCTTGAATATCATAATATCTTGTTGTCTTTTCTCGGTTTTAAAGGTAAAGTAAACTGATGTCATTTTCTGAACTTAGCAGACTATTCTTGCTGTTCTGTTATTTGCCTTCACCCATTACTCATTATATCCACATTACTGATGATTATGTCTAAGAAATTGTGTAAATATTTAGCGAAAGTAGTAATCATCCTGGTAATATATCACAATATCAATATCGAGGTATTTGGTCAAAAATACTGTGATATTTGTTTTGTCCATATTACCCTGCTTTATTAATACTTTATAACACAGGTGAAATCTTTTTAAAGCTTCCAGTAGTAGACAAACAGTTACAAGACTACAAGGCTACAGTCATGCTAGCATGCTAACATCAGCATGCTAACATGCTGAAAATAATAACCCTAACATGCGGATGTTTAGCAGTTAGAATGTTTTCAGTCTTGTGCATTAGCATGCTAACATTTGCTAATAATGGTTAATTTTGTAAAAATAGAAATGCAAAGCTTGGAGTGCCTTGATAGCTGAGTGGTTAGCATACATGCCACATAATGACAGCGTCCCTGGTTTGATTCCTGCAGGAGACCGTTGCTGCAGGTCATTCTCCTCCCTCCCTGTCCCTCTCTCTCCATGTTTCCTCTCTGCCTCTATGCCAGGTACTTTCAAATAAAGGCAAAAACACCCCCCAAAAAATAGAAGTGCAAAGCTTGTGGTTCCTAGATGATCAGTGAGTCAAACATCATGGCATGAGTGTGAGTGCAGACATGTTTAGCCATACTGTATATACATGTTGATATTTCACTGAAAACTGTGACCTGTGAGCATCATCATGGTTGGTTAGTTTTCATCCTCTGGGGACCACAAATGTCTGCAAACATTTTTATGGCAATCCATTCAATAGTTTTCATATTTCATTTCACCAGACTGGTCGACCAACTGTCCAACAGCAAGCCTTGCGGATGTATTTACCTCTTCCTCTTTATCTTCTAGTTTTTCTTTGTCAATAAAAAAAAATCCTCCACAGTAATCTTCTTGCAGTGTTGACAGTGAATTAATATGTAAAAAGTTATCTGAGAACAACCCCTTCTCTAAAACCACACCAAGTCTTTGGTTCAGTCCATTCACTTCAATGTAAATGAAGCTAGACTACAGAACAGTGTGTTTGAGTCTAAAAAGTGAAAACACACTCAGTGAGATGTTTAGAACAACAGAATGTACAGTGCAGCCTCTTCCAGTATAATGTGTCCTGTGCTTCACTGCTTTGACTTCACTGTGTGTCACATACAGGCTGGAAGACTCTAACAAGAAGATGAACATCCTGACACGCTGAAACTGAATGTGACTGAATGTACAGCATAGATGCAGACAAATGTGCATAATGGGGTCATAAAGACATACAGGAAATACTGACACACACACACACACACACACACACACACACACACACACACACACACACGCACACACATCCCCCTCAGGGAGTATGTCCTCACATGACGGAGTGAGGATGAAAATAGACTGAGGGTACAATGAGTACTAGTTGCTGTGTTTAACCCTTTAAAAACACAGGAACTTCAATGAAAAACCTTCTTTCACAGATTTAAAGTATCCTGTTTCACAGGAACTGGTCACACATGCAGACATGTTTAAAACGTACGTGGCAGAGCACATTTCTTTCTTCATGTTCCTCATATTTCTACATGCTGACTGCGGACACACAGCTGTGTGCTCTCAGATATGAGACGGATGAGCGGGTTTGTAATCTGAATAAAGTTCTTATGTATCATGATGTATGATAATGTATAATGATGATGTCATAACTCTAGCCTCTCCAATGTGACAATTTGCTACTTTTCTTAGTCCAACATCCTAAATATCTTTCAGCGAGACATCAGCTCAGACGTGAGATTACCAGCCAGATGTGCTTCAGCTATTTTAAATAACAGAGAGATACTGGAGAAAGTCTGAGAGAAAAGAAAAAAAAGATAGATAGTATGTAATAGTTCTTCTATGTCAACAGTTCATTTGAGATGTTGTGAATATTCAGGTGTGAACACACAGCTAAATACACAGATAGAGAGCTGAAACAGTGAGCCAAACTCTACTTTAGTTAGAACATTATTAAAATCAGTTCAAACATGGTGGGTGGGAGTGATGACAGGCTATAAACACTCTGACAGAACACTGTGTGTGAAACATGTTGATGTGTGTGTTGTGTTTGTTGAGACACTGAATGCTGAGAGGCCCTCAATCATATTCTTAATTAGACATAAATAAATAAATGAATGTTCACACTGCACATATTAAGACTGGTCACAGTAAAGAAAGCACAGGTGTAATTAACATACTGGCTGTGTGATGGCAGACCACCATCATTCATGTTATTAGGCTTTTACATTCATACTGCACTTCTTCGTCTCTCTGAATGACATCTGTAGAGGAAACATGGAGAAGTGTATCCTCACATGTGATCATTTACTGCTTTTCTTTGTCATATATGACAGTACACTTTAGGTTCTGGACTGAATGAATGTCCCTGAGCTGTGGAAAATAATACATGTTTCACTGTTTTCTGACAATTCAAAGACTAAATAATAATTGATAAAAGAATCTACAGATAAATCAAGACTGTAAGCAATTCAACATTTAATGGACTAGAACACTAAATAGTTACATTTTTTAAAAGTTGCTTACAGAGCTGATTTAAACAACGTCAATGATTTATCACTAGATGAGCAGCATGGTGCACCAGACTCAGACCTGCTGACAAAGGGATTCACCAACACACTTTCTTCACTTCTTTAATGAGCTGAAGATGGTAACAGCCTGTGTGTGTGTGTGTGTGTGTGTGTGTGTGTGTGTGTGTGTGTGTGTGTGTGTGTGTGTGTGTGTGTGTGTGTGTGTGTGTGTGTTATAACACATGAGGTCTATGCAGGTACCTCTCACCGGATGCTATGGGAGGCCGTTTAGGGTGAAAACATTGAAATATGTGTACACACGCACATTGACAATGTGCACACATTGAAATACTTGCACATGCATTGACATGATGTGCAGACACGCACTGAAATTTCCCACACCCTACCACCGACCCGGACCATCAAGTTCGCGACCTGGACCTAGGCTACGTAGCTGTGCGGTGTTGTCCTTTCAAAGATGAAGATGTAGTTATTACTATTAATTGTAGTTGGCCTTTTAGCCTGTGATAAGACATGTAGTAGCTGTCCAAGATGGCAGTGCCGTCCTGTTACATTGAAACAACTTCCGGGCGCACTGACATTTTACACGTACACTCAGATACCCACACACACACACACACACAAGTAGCCTATACCCCGCTGTGTGAGAAGGTGGTAGGGTGTGGACATTTTCAGTGCGTGTCTGCACATCATGTCAATGTATATGCAAGTATTTCAATGTGTGCACATTGTCAATGTGTGTGCACGTTTTCAATGTGTGTGCACGTTTTCAATGTGTGTGCACGTTTTCAATGCGTATGCGCACATTTTCAATGTGTGTGCACGTTTTCAATGCGTGTGGACGTTTTCAATGTGTATGTGCACATATTTCAATGTTTTCACCCTAAACGGCCTCCCATAGAATGCCAACCACCAACCTTCCTTCCATTCAGTTGCACATAAATAGACACACACACACATGCACGCTCGCATGCACACACACCTGGGCAGTGTCTTACACCTTCATACCTTCCTGACATTACACTGGATAGCATGTAGGAGAATATGAAGGTATTTGTGTAAAAGAAACTAAACTGTAATTCTGTGTGTGTCATATATACAGTTAGCTTATCTTTCTTAATCAGAAAGATCAACTTTCTCAGCTCAGCTACCTGTTCCACCAGAGTATTACAATACACGAAGAGAGGCTGTATTATACCTCAATGATGCATTATTTCATCATAATACTATTTACTGTAGTCACAACTTCTTTTTGTCCCAAATGACATTTTTACTCTCTTTGTACACTTAGCTCCATCATGTTTATTAGTTTTAAACCCAGATTCCAGAGCACATTTTTACTTAAAATAGACAATAACTAGACATGCAACAGCTAAATTAAGACATCTGACTATCAGTCTGATCAAAGCTATAGTCAAAGTGTGTCTGTCTAACAGATACTGTATCACAACTGAACAGATGATTTCTGATCTAATGTAGTTCACCTTGCACCTGGCCAAGAATTCCACTTGAGCAATAGGAATTTGACAAAGTGCATGCATGGATGTATAGACAGTCCTTACATATCATTGTAATGGTTGTGCTCACTGACCTCTCCTGAACACATCAGCAGCATTACATTTCCACACATGTTGTTCATGCTCTACAGAGGATGAACTGCTTCAGGTTTGACACTCAGGAGAAGCAATCAAGACACTGTGTCTCATCACTTTTATTCATTCATTACGATTATTCATTTATAGACACTATATGTGGTGTTTTGCTGCTTTTATTTTGCACCCATGTCTACATAGTCTGAAATTCCTGTTTACTGTAGGTGTGATTTATTTATTCAGGTAATTTAGGATTGCACTGGGGACCTGCAAGAGACAGATTAAAAAGTCTGTGTCACAAACTGTGGGCTTGGACTTCACAGACATTTAACTGACAGATGATGCATTATGGGAATTGTAGTATCCAGTGTTATGGACCCATAGCTCAGCCCCTGCAACACCAGATTTTGACCATTTATTTGCAGGGGCTGAGATATGGGTCCATAACACTGGATACTACAATTCCCATAATGCATCATCTGTCAGGTAAATGTCTGTTTTTGAAGTCCAAGCCCCAAGGTTGTGAGACTCTCTGTGATGAATGGATGTAGTCTCCAAGCCCAAACCTGATGACATAATTAAGTTATCTTCTCAGACTTTATATAATATGTATACATGTATAAAATCAATATTTGGACCAATTTAGTTTGTTTTTTATTTGTTTTCTTATTTTTTCAAGTATGTGTATTCATTGCACCTATCTTACTTTATTCATTTATATTATTTACTATGCTTTTATTCTTAATATATTATATACATACTATATTTCATTATTGATATGTTTGTGTTTAAATTATTTTTTTAACATAAGAAGTACTTTAAATAGCCTGTTGGCTATATATATATATATATATATATATATATATATATATATATATATATATATATATATATATATATATATATATATATATAAATGAATGTTTCATGTTATCACCAGTCATTGCTTGTTTCACGTGTAGTTAATAGTTAAAAGTTGTGGGGGGGAAGAGGAAATGCCCCTTTTAATAATTCTATGTTTGTTTATGTGATGATGCTGTTTACAATCAATGCTCCAGAACCGTGGAGCAGGAAGTAGGTAATATTTAGAGAAAAGCAGGAGAAATATTCCTGCAGTCTTTACTGGAGAGAAGTGTCTGTGTCTGCAGCAGAAGTGCTGCTGGTAAATATTTCATTGGCCTCAGTCACCTCTCATCTGTTCCATTCAGCGCAACTGTATGTAAACCATGAGAGAGGACAGACAGAGAAGCCCCCCCCTCCTCCACACACACAGCCCTCCCATTACAACAGAGTGCCGCCTATACTCTGATGTAGCTGTTTTCCCATTAGGAGAGAGATGGAAGATGGAAGAGTGTCTTTGTATGAACGAAGGATTAGAGGATAACAAAGAGCTAAAGTGTTCACAGGAAGGCATGTTCATAACAAACAGCTCCAGTCAAAATATGTTCTCTCAATTAAACGCGTGCGTGTTAATTAGATATTAGAACATTTATGGATATTAAGTGAGCTTCACTGAAAAGAACACCCCATTGATTCATATTTAAACCGCTAACTGAACACATGTTACAGTCATACACAGCGATGAATGAAAACAATAGAAACAGATATATATATATGTAACGCTAGTCCATACACGGCTTCGGGCTTTATTCCGCGGTGGGTGTTTGCTGCTCGGCGGCTGAGGGCGGGAATGAGGGGGTGGGAGGCTGGGTCCTTTGTCCCTCTGCAGCCCCTTCCTCCTCCTCCTCCTCCTCCCCCTCCTCCTCCAGCATGACAGGAGCGCCAGCCGCGATTGTGGTAGCATTTGTCTCCCGTGCAAAACATGTGTGTCCCCCCCCCCCGTTTAGTCTTCCTACCTACATGTTAGGGAATGTACAGTGAGCATGTACTACAGTTAGCTGATAATAAACAGCAGGCTACAATAAAACACCGTCAACTTCCTCGTAGAATGAACGGACGCGTGTGGTCTGTCATAGTGAGTCCACACACACACACAACCACACACACACACACAGGGCTGCTCTTACTGACATAACCCACTATAACATTAGAACATTATAACGTTACCAAGCAACAACGACTACGTTCATTCTCCGTAATAATATGAACTAGTGTTGCATCATTTTTTTTTTTTTTTTTTAGAAAGTTGTGTCGTTAACAAAAGAAGCAGTCCAAAAACACAAAGCCACTTTGTTAGAGCTTCTACTTCCCAACGTAATATCTAGGCTAAGGGGAAACACATTTCTTGAAGGGAAACACATTGAAGCGTAACACCTAACTGTTAGCTAAGACATCAACACAGCATCCCTGCTAACCCTGCGGGGACACTACGGTGTTTAAACCTCAGCAGGTAAGAGCACAAGCTCCAGGATAATAACACACACCACCGTTAAAGCAACGCCAGCCTGACCACAACACACACAAGTGAGGAAGCCAGTACGAGCAAACAGATTAGTAGAGACAAATCCAAGGCTGACAAACGGCTCCCGTAGTCTGCTTTATTGAAGCGTAGTAAAACCCGCTGGATGCTTATTCTCCTCGTAATGCAGACACACACTTACCCGTTTGTCCTGCTCGTCCTGCGGTCAGTCTCCTCACAAATAAGAGTCAGTCCACATTGTGTTTTATCTCCGCAGCTCTCACACAACAAGAACCGCTGATGTTTAAAGGACCGTACGCATCAGTCGGTGTGTGGTAGACGGGTCTCTAGTGTGCGTGTGTGTGTGTGTGTGTGTGTGTGTGTGTGCGTGTGTTAGAATGAAACGCCTTTTCTCCTCCAGGAGCTGCATTGTTGACATTGGCTTCCTGACGTCATGCTGGCCCTCATTCACAACAACGCCCCCCCCCTCTCCCTCACCCCTCACCCCTCCCCGCTCTTACGGTGCTGGAGCCCAAGCCTTGTGATGCAGCGGAGATGTTTGGTGAATTGCACCCTCACTTGAATCAACCAACAGTCAATATCACAATAAGGGGGGGTCTGGTGGTCCTTCCCCAGAACAAAAATTGCTATTTAATCCCATTTCCTGCATTCCTACATACATCTGGGGACTAATATAACATCTGGGAAATAATCATGTTAGTCATCATGAAGAATTCAACCCTATATAACAACAGCAACTGCACAAAATGACTGCAATGAAAATAAAAAACTGTTATCACATCTGTTTTTAAAAGGGTGTCAGTTTTTTTTTTTTTTATTCACATCTCATGGTGTCAATGTCTTTTTGTGTTATTCTTACAGCCGTCACTGCATTCTGGTAAAAATGTCAATCAAGGTACATTTATAAACTCAGGGTTGTTGTGCTGTTTTAAATGTGTAGCTGTGTGTAGGAGGAATATAGCAACATGTCTTCATGGTTTTAGCTGTCGGGAGGTTTTTCAGCCAATTCAGTATTTAGTGACCCATTAGATTGTGTGACCTGCAGTGTCAGTTAGTTGGTTTAGGGATGAGGAGTGGGATGAATATCAGAGCATGTCACAGAATTTGATGGGTCACCAAATACAGTGTAACACCTGCAGTGACGGCATCATGGCAGAGATTAAGCTGCTCCAGGCTAAAAGCTGTTGTATTTTCACAGTTAGTGTATACATATAACTCGTATTTCAAATTTTGCTTCAATGTCTTCGCTACTGTCCCAGAACTGTTCCAGACACTGTATGTGTCTCAGGTGCTACTTTTACTATGCTGCCTCTCCCTGTCTCACCCTTACTGTCTCCCAGACACCTCCACCTCACCTGATCTCTGATATGAAAGTAGAGTCCAGTTATAACATTACCTAACAAGATGTTGGCTCAGTCAACATCATTCTAATATCAACAGGACTTGACTGAAATGTTTATCCTGGACTTAATTACTGATAATTCTCTTCTTTCTTTTCATCCCCTCTCCAAAGAAACTGCTGCTGTTGGTGGTTCATTTTTCTGAATTATAAATTACTCATTCAGTGAGAGTATACAGTTATGGTTTGTCCTTTTGAGTTATTCAGTTTTTTATTACTATATAATTTAAATATACTAAATACAAGTATGTAATGTCCTGATGTACTATTTTTTTAATTGTATGTGTATATGTGTCTTAAGGTGTGTATTCTCCGCTACTGAACTTTGTGTATTGTAACATGCAGTATCATCCAGTGGTTCAGTAAAGACAAAAATGAATAGACCCTTTTCTATACAAACATTTTGACTTATCAGACACAGGTGGAACTAATATCACTGAACTGATGCAAAATTTATTTTATTTGTTCCACCTGTGCATTTCCTAAAATGTTTGCTGTGAAAAACACCATTCATCTGGGAACAATGAAGAGACTGTCAGTACTGTGCTTGAATTTTCAAGCAAAAATACCAAAAATTCATTAGTTCTGTCTCGTCAATTGTGATGATTTGCTGCCTTTCTCTGGCTAACTGAATATCTTTAGTTTCTGGACGGTCGGTCAAGAAATTATGATGGGAGTTGTTTTTAAATTTTGTAACAGTGTGTACATGTAATGAGCAGATTAATTAGTCAGCACCGTAATCAGTAATGAAAAGATTCCCACTCTGATGCTGCAAGGCTAAGAGTAGAGTAAAATGTCATGTGAAGTACAGGATGGACAGATAAAAACAGGTGGTGTTCATCAAGCAGTCACAGCCAAAATATGAAGAAACCTATTTTATTTTCAAGTTCACTGTCAGTAGCACGAACACACTAACATGATGAACAATGTAAATATTAGTGTACATCAGCATGTTCATCCACATGCAGGTAAAAGAATACGAGCGAGAGGACAGATTTTGTGTAATTTCTTTGTTAGGACATCCATGTGAGAAAACTTTCAGAGAAATCAAACAAAGAACAAAGGAACATAATTGTAGGAGCCATAAATGGATTAGCAGGTGTTTTTTATTAGTAATAAGGTGAAGGGATATTGTTATTTTTTGGTATTTGTTTTGGTTATGATATTGTTTATTATGTGGTCATATGGGTAGGGTGATAGCAGGTCACATGCATATAGTTAATATAGTCACCTGTTCATTTGTCATTGTCAGAGAGAGAGAGGGTGAGCTGTATTTTTTATTGACCGCTATTTTCTTTGATCACTGTGATTACTTTGATTATGAGTTCATACACTTTATCATGGTTGATCACCTTTTTTTTCATTCAAGTTCAACTTATTTTCGAAATCTCAGTGACTTCTTTTGTTAAGTGCGTCAGACAATAAGGCCCAACTTCAATCTCTCAGCGTCTCCTTTGTTCTTTGAAGTCACTACAATAATTATATTAATAACTTTAAAAAGAATAGTAACAAAGATGTGTCCAGTTGCAGCACATTTCTTCTTCTCTTAAATATAGGGAAAGCTGGAAGGTATCTTTATTTTATTTTTTTCTTATTTTGGAACAATAGGACATTTAGTTAAAGAATAAATGTGTTAAAGTCAACTGTGTGTGTGTTCTTGACATTTAAAAAAACAACTCAAGAAATCATGCTGGTATTTTATAGTGTGAGACATTAAAGCACTGCTGTACCTAGTGTGTTTTATTCTAACTAATACGACACATGCAGTTCATGTACTTGATATTGTTATTGTAATAAAACAGAACATAGTTTTTGTTAGTAGTTTTCCTGAATTACTCTTTGATAAAAAAAACTGATCATCTCGGAGAGATATCTTCAGATTGCTTATTTTGTCTGAGCAACGATCCAAAAAACCCACAAACATCACAGTATTTAAATGCTATTAAATATTCTTTAATGTTTTATATCATTACTGATGAATTATTTCAATGATTAGTTGATGAGTAATGTGTTGATACTTGATAAGAACAAAAGGATTGGCCTCTATAGCAACTGACTACAGGCGTGGAAATCAAAGAGTAAAACAAAGACATATAAATGGGATCATGTAAGGAATAATTCCTGCTTGGATGAAAATGAAATCACATGTATTTTAAGCCATATATGCAGTGAGCTGAAGCCCCCTTCTGAACAGGAAGGTAGGTACGATAGCGTTCCTATTATCGAGTGTAATCCTGGGGGAGCTGGCAGAGCTGTTACATTTTATCAGTTTGCCACAGACAGGCACCTCTTGGGCCTCATTCTGAGCGGCTGGATTCAGATCAGCCCACATTCTCAATGTCAAAATGTTATAAATAGCCAGAACTGATTTGTACAGCTCCTCTGGCAGCTACGATCAGCTCAGCGGGGGGACGTGATGTTCTCAGGGATGGATCCAGGGGTTGCCTGATAGGCTTGAAATGACAAAGATGAGACAAGCTAGCTGCTAACAGACTCCTGAAGGCACACATACATCTTAAAAGGTTATCACAATCACTGTGTTTGTTGATACAGTAAAACACTTTGCATTCAGATAAAGAAAAATGAGTCTTCACTTTGCTATTGTTGGGATTTTGAACAATTACTTCATATACAATGTGTAATTTGCTCTAAGCAAAAGCCAAATTAAATACAGTGTACCTATACACGTTACATGATGATTCTAGTGATATTCTGTCTAATTAGAATATTAGAAAAGATCTAAACCAAATCCTGAAGACAGAAATCTTTTAAACAGCTCTCACACTTTAATTAATTTAATTTAATTTTTTTTTTAAAGACTCAGTAATGTCATAAAACAGTGGGTCATTGAAGTTTTTATCAAACGTTACTCAAACAAGAAGAACCAGTATATCTGTTGGGGACTATTTTCAGCAGAGGATGAATCCACATTTGGTGCTCTAGTGAGTACATTTGGCAGGAGGAGAGTTTGTGTGGGAGTCAAAATGAACTACAGGGTGTGTGATCATGGTAAGGAAGGAACATGTCAGTGAAACAGTGTTTAGTTATTGGACAACAATGGAGCTATATAACACAGAGAAATAAGATATCAGGCGTTGATACACACACTATACTGGTTAGTGTATCGGTGTATTGGCTATCTTGTCATTCATAAGACTTTTGTGGCCCCTCATCTCAGTCCATACTCTTCTGTGTTCCTGCCTGTCAAATAAGGAAATGAGGATGACAGCATCACTTCCCATCTTCCACCTTTTCAGACTGCACCTCGACTACAGATAAAAGCACTCAGTGTTTCATTTCTTTACTCTTCACTTCAATGTCTACATGCTGCATCCAGCTCAGATTATGGAAAACAAGTAAATATCTTACTATAATCATGCTCTCTACAGATTAACATAACAATACTTGATCACAAAGTCTTTAACCAAGTCTCTGAATTTCCTTCCGAGAACGTGTATGACCCAAATTAGTCAGGCTTTAAGCGTGGGCACTCTACTGAGACTGCACTCCTGTCAGTAATAAAATCACTGTGTTCAGTTAGAGCTGCTGGTCAGTCCTCAGCTCCTTACTGGTAGATCTGTCAAATGCCTGACAAGGTTAACGACCAAATCCTCCTTTCCACACTCACACAGCTTGGTATCTCAGGATCTACCCTCTGCTGGTTCATGTCCTACCTCTCAGGAAGATATTGTAGAGTATCTTGGAGGAGAAAAATCAACCAAACTGCACAGCTTATCCACAGGTGTTCCTTAAGGGTCAGTGCTTGCTCCCCTTCTGTTCTCAATATACATCACCTCACTTGGTGAATAATCCACTGCCATGACTTCTCATACCTTTGCTATGCTGATGAAGGCCACACAGTCTTAGCTCAGATTTCGTCATGCCTCATCAATGTATTGGCATGGATGAAACAATGCCACCTTCAACTTAACCCCTCTAACTGGGGATTTCCACCGGGTCCGTCAGCGGCACCTTACAGCTGCGCCACAGTTTAGCTCCGTCCTCTGCCCAGCGTCAACTCACACCGGGAGCGTGTGAGTTGAGCGGAGTGGGGCACTAAAAGCCACCAGGAGAATTCTGACCGGCCCAGCCCACCACCAGCCCTACACCAGCCCCCCCCCCCCCTTCTCCCACACATCCCAGTGCATTCAACCAAAGCAGGGTGAAACAGTCTCACTCACAGGGTTATACCACAATCGACATCCGCTCAAACGCCTCAATTTTGACAGAACTAGTTAAATGCATTTTGGAAAACGATTATTTAGCCTACCATGAGTCTACTACTAGCCTACATGAACCCTGCTCGCTTGCATCAGCTTACATTACTTAACTTCTGCTAGTGAAGACTAGCAACAGCTCTTGGTCAAATTAATTAGCCTACTTTCTAGCAGTAGCAGCAAGGCTATAAAGAAAACCGAACACTTACTAGTAGCCACTGACAAACAAAATTTGGTCGAATCCAAGAGACAGTCAGTCAATGACTATTTAATTGGCTAAGTCATTAATTTGTCTGAAATATACCATACACATTTGTCTAGCTTGTGCTAGCTCCCGCCTATCAATAACGTCAATGATTGAGCTCCGGCTAACTGTTTTTTCTGGCAATTTACCTGCACGACTCGTTGATGCCTGACTTATTTTTGAGCACTTAGCCCCTCCAGCATCCGCTTCTTCTTTATTTTGTCCTTTTCAGCGCCTCCTTTCTCCTTTCTCTTCTTGCCTTCCATGATGCCACAACAATGCAAGCAATCACGTTAATCTTTTCACTGTCAAAAATTATTTTCTCCGAACTTGGTCGCTTTCTCTGTCTGTCTGACGTATCTTTAGGGTGATGCCATTAGACGTGGGGCCGCTCATTATATCCCCCTACATTTCCGAAAATAGACTTGACCTGCAATCCCAGGAGTCTTTGCTCCATTCTATGTTAATTCAAGAACAAACAAAGAAATGAAACTGCAGTTCGTTTTTTTTATTATTCATGACCATGAAAGCTTTGTAACGCCTGAATAATTAATTAAATTAAGATAGGCTACACAAAAATGAGTAGATTGATGGGAGAGATCAGAGTGTGCAGGGTAACCATGAATGAGATATAGAGAGTGAGCAAGTAGTATAAATGTTGGTTGGACATTTCCTTTATTAAATAGTATAGCCTTGGAGATTTTCGCGGAGGGTAGAGCCTTGAAGTAGAATAATGATGTATAACGCATAGGGCCGGCTTACACACGTCTCGCGGCCGCTCACATTAAATGTGGGCTGGTCCATCTGACCTCGGTGGCTGACCGGCCGACCGGGAAAACTCCCGATCGTCTCAACGGCCACTCCGCCACTGAGCGGAGCGGTGCCTTGCGAGCCAGCAGTATTCGCGCGAGATCCCGCGATAATTGCGAGATCCCGCGAACTGGGTGTATAAAGTCAAAAAACAAGAAACAACTGGTTACTTTGCTTCTCGGACGTGAAAGTAGTTCATCTTGTCATCTTTCCTCAATTTTCTGCTTCTACCATGGGTAAGGTTGCTAGTCAGTTTCTATATTTGTCTGTTTTTTTATTCTCCGAGACCCTCTGATCGATTGACTGCTGACCTGGGGCCACCTGTTATGAAGTAATGTGGATGTGAGGTTGTGATCTGCGCATTGTGTTTTACTTTAGAGTTAGAAACGTCTCCATCAAAAATAGAAATGCTGCGGATTGATAGCGCTGCGGCGCGGAGAGCCGCTGCTGGGACGTTGCTGACACGCTCCTAGTGGAAATACTCCCATTGAATATAGTGGTACCTATCAGCTCCGGTGACCGCGGCCAGGGCCGGCCCAAGGCATAAGCGAACTAAGCAGCTGCTTAGGGCCCCGTGACCACTAGGGGGCCCCAAGAGCAGAGCAATTGACTTAAGAAAGAAATAAGTAATTAATGTTTTATTTCCATGTGTGAGTGGTGATGATTCATATATTATCAAATGTGCATTTTTGTACAAAAAAACAACAACAATATTATGTTAATAGAGAGGCAGTAGGAAACTACTTCCTACTGCCTCTCTGCTCGAAATGTCAGAGCTGCGCTAGTAACGTGTGCAGTGCGCACTGAGCATCCAGGAGCCATGGAGCAGGTGAATAATGTCGCAAAAAAGGATCTACCCTTCAGGGCCAGAAAAAAGAAAAAGGAAGAGGAGGAAAACAACAAGATAAAGGTATGTCTTGCTAATGTAACATTTGGTGAAAAGTTTCCTCAAATTAGGAAAGTCCCTAATTATTGTTGATATGTTGTTCCAACTACGTTAGCCTATAATAGCAAATTAGCTAGCTAACGTTTTTGTGTTTGTGTAATACTTTGAATAAGTTGATTCTCAGTTTTATTCTCGGTCTCTTTTTGGCATCAAAACAACGTTTTTGATAATGTTTGATAGCAAATGTTTAATAACTAACGTTAATTACAAACGCAGTGACGTTTGCTAGCAATATGGTTTTGCATTAATGAATTAACTTAGTTAACTTATAGTTTGAGGTATGTTGTTTGCAATTGTTTGCTGCAGAGCACAGTCATTTATGTGAGTAAATAAACATATTCCTTTTACATCAACTCCCTATTATGCTCATACGTTATATGAAACTTCCCCAGGAGCACTGTTAAGGTATTTCAGAGGAGGCACTGACTCAGCCCAGGGGCAATCCACCTCCTCAGGAGCAGCCAAGGCTGATGAATCAGGTGATCGAAAAAAACTGTTACCATATATATTTAATTACTAGTCAAATTATCTCATTAAAATGTAATAATATAAGATATAATCATATGACAAGGGACATGTTTTTCATCTCAGGTCCATCTCTATCCTCTGCTCCATCCTCTGTGCCCACTGTCCTCTCTGCAACCTCCGCTGTACCTGGTAAGTTAACAACAAAACAGCCTTTAATTGCTCAGTGCACTGCAGAACATACTGAGATGAATATGTTTTTAAATATAAGATATAATCATATGACAAGGGACATGTTTTTAGACAAATGCGTTTTATTTCAAAACTTCTCAAGCAATTTCCAGTTGTTCCACTTGTAGTTTGTTTTCTTATTACAAGCTATAGCTGTACTTTTTTATTTAGAAAATAAGCTGCATAATTTTCAAGTGTAATATGACTATAACATAGCTAGCTTTTTATGTTGTTGTTTTTCATCTCAGGTCTATCTCCATCCACTGTGCCTTCTGTGTCTTCTGCTAACTCAGCTGTACCTGGTAAGTTAACAATAAAACAGCCTTTATAATTGCTCAGTGTACTGCAGAATATTCTGAGATTAATAATTTTTTCCAAAACTATTAATTTCATTTCCCTATAGGTCCTTCATCTTTGGTCATCGAGACTGATGTTTCATCTACTTCTTCAGCGTCCAGTTTGCAGCAGGGATCAGCAGCTCCACCAGTAGACCCAGCTGAGTGTCCCTCTTTCCTGTCAGACTACTTTATATTTATAAACCATTTGTGTTACATTGTTTCAGGTGCCTCTGTTGATTTACATCATTATTTAAGTATTTGTCTGATATTCTTTAAATTAATTTTATTTACTGTCTGTTTTTGTACATTTGCTGTTGCAGTTTATTTAAAAAAAAAAACATAATAAAGCAGATTGTGTTTACAGTAAACTATTGGTTTATTTTGTTACTTTTAGTTGGCCTAGATGACATTCAGTATCCCACTTAGTACTATATCACTTTGAATATTAAGTGTAAATCAACCCCAGGCTGCTCTTGTAGCTGAATTTTCTACCATTTCAGTTTTTAATCTGAAAAAACCATAGATGGGTAAAACATGCCGGGCTGCTCTTTGAGGTTTTATGTATTGATTCTCTGTGTGGAATCACTGTGGATTACAATCTAACTAAAACAAAAAGTTGTCACATTTAGTGTATTCGTAATGACAGAGTAGAATAAGTACAATATGTTTATAGTAGGTGTGTGAATGATCAATAATCATTATTATTGGCAGTTATAGAGGGCCCCAAAATCAAATTTTGCTTAGGGCCCCATGGAGGCTTGGGCCGGCCCTGACCACGGCGCAGCTGTAACGTGCCGCTGACGGACCCAGTGGAAATTGGGCTTAAGACTAAGCTCCTTGTCATCCCGGCCATTCCCTCTATAAAACAAGACAGTATGCAGCTCAAATTAACCCATGCCCACAAAGTATGCCCAAAACATGGGGGTCATGA
Source organism: Scomber scombrus (assembly GCF_963691925.1). Classification (NCBI taxonomy): domain Eukaryota; kingdom Metazoa; phylum Chordata; class Actinopteri; order Scombriformes; family Scombridae; genus Scomber; species Scomber scombrus. The sequence goes on from NC_084988.1 coordinate 26,965,889, forward strand.
TTGATGACCACATAACCTTTAAGGACCATGTGGCCTCAATTGATTGGTGGTATCGATTTGCCCTGTACAACATCAGAGAGATCAGAATCTACCTGTCTGAGCATGCAGCACAACTCCTGGTTCAGGCTCTCATAAAATCATGCATTGACTACTGCAACTCCTTAGTGGCAGGCGTCAAACTGAGGCCTGAAACCTTCTAAGGGGCATGGTCTTTTTTCTCTAGGTCCAGTGCCTTCAGGTCTCTTCGGTACAGGGACCAAGCATTGATGAGTGCCACTGTGACACTAAGCCACCAAATATACAAGTACCTGCAACCAGCTGTATCATTTCATCAGTAACAAACTGTTTGAAATACATGTAAGGTGTAAACTCAGACCTTTCTTCAATGGCTTCATCAGCACTCCCAAAAAATTTAACACCTGGAGGGTCAAATTCTGCCTTTCTCCACCTGTACTCCTTCTTTTTCACTTTTTTCTTTGCAGATTTCTTTGTTCTTTTGGCCTGTGTCACTGTTGGACCCCCTTCTTCTGTACTCATCTGGTCACCACTTTAACAAATTCAGCAGCTGTATGTGTCTTTCTCCTCTTCTCTTTACTTTTCACTTTGCTTCTTCCACGCTGCTTTGTTGTCTGTGATGTTGTTGGACCCTCTTCTGCCTCTTCAAGCCACTGGTAAGGAGTTTCCTCTTCCTCATTGCTACAATTAGAGCTTTCTTCAAACAGCAGTTGGTGCGCACTAAACTGTCCATTTGGACCAAAAGCTCTTAGTTCGGTTCGTTTTCGTTGGTGTGAAAGCATCAATCGCACTCGGGTCCGCTTGACTCCGCAACAAATGCTGACCTACCGGAAGATGAGGGAACATCAATCGGACCAATTTTGATTTGTTTGCAGGTGTGAACGCGGACCACACCACAGTCTGTATGCTACATAGTAACAATTTTACGGCCTGGTGGACCAAATAATCGAATTAGTGGTGTGAAAGCGCCATAACACTTCATCATCTGCATACATCAACTCCTCTATGTCACTCGAATTGCCATCGAGTAGGCGGAGGACATCTTCAATACTATAGTGCCGTTTAGCCATCTAAAGTATAGAAATATAGATTTATCAATTTTTGAGTGCAATTATTTGTTCTAAACATCACATTTGGATCTGTAATTTGTGTAATTGATCCATCAAAACATTTTTATGATGCGCAATGGTCAATATAATGCATATTGCACCAAGAAAAAAAAGATAATGACAATTGAGGGATTTACCACCAAATTCCACTTTTTACCTGTAGTATCAAATTTGAACACACATTTTCAGCACGATTTTACTATATACTTAAATGCAAAAAATGAAGTAGTTATAACTTGCTTCAACAGATTAAGTGCTCGTGTTGGAAAACTAGTAAACATTTAAAAAAAAAACTCACTGGAAAATCTTCAAAATCGCAATTTTCTTTGCCTTGATCCAGCAAGTTGGGGACTACTTGAAGAAGGCCATTTTGGATTGTCCCATGTGCTGTGTCCAAATTGTTGTAGTGAAAAAGGTATACACCAGGGGGTGTCAGATTGTACACAAGAGGGTTTTGAGTAAAAATTTTACCATATGGTGATGCAATTGGTCTCAGAAATGTTTGTATCAAATTTGATGCATTTGGCATTATAGGGTTAAATTAATCAAATCAAAATTACTTTATTTATCCCCGAGGGGAAATTCAATTAGTCTGTTAGCCCTTCTGTAAATTATTGAAGAATTAGACAGCCTGATGGCTGTAGGAGCGAAGGATCTTTTAAATCTCTCCGTCCTGCAACGGAGAGAGAGGAGCCGTCCACTGCTGTTTTGTTGGTCCATAAAGATGTTGTGTAGCAGATGATCCGGGTATTTCAAGATGGCCTCGAACATCTTGACAGTGCATCTCTCCACCACCTCCTCCAGTGTGTCCAACCTGGCTCCAATCACACAGTCAGCTCTTTTGACTAGTTTGTCCAGCCGCCTTGCATCTCTGTGTCTGATGCTGCCTCCCCAGCAGACTGCAGCATAAAACAACACACTTGACTTAAGACGCAACTCTTTCACAAACACCTCTGCACTTGATGGACTGAACAAAAAAAAATCTTCTTTGCATTCTATACACTCTTTGCATTGCCTCTGTGCACTTACTCATGTTGTTCTCTCGACCAGGTCCCTGCTTGTGTTTTATCAATTCTCTTATATACATCACTTTGGATAAAAGTGTCCACTAAATTAAATTGTAAATTGTAATTGTAAATTGTACCACCAAGTGACTTTGATACCATACGGCCACTGAGTGAGTGCTTTGAGGAAATCAGTTATTTAATTTGCCAAAATGTTGTCAAAGAATAAGGTGGAGCTGTTTCCATTTCAGATCATTATCTTCTCTTTTATCCCATTCTTTTAAAATGCCATTGTTTCTTTTATATCTTGTTTCAATGTCTGTTTGATAGTTTAAAGCATGTTTAAATATACATATTAAAAGGTGTTTTACAAAAAATGAAATAACATTTAGTGATCCTTTTTTGCAGTTAAAATGTCTGGGGGGGGGGGGGGGGGGGTCTAACTGTAAAGTTACATTATTATTAAAAACAAGAACGTAGGAAATATCAGAAATGCTCCTAAGCAGTTTGAGGTGTGTGTCGGTATCTCTGTTTGATTGACAGCAGCTGGCGGGCTGAGCTCAACAACAACAACAACAACAACAACAAAAGACAAAGTACACAAACAGACAGTGTGTTGTTAGCAGTGGTATTGAACACTAAGGACCATACCAGCATCAGGGGTAACTGCACCACAAAGTGACATATCTAGGTATGTTTACATGCTGCTCAATGCGCTGCAGTTGAACAGCTAATTAGCTGTCTAGGCTGCAAACTGACATTAGCAGTGCACTTTTCCTTGGTGGATGTTTGGTGGCTCGTTCAACAAGCTAAGGTGCAAGACAAGTTATATATGACAGAGACTTTAGTGGGAAAGCTAATGTGGGTTGTTGTTCAGAGTTTGTGGCTCTTGTGTTGTGTAGCAGGATGCAGTCAGGCTCAGTGTGACTTTCTGCTCTGCCATGTTACTGCTATAGCATTCAAAAAATATTAAAAATTTCAGTTGGGACTAAATCACAGTACTAAAGAAGAAAATCACAAAACGGTAGAAGGACCACAGTCAGACACCACAGAAATGATATGATATGATATATACTTATATTGTCCCCTTAGGGAAATTTGAAGTTCTGCACACACAAACATAGACACATCCACAAATATTGCACACATCCACAAATATTGCACACATCCCTTGATAAATACATAAAGTAAAAAATACAATACAGTGCATTGCATATTATGCATAACACATATTGCACATACCCATGGCTGAGCTCACAGCTCCTAGACTATTGCACAGTCCGTACAGCCTCAAGCAGCACTGTTTAAAAGTTTAACAGAGAGTTTTTAAAACGATTGACTTTACAGTGGAGAACTCTGTATCGTCTGCCAGAGGGCAAAAGGTCATACTGGGGTCAATCAGGATCCACTGAGCTTGCCTAAGAACAGACTGCTCATATATGGACTGAAGGGGTTGGTATTCACTCCTTCCCATTACCTTCATAGCAGTGTGGACCAGGCGAGCTAGTTTATTTTTTAGTTGCACAGTAAGGTTGCCATACCATACCATGCCATCCCGTACCTAACTAAGCTTTCTAATAAAAGATAAAATATAAAATAAAAACATGACGTACACTCTGAATCTGCATAAGAAATACAACCTCTGCTGTAGACGAGAGCATACATTGTCATCATGGACCTTCCAGCTGAAGGTGTCATCCAAGTGAACGCCAGGATACTTATATGAGCAGACTTGATTAACTGTGTGTGATGTGTGGTATTCGCTCTCTCATGAGTGGTGCTCGACTGGTGCTCGACTTTGAATATAAAGTTATCAGAAGCTTCTGATAAAGTTATCAAAAGCATTTTGAATACTGATCTACGAAAACTGATCAGTATTGGCCATTGGACACTGCTTTATTTTGCGGCGCTGACTTGAGACTTGGCCTTGTATGCTAGTTTGTTAACTAGTTAGCCGGTGGCCAGGTAAACAGCTGACGCGGCGTACGCTAGCGTTACCAAGCAGCAGTATGCCGCCAAAGAAGGCAACAACAGCTGAGGGGGCCTGTGATCTCAAGGCGACCCTCGATTTTTTGACAGTGGAAATTTCTGCTATTAAAGAGCAGCAGGAAGGAATCCTGAAGCTGGTGGAGCAGGTGACGGCTCTCCAGATCTAGAACGCCGAGAAAGACCGGCGTCTGGAGGAACTGGAGAACCGAGTGGCGGAGTTGGAGCAGTACTCCAGGATAAATGATGTGATCATCACCGGACTCCGCATTAAACCGCGGTCATACGCCCGGGCAGTGACCAATGACAACGGGATGGAGCCCGGTGAGCCATTAGGATAATTCACAACACTAGTTACAGAGAACACACCAACCCTTTATTCTTGAAATCAAAAACACTTAAACTTATAGATTTAGTTCAGTTTCAAACCGCACAAATCATGTACAAAGCAGCCAACAATCTACTTCCGGTCAACATTCAAAAACTGTTTTTTCAGAGAGAAGGGGGATATAATCTCAGGGGGGAAATGAACTTCAAGCATCCATTTGCTCGCACAACTTTAAAAACTCACTGTGTGTCGGTATGTGGGGTGAAACTGTGGAACAGGTTGTCGGGGGGGCTGAAGCAATGTCCAAGCATGAACATGTTTAAACAGCGGTATAAGCACATGGTTTACACTAGGTACAGGGAGGAAGGAGGGTGGGACGAGCACTAGGGTTTGCACATATTATTCTCTTTATTATTTGTTTATCTGTTTAATTTATTTTATTTCTTTTGAGTCTGTATCAGACAAATATGTTTGATTATTTAGATATGGTAATAAGTAAATATAAATAACAATTAGGATTAAAATACATACATAAATAAGATATAAACACACAGGAAATAAATAAATAATAAATAGTTGAATTATAAATTTGGAGAAGGGGTAGGATTCAATAAGCGAATGCTTCTTCCTACTCCTTTTCAAACATGTTTAATCAATTTTGTTTTCCTTGTTTTGTGCGTTTGACTGTTGTTTTCTGTTATGTAAGATACATATATTTATATTTTTTCTTTGTTTTTGTTTTTCTACATGTTTGAAATAAAGCCTTCATTCATTCATTCATTCATTCATTCATTCAAGTGTGTCATGTAGGACCACAGGGCAGTGATCCCCCACTGATCTTGGATTTGACCTCTGCCTTAAGGAAAGACACCATGTATTTTTCAAAACTTTTCATAATAATTGAAGTCAGGACCACAGGTCTAAAGTCATTGTTTTCAGTTGGACATGATTTCTTAGCTATTGGGACTATAATGGATTTTTTCCAGTGTGTATATCCACTGACTGCTGAAAAATGGGGCGCCAAGCTGATGGAAATGAGTATATCTGGTACACAATAAACAGTGAGTAAGAAAGCAACAGTGATTATTCATGTAGAAACAACTCTTAGCTTTGAGATAATCTGTCTTAAAATAAGTCACTTTTATTATTTTAGTGAATATCTAAAACTCATATTAAATAGTGTAGCAGTACTGAAAGCTTGCCTGACTCAGTCAAGAAGTCTTAACTAACAAGCAGTGTGACTCTTGTGTTTTCTCTTCCTTCTTTAAAAGGTATGAAGATGACTGCAGCAGAGTGGCAGGAGCTGCTGATGCCTGTGTTGCACTGCTGTGATGGAGGGTGATGATGGGTTCAAATTCAGTCCAATCTCCAGTCAACAGCTTTCTGCATCTGTGTGTGTGTGTGTGTGTGTGTGTGTGTGTGTGTGTGTGTGTGTGTGTGTGTGTGTGTGTGTGTGTGTGTGTGTGTGTGTGTGTGTGTGTGTGTGTGTGTGTGTGTGTGTGTGTGTGTGTGTAAAACAACATTACCACACATCATGTCAAACTGTTGTTAAGGGGAGTACTGGGATCTATAAAAACCATTGGATTCTCTTAAATGCAAGGTTGCAGTTTCCATAGTGATGCAGTCCTTCATTTAAACCACACACACCTCTAGTGGATATGAATGTTAGCAGCAATAACCTGATGACTAACTGTTTCACCTCATTTGTTTTTCTAAATTCACCAACAAATCTAAGCGGTTCTCTCTACTCACTATCAAGTTTATCTTCTTAAATAGCCTGTTTAAAGATGTAAATGAACCTGAGCATGACATTAGAAAGTAGAATAATGCATATTTTTGTGAATATATGCAAGAACATAGTTGGAATACATATCTAAACCCATCTGTACACATGTCTTCCTGTGGTAGTAGTTGCTGTACTTTTTACTGGACTTTAATTTCTCTGTCTAAATGTATGTACTGTGCATTATATGTTGTTTTAACTTGAACTGACTTTGAACTTTGATCAATGAGGGCTTCGGTAGTAGATTTTATTTTATACACCAGAAAGGCATTAGTCAGAAGAGAATATGAAATAATATATATCAAGACCATGTTTTACTACAGCGAGCATTCAAAAAATTCATTCCCAGATTTGTGTTCATTCGTTCACACAAGATAAGAGAAGAAAACTAGCACAACAGACCAGCCTCTCGCCCTGAAGCATGTTGTGCAGTTCACCTGCTTCAAGCACCAGTATAGGTAGGAGTATACATTCCTGGTTTATACAACATACTTGGAAAATAACCAGATTCTGATTGTATCAATATGATGAATGGATTCCTGCCAAGTGTCAACAAGCACTAAACAGTCAGAATAACTGACTGCACACATTAACTGTCATGTTGGTAAATGTGAACATGGAGTTGGAACATCGAATCACAGCTGAGACAAAAAGTTTGTGACTTCACATCAGGTGAGAGAAGCACTGAGAAATGTGTAGCCTCATGCTTCAGATAACCTTATGCAAATATGCAAAAACCGGAAATATAAAAAAAAAGATCCTCCTTAACGAGTCAAAGTCTTGCATTCAAAATCTTACTTAAAGCACTTACTTGATGTAAAGTGGCCCCACTCATTGTTACATTTATCATAGAGTTAGATAGAGAAAGATAACTTGTATAATTCATTTTAAACATATTCATCCACCTTGGAATTTTTCATGTTCATGTTTTATTGTTTTACAAAGAGGACCTGATGTGACATTTAGGATAATCACAGTGTCATGAAGTGGGTTTTCCTGAGCTTCTTTTAGGAAGGAGTGTTCACTATTCAGCCAATTCTTGCAGGAATTTCCAAATGTCAAACATTATTATCCTAAATGACATATGAACTTTTTAAAGGTTTTTTTTTTCTATTTCAAGTCAAAAGTAGCTTAAGTGTAGTAAAGCTACCATACAACTAACAGCATCAACCCATAACTTGATGTACTATAGTAACTTATTACACATAACTGAGCTGAGAAATGACCATTATAGATATCAATCATAATGTCCCAAGCTCTCATACACTGTAAAGTCTAAACTTTCATATATTGTTATTGCTTTATGTACATTACTTTATAAATATATAATTGGCAACCAGGAATATTTATAAGAATTCATATTGCACAGACACTTCCAAGTGATCAATACGCACACAGGAAGTGATATGCTTATATTTTAAATATTTTTATGTATTTATGTATTTTAGGAATGATTTTATAGAATTTATGGATTCTATGGATCTTGTGTAATTTCTGTCTACTGTATGTCTGCTACTGGTGAGCCAAAGACAATTTTCCACCATGCTGGACAATAAAGTTATATACTATTCTATTCTATATAGTATACCTACAGTAACTTATTATATTGTGAATTTCTCCAGACCTCTCTTGGGAGCCTGTATGGCCAGCAATAGTAACCTCTCCCCTAAACCCCCTCAAACCAACCCACACATCACACATCAGAGCAAGACCAACCAATGTAAACCCAGCAGAGCTCTTCTACTGAGTTGGATTTTGGTGCTGGCCCTGACTGAGACACCACCGCACGCTACTGCTTATGATCAATGTTTGGCAGCATTACAGGGTTCCAGGGTTTTTTAAGGCATACAACAATATGTACTGCAGACATTGCAATGAAGCATTGAAGCAGTATTTTATGTTAAATGATTGAAAAAAAACCAAACAGATACAACAGGGAGAGTTTTGTTAAATAGTCTTATTTTAGCAGCAGGCCTAACATAGGCAAACTTGAGCTGGTGCTCTACATGAAAACACAGCCTGTAAAGTCTCCATGGAAACAACACAACTCCATCACCCCTCAGGAATCAGTGAAACAACATCCTCAGAGTGCAACTCTGTGAGCTGGTCAGCAATGATACAACAAGCACTGGTATTAGAGCTGGAGCTAAGTGTCAGACTGTGGCTCTTCACTGCTCCTAAATAGTTAGGATTGGTATATATAATAACAATATAATGGGATGGATAAGGATAGAATATCGAGTACTAATTCCTGGTATATAAAATGCAAACCCAATCTGAGTAAATGTCTTACCCTATTTTACATAAATATCTCAAAACACGTTATACAGAAACACCAAAACAGTCACATGAATAGAGTGAAAGAATGCCTGTATAAAACAGAACCAACACTAAACACATCTCATAGTGATACTGTCCTTTGGAATCAGTCTCTTCAAATCAACATGTTGTTAATAGTAGAGTCCATTACATTTTACTAACTGTGCTTATTGAACATTACCCTTGGCTTCCTGTGTATCTGACAATGTGTCTACTTTATCTGCTCATCATAATTCACTATTTATCTTATCTTATGAATACTTCAGCCGTGACTGCAAGTGACCATTTTATTCAAATGTGGCATTGTGTGTGTGTGTGTGTGTGTGTGTGTGTGTGTGTGTGTGTGTGTGTGTGCTTGTGTGTGTGTGTGTGTGTGTGTGTGTGTGTGCGTGTGTGTGTGTGTGTGTGTGTGTGTGTGTGTGTGTGTGTGTGTGTGTGTGGTTTTAAGCCTAAAACAGAATTCAATCAACACAAAATGGAAAACATTAAATTCTTTCAGTCAGATAATCAGGCGTTGCAGGTCATTTCTGCTAAGGACAGTCCCATTCGTCTATGCCCGTTCTCTACCACCCCCACCCACCCCCCCACCCCACCCACCAACTACTGCATAATCCATGCAGTTTCAAGTCTCAGTGTAAGGAATTTGTCCAACCAATTCCTAAGAAAGTAAAACTGCCTTAAACAGCTTTTCAATGCCTAATCACTATGTCTATCTTAAAGATGTGTCAACGTTCCACTTTTCTGTACACAATTTAATGTGGCACATTTCATCATTCTGATTGAAATCAGAATCAAACCCACAGCTCTTCACTCTATTTAAATCTATTATAAAAATCAAAATGCATCAATAAACATATCTACTAAAGGAAGCTGCTACTATTGAAATCACTGTGGAGGTCTGGATAATTGTATTTGCCTACAGGTAGCTTTAAAAGCAGACATGTGTATGTGATTGTTGTCTTCACTTACAGTCTGAGTTTTGATGAAGTCCATCTTAATTGGTTTTTCCACCAAATTGGAACCAGTGCAGGAGCAGAGGAAACACTGTGCTCAGATCAGCTTCCCCTACGTATCTTCAGGTAACTTCTACGTCGGGTGGAGTTATCTGATCTGGGAAGTGCAGGAGCTCCTTCATGGCTTTGCCAGTTAGTGTTTCTACTGTATGACATCATGCAGAGCATCTGGTGACAACACACCTGCTAATTGTGTTTTTATTTATTATTACACCGAGACCTGAGTTCCGCATTTCGTCCTTTTCATGTCTCATGGGCAGAATGACAATAAATTATTCTATTCTATTCTAAGTGCACCACAATAGGATGCCAACACTTGATTACATACTTTTGTAATCGAGCCATGAGTCCCATCTGTGAGAGCAGCAGGATTAGATGGTAGCAACCTGCTGGCACTTATGTGCCTCAAGGGCATCCAACAATGTATCACTGTCAACAGAGCTGAAGTCTTCTAAACCTTTCAGAAAGACCTTTCTCCCCTGATCTGACATGTACTACAGGAGGGTACATGTGCCTCTTCAAGGAATAGAGCTGCCAGTTTCACTGTGAAACAGTGTGCAATACTCCACCCTACTGCTAAGATTCTGACAGCTGCTTGCCACTCCTCACACTGATAATCATGTCTAATAAAGGGAACTCTCACATCCCCTCTCAAGGTGTTGCTTCCACTCCCCTTCTTCAAGTTTTCCATTGAGTAGACGCATCTTAATAAAAACCTCAGTACTTACAATGTCTGGATTTGCGAAGGCTTTGATTAGGTCAATAAGACAATGTCCCTCCTAATAATCAGTGTAACAGGAGCAGGTTCAGGATCACTCAATGTCTGCTCATTCCATGGCTCTGTAACAGGAGCAGGTATCTGTTCTCCTTATGTAAGCTGATGATTTGGCGGCAGTGCTGGGCTTCAACAGCTGCTGAACATATGTTCTGATTATGGGATCAAACATGATGTGTTACGTTTTTAAAGTGTTGTCATGATATACAGAACAAAGAGGATAAGGACCTCAACTTCCCAGACTTTTATCTATCAGGGTGAGTGCTCTGTTTGTAAAAAGACAAAATATGTGGGGACTTCACACACATCAAATGTCTGATGATGTTGATGATGATGTTGATGACGATGATGATGACATATATGCTCAAACCAATATGTTGGCAAGAAAATTTGATGTTTTCTGATCATGTCAAGATAGCACTGTGTATACTGCCCCCTTGTGGGTCAAGTGTAAAAATGAGAGCATGCAGAGGCTTCAGGTTGCCTATAATGACTGCGGTCAGATATTACTCAATAAAAATGAGCAACTTGTTCTGTAATGCTGGACTCAATACTGTTCAAGTTCTATTGAGACACCTGATGTACAAATTAATTAATTAATTAATTTAATCACTTCTATTTTATCTCGAAAGACATTTATAATGGTGTTGAGAAACATCGGTAAACACCCTGATCACATCCCGTCTGGACTACTGTAACTCTCTCCTCTTTGGTCTTCCGCGGAAATCTCTTCACAAACTCCAGCTGGTACAGAACGCAGCCACTCGTATCATAACCAGAACCCCCTCTATTGAACACATCACTCCTGCCCTGCAGCAGCTTCATTGGCTCCCTATCAAATCCTGCATTGACTTTAAGATTCTTCTCCTCACTTACAAGATCCTTCACAACCTGGCACCATCATATCTCTCTGAACTGATTCACATCTACACACCCTCCCGAACTCTCCGATCCTCCTCTGCCAACCAGCTCTTTGCCCCATCTGCCAACTTAACTACCATGGGGGGTCAAGAGCTTTCAGCTGATCTGCCCCCCGCCTTTGGAACTCTCTCCCACCAGACATTCACCAACTGACTCTGTCTCCACCTTTAAATCCCGCCTGAAAACACACCTATTCAGAGTGGCATACTCTGTCTCACACTAACTATGTAATCACGTTCTTGTTTATTTGTTGTACTGTATATATATTATAGTCACATTCATATTTATTTCTTTATCTTTGCACTAAATGTTACCTGATTTATATTGTTGGAATATTGTTCCTATTTCCTATTTATTGACTAGTGGAGTATAGAGCAACAACCTATTGTGTCATCAAGTACCAATATCATGTGACTGATGAAATATAGGGAGGCAGTAACTGTAACTAATATTTTTGGTAGAAAGTACAGTGGTGGGTACTGTAGAGTTCATTGTTATGAACCTTAAGGCTGAGTGGTACACAGCATCTCATCATAAATTACATCCCATAATCCAAAACAGACTTAAAAAATAGTGACTCAACAAATCTTTCTCTGGTGAATAGGGAAGAAGTTATTTTTTCTTTACAAAACACAGGGTATTAATATCAATTTACCAATAAGTTTGTTAATGTGATAAAAAAAAATTGAGATTATTGTCCAGCCAGATGCCATGATGTTTATACTGGGGCACTTTCTCTATGCTTGTGCACTTGTAAAATATAGTATGTAGAGGCATAGCATATTTTCTATAAGACGACTCTTTCACTGCCTTTTATAAGAAGCTACAGGAAAGTTAGTGATGATAGTAAACTCAGCAGACTGGTTGTGTGAGTGGGAGGTTTAACCATCATCCTGCAGACAAAGCTCTTTCTCTGTGCTACACTGTGAGCTCTGCTGGCCTGTCATCACTGATGTGCTTCCCTGCTCCATAGGACCAACCTGCAACTGCAACATCAATAACAGCAAGACTCACTCTGCTCAGCACACACTGTGTACATGCCAGGAGAGGTTCAGTCAGCCATGCACACAATGCTGAGTCCTTAGGATGAGAAACTATGCTGCCTGCAGGTTTCAGTAGGACTAATGTAAAAAGACTTTCTGGGATTGAATAGAAGTGTCAGGAGTGGAGTATGAAAATATTGATGAATGTAATAATTATTTAACTGTTTGCAGATTCTGAGCTATCGGGTGAGAGCACACTGTTGGTGATGATTAAAGCGGAACCAATGGATGCCAGTGCATACAGTAACTTATTTTTAAGAGCTGGATCTTAAAATCAAAGTAAAATCAACCGATTAAAACCCTCTAAAATGGTTTCAACCAGGTTAAAAGCCAGCAGGGTCAATGTCCATTATTATTATTTCTCGCAGCAGCTCCTGAGTGAGTCCAGACATATGTAGTCTTACATCTTCCATTATCTCTCTTTTCAAAGTCTCTTTCCAGCTGGCATCCTGAGTTGAAGCAGACAAAGAAGGGTTACTCACAGATGCACATGTTACCTCTGGCTTTGGATTTCCCCAATCTGAAGCTAGTAGCAGTGCCTCCTGTCGAATGCCAGCAAAGGTTTCATCTGGATTACGACAAACATAAACTTTCAGAGCTTGGGCAAGGGATCCCTCCTGAAGTCCCAGTAGCAGCTGGTCTCTCAAAGCAGCATCGGAGGGGGCATTGTCTGGATCGTGTCGCTGCAGCCTGCAATATAGTTCTCGGAACCTAAGTATATATGAGGGCACTGTTTCATCAAGTCTTTGTACACAACTAAAGAACTGAGACCTTAACACAGGTACAGGAGTTCTATCACCATATAGTGAATCCAAATACAAAAAGACTTTGCGGGTGTGGTCCCTTTCATCTTCCTCTAAAACACTGATTTGTCATTTAGCTTCTCCAGCTAATGCACCCAAGACAATATCAACTTTTCTAGCTTCAGTTAGCTCTTGTGTACCCAACAGACCATGTATTTGCTCTTTCCAATCGCTGTATTTTACAACATCACCTGGTCCCTTAAACTTTGGCAACCAAGGGGCACCGGCATCATCATTGCAGCCTCTGTTTCGTCACCGCAGGTTCTCTAAATCCTGCCGACAACGCCAAAAACTGATGTCAGGAGTGGAGTATGAAAATATTGATGAATGTAATAATTATTTAACTGTTTGTTATTCTGAGCTATCGGGTGAGAGCACACTGTTGGTGATTAAAAATAAAACAGAGAGAGGAACCAATGGATGCCAGTAATTTATTTTTAAGAGCTGGATCGTAAAATTAAAGTAAAATCAACTGATTAAAACCCTCTAAAATGGTTTCAACCAGGTTAAAAGCCAGCAGGGTCAATGTCCATTAAAACGAGAAGTCTGTTTAAAAGGAATGCAGTCAGACCAGGATAAGTGATACACGAGGTGCAGAAGAGGAGACTTGTTGCAGCATCCATTAGCTTATTCCCGGTGTCTCGTCTCTCCCAGCATGGAGGCCACCTGAAACACACAAAATCACTGCCAGTATCATCGTTCCACCACAATCCACCTTCTCATGGGGATGTCCACACCAGATCATTACTACTAGCCCAAAGGGATCGAAAGAACCTCGCAGGTGCAGCGCATTCGCTCATAAGGTGCCTTCACTGGCAGTTGGGCAAACTAAAACATGCAATAAAAACTAAAACCACACTAATAATTTAAAAAACACAATATGAATAAAAACCATGCAAGAATAAAACTCTAAAATGATACAACAATAAAACAATAAAACCAGTCCCAACTGCTGTGTGACAGAAGATAAAATAAAACAGATAACAAAACTACAGTTGTAACACAACAAATAGGTAGAGGAAGGTGCTTAAGAAACTATTAAAGGGAAATTAAGCTTGTTAATTTACTACTAAACATTGTTCTGAATTCATTTAACCCTTACATACTGTTCATATTCTACACACTCACAGTATGTTCCAGGTTAGTGTTAAGACTCTAGGGTCTAAGAATCCTCTCATAGAAAGTGTTTATACCACATTTTGAAGCACAGATGTGTTTAGAAAGCATCAATAGTGGATCTGACTGATCAATAAATGTGATTAAACCTTGATTCATGTTTCAGAGAGCAGAGAGAGTGTATTTTTTAGCTTTTACACCAAAAACAGTATACTATCACACAATATCATGTTCTATTTTACCTAAGTGTTATGCCCAGCTCGTTTAAGAGCACAACAAAGCAGGGAAGACCACACGGCAAGAGCTCAAATGAAAGTAATTTATTAAAGTTAACAAAAATGAATCAAACAATAGTTTTAACATCGAAATAACATGAACCAAGGCTACTTCTTAACGCAATCAAACAAACAAAACTAAACATAAGGAGCCTGAAAGGCACCAGCCTTCCAGGAGGGCCAGAGAGTGACATCTTGGCACACCAGGATTTAAAAAGGCTCCCAACAGGTGATATCAATCACTTGATGAGGAGGGAGGGACCAGACCATCTAGGGGAAGAAAGAAACACAGGAGTAAAAGGCAAGGCAGACCCTCCCCTCTACCATGGAGGCCCAGGGCCGTCACATCCCCCCCCATAAAACGAAGACCCCTACTGAAAAAGGTCTTCGGTACATCAAACAGGAGCTCGAGACAATGCGTCAGCCATCACATTATCCCGACCTTTCACATGACATACCTGCAATGTATATGGCTGGAGAAATAGCAACCAGCGCATAAGCCTCTGGTTACCATTCTGCATAGTAGACAGAAAAGTCAAAGGGTTATGATCTGTATAAACTGTCACCGGCAATGATGGACCAACATAAACTTCAAAAAATTTTAGTGCCCAAATCAATGCCAATGTCTCCTTTTCAATAACTGAATAATTCAACTGGTGACGATTAAACTTACGTGAAAAAAAACAAACTGGATGTTCAATTCCCCCCCACCCCTTCCTGCAGGAGAACAGCCCCAGCACCAATGTTGCTTGCATCCACCTGTACCTTAAAAGGTCTGTCAAACACTGGAGCTGTAAGGACAGGAGCAGAACAAATCAGTTTCTTCACACCCGTGAAAGCCACTTGACAGTATTGAGACCAGATAAAGGGAGTATTTTTCCTCAAGAGGTTCGTCATTGGAGCCACCACAGTGGAGAAATTGCAGCAAAAACTGCGATAATACCCTACCAGCCCTAGGAACCGCATCAATTCCTTTTTGGATATTGGTGCAGGATATTTAGCGATTGCCTCCACCTTAGCCTGCACAGGACGAACTACCCCTTGGCCTACCACCTTACCCAGATATGTCACTGTCGCTTTTGCAAATTCACACTTTGTCAAGTTCACAGTCAAATTTGCTTCAACCAACCTGTCAAACACTGCCTGCAAACATTGAACATGGGAATCCCAGGTGTCACTGAACACCACCACATCATCCAAATATGCTGCACACCCAGACAAACCAGCCAAAACCCTGTTCATAAGGCGCTGAAATGTTGCTGGGGCATTTCTCAGCCCAAAAGGCATTACAGAATATGAGAACAACCCCCAGGGTGTGATGAACGATGAAATTTCCTTAGCCCTAGCTGTCAATGGCACCTGCCAATACCCCTTCAAAAGGTCGAGCTTAGTCACAAATTTTGCACCCCCCACCTGATCGATGCAGTCCTCCATACGAGGCATTGGATAGACATCAGGTTTGGTGACAGCATTTACCTTTCTGAAATCTGTGCAAAATCTATCAGACCCATCTGCCTTATCTGCCAACAGGCATGGAGAAGCCCAGCTGGAGCATGCTGGCTCAGCTATTCCATGTTGTAACATGTACTCTACCTCCTTCTCCATCCGCTGACGCTTCCCTACAGGCATCCGGTAAGGACGTTGGCTAACAGGTCGAGCATCCCCTACTTCTATGTCATGCTCAATCAGGTTGGTAACTGAGGGAGTATCTGAGAAGAGAGACAAGTGAGAATGCAACAACTGCACCACATCTAACTGCTGAGTATCCGACAAATAACTCAACTGACTGTCCAAACAGTTCAAATATGCAGAATTGTTGAGTCTCCCTGTAAGAATAGGCTCTGATGGAACATCAAAATCCTCTGCAGGCACCACCCCAAATGTGGCTACTGGCCTCACAGACCCCAATTTGTGACTGCTGACAGAAGGCAAGACTCCCTTTTTCTCAGAATCCCCTGCCTGAGAAAACTGAATCTGTTCAGACCCTTGTGTCTGCGCTAGCGTAGCTTTACTTCTTGCCCGTGTCACTGCACAGGGAGAAAAAACCTTAGGATACTGCCTAGCACAATCATCCGGCTGTCCAGACACCTGAGAGGGTGAACTCACATACACTAGGGGCGGACCATCTTTCCAGACCCTTGCACCAGCCAAGTCGTTCCCCAGAATAATGTCTATGCCCTGGATTGGCAACTGGGGACGCACACCCATATCTACCTCTCCACAAACAAGATCTGAGAAAAAATGAAAATGATGCACCGGAACCAACAGTGGAATCAACCCCACCCCAACTACCGGAGCTTTACTTCCCGTAGCAGTACCGGTTGAAAAAGGCAAAATGCCCTCCACAATGAGACTCTCAGTAGCCCCAGTGTCTCGCAGAATCTTAACAGGGGTCTTGTCTTTCCCATCCAAGGACACAAAGCCCTCTGAAACAAATGGTGCATACATCTCATCAACACTTTTAGATGAAGAATTTGCTCCAGGAAAACCCGACTCAGACTCAATATTTCGTGCAGAGGACACAAGTCCAGCAGACTTCACATATACACTAGAATCTGCTGATGTCTGTCCTGTCTTACTGATTGGACACTCCCCTTTCCAGTGTCCCTTGTTTTTACATACATGGCAAACCCTAGCTGGATCAAACCTTCCATTTGTCCCTGGAACATGCCTCACTGATGGATGAACTGGTTCTTGGGCGACCCCTAGATTCCTACTAGGCCTACCCCTGAAATCATCCCTCTGCTGCTCATTTCTGTGGGCCCGACCAAAACCTGAGCCACCAGTATGTGTTAAAACATACTCGTCAGCAAGAACTGCCGCTGCCGATGCTGTTTTGACCTTCCTTTCATTGATGTATGTAGCAAGATGAGCCGGCAAAGAACTCTTAAATTGTTCCAACACAATCAAGTCACAGAGATCCACATAATTGTCCACCCCAGAGGCAGAACACCAGCGAGAGAAATGGGCCAAAATATCCTGCACAAATTCAATGTGTGTTTGCTTGTCCCCTTTTTTCCAGTTTCGAAATCTCTGCCTATACGCCTCAGGAACTAATTCATATGCCTTCAGAACCGCCCCTTTAACTGTAGCATAATCGCCACCTTCAGCCGAACTAAGGGCAGAAAAAACTCTGGGCCTTGCCAGTGAAAACACACTGCAACATAAGAGTCCTGTGACTATCTGGCCATCCTCTACCATCTGCCACCCGCTCAAACAATGCAAAAAATGTATCTGGGTCTTTCTCATCGAACTTCGGGAGAATACGCAAGCTCTCAGCAATATCCAAACCACTACGCCCCCCTGCAAACTCACTTCTTCCTCCAGTCCACAACGATTCCTGTGCTTTACCGTCTCTTATCAGCGCTAGCTTCAATTGCTCAACCTGCAATCTCTCCCTTTCCAAGGCCACTTCAGCTCTGATCTTCTCATGTTCCAATTCAAACTGTAGTCTCGCTTTCTCCCTGTTTGCCTTTTCCCTCTCCAACTGCATATACTGGTCAAAAGACAAAGTCCCACCAAAAAGCTCAGAAACTGATGGAGCCACTGGAACCTGAACCACCTCCAAAAGCTTGGCCGACACCGCTAACCCTTCCACGATGTCCCTTAGCTCTACCTTCCGTGGCACCTGATCAGTTTTTGACCATCCCAACAATGTAGCCAACTCAAGTAGATCTGCCTTTCTAAACTGAGCTAATGTACTGCGAGCTGGTCTTTCCAAAAACTCAGAGACCAACGGATTACTATGGTCAGTGTCCATCATTAACCCTATCAAAAATACATCCAGTTAAATACCTGAACCTATTCAAAAAACAACCACAAGGCAGCCTGAGTCACACAGCACACAACCGCAGGGATGATGAGTGATAGGAGCGCCCCCTCCTAACTGCCTAGCCCAAACTTACTAACTGCTCCCTAGTCTTCATGTGTGTACTGGCGGTGGGTATTTATGCACCTACAAACCGTCTGTATTGGGGAAGGCAGATTGCCCCCAGCCAATACTTAGGGGTGCTCCCGAGCCAAATGCTGCCAGCCGCGCGGACAACACACAAAAATAACAAACAGCCCTGAAAACAACAAACCAACAGCTTCTCCTTGTGAGATAACTGCTGCTACAGCCTACCTGGGGGACACAAGAAAATGCTCCTGCCAGACAGAAAAATAGCCCAGCTACTCAGCTACAACCATCCCACAGCTATGCACCGCATAACCCAAACTTACCCGTCTCTTGGCCACACCGATCAGATGCAGTTTAACCCCATGAAAAACTAAAGCAAAGTCTCAAACTCTACCTGTTCCATCTAAACAAAAGAACTACTCCGGTGGGCCTCCCAACCAAAGCCAAATGCTCAAACTTATCAGAAACTATAACCTTTCCCAGGTTCTAACTAGACGAGCCCCCACTTGTTATGCCCAGCTCGTTTAAGAGCACAACAAAGCAGGGAGGACCACACGGCAAGAGCTCAAATGTAAGTAATTTATTAAAGTTAACAAAAATGAATCAAACAATAGTTTTAACATCGAAATAACATGAATCAAGGCTACTTCTTAACGCAATCAAACAAACAAAACTAAACATAAGGAGCCTGAAAGGCACCAGCCTTCCAGGAGGGCCAGAGAGTGACATCTTGGCACACCAGGATTTAAAAAGGCTCCCAACAGGTGATCTCAATCACTTGATGAGGAGGGAGGGACCAGACCATCTAGGGGAAGAAAGAAACACAGGAGTAAAAGGCAAGGCAGACCCTCCCCTCTACCATGGAGGCCCAGGGCCGTCACATAAGACATGAAAATATAACATAGCAATAATGATGTAAATGTATTTTATAACTTTATGGAAGTGTGGGGTTTATTGTAGAACCATTAGAGCCATCAGTCTTCACTGCTACATCATAAAAAGAAATCCTCATAACTACTATCTTATTAAAACTATTAACTATTCATTTCACTAAAACACATGTCAATAGATACGGCTCAAATCTGACCCAGAACAGCCTCAATGGACAAAAATAAGAAGCACTTATACAAAAGTATAACATTTAAAATATTTTCATTTTTGTGCATTTTTGGCCACTTTAGGAAAAGTCATCAAATTTCAGAGTAAAAGACATTTGGGGTGTTTATACAGCTGTTAAATGTCATAAACGGTTTAATTTATTTAAAAAAATTAATGAAATTTTTTTTTTTTAAAGAGTAATTTCCTGAAAAAGTTCAGCTGTACTCTAGTCTTTATCAAACATTAATCAAACAGGAGGAAATAGTGTATTTGTTGGGGACTATTTTCAGCGGTGGATGAATCCAAATTTAGTGTTCTAGTGACAATTTATGGCAGCAGGACAGTGTGTGTGGGATTGAGTCAAAATAAACTACAGTGTGTGTGTTCACGGTGATGAAGGGACATTTCACCCAGTGTAACAGTGGGGCTCATTAAGTGTTAAATTGTTATTGGACAACAACAGAGCTCTGTGGCACAGTATATTCAAATATCAAACATACAGTATATGTTTGCTTTGTGATTGCACATATTTGTAGATAAGAGAAAACCTGAAACACTGAGCATTACCAGATGTATCATTTTATCTGAAATCTACAGTATACAGTCCAGATACCTGAATAATATATTACAATATGTACATATTGCATTATAAAAGTTGCTTGAAGCCCTCATTATGATATCCAAACAGCAGTTATAGTTTTACAATAAATAATACTTGGTAAAGTTAAGAAGCACAAATGTGAATAAATGAATAAGCTTTTACAGGAATGGCAGCTGTATGGTTCCCTCATGTTGGATCAAGGTAGGTTCTTGATTCATGTTTGGAGTACTAGCACTTTGCCTGAGGACATGACTTACTTCATTGGTAGTTATTACACTATGAAATTTAAAACATTTGATCAGTCCATTAAATAGTTAGACTTGACACTGGCTCTACTGTACATTATTTTTCCTTTTAGGACACTGTGCTGTCATTCTGTATTCTACAGCTATTGTATTTAATGAATATACACCAGTGTATTATCATTTGAAAGCAAATGAAAACCACTTATGATGACAAAGCAAAGAATGAGGATACTCCTCCTCCTTCCAGTTCTATACTGTATAAACATACTGTGTATTTACTCTCAGGAGCACTCAGTTATCTGTCATGAGAGATTAATGGGGAATTGTAACCACACCCTTTATCAACTGTGGCTACATACAACACCAGGATGTTGTGATGTAGATGGGTAGTGATTATAACCTATATAAGATAGGTATATACACAGTTTTACAAAAATGTTTGTATCCATCCCCCTGAGAACTGTGTATTGAACCTAAATACTGACATCAAATTCTAAATCAGCAGAACTTTTTTTCCAACTACTTTTGTCAAAAGAGTACATTCATAAAGTTTGTTCATGGTCAGCATATCCTCGACACCTGGGCATAGTGGTAGAAGTACTCTGATCCTTTTATATGAGACACAACTACACAGATTTTTAATGAAGTCGTGTCAAAAAAAGTTGGTAATACTACACTAATTTAATCTTTAATAATGCACTGTTATGTCTAAATTCTCTAACCAGAGAATTCATTAGCAAGCTCATGTTCATGTGATAGTATTTACAGAGCTGAGTCTATATGTTAAATACAGTCTTTATCATACTGACATTACGACATGGGACCGAAAAGAAATATATCGACGGATGATATCGACGACCTGAAAAAGTCACTCAATTACATCACGGAAGAAGTTTCTGCTGTCCACAAACAGCAGAAAACAATAATGGGCCTGGTGGAGGAGGTGAAAGCCCTCAAGATTCAAAACGCAGAAAAGGACTAAAAGAACCGGGTCGCAGATTTGGAGCAATACTCCAGAATCAATGATATCATAGTCTCCGGACTGGATATCAAACCCCGGTCTTATTCCCATGCGGTAACCCGCAGAGAGAATGGAGGAGATCTCACCCAACAAGAAGCCAACTGCGTGGAGGAACAAGTGTCCGCTTTTCTTCATTCACGTGGAATCAAGCTGGATATCAACAACATAGAAGCATGCCACCTGCTCTCTCGCAGAATTAAAGCCGACAAACCGGCCGTGATTATACGGTTGGTGAACAGAAAGTCCAAAACCAAGCGTTTAAAACAAGGTCGGCGGCTGAAAGGAACCAACGTGTATATGAACGAACACCTGACGAAAAGAAATACCGACATCGCTCGAAAAGCCCGTTTGCAGAAAAAAAATACAATCTACTTGGACTGCAAATTGCAAAATCTTTATCAAATGAAATGGTTCCCCAGAGCAGGCAAATCACCAAACCAAGTAGAATAGCATCTAATTCAGCCACAATTATAGATAATGTATTTATTAATAACCTGGAGGACAATATGATCAGTGGATTACTTATAAACGATATCAGTGACCATCTGCCAGTGTTTGTTATTTTTGACTGTAAACATAAACTGATTAAGAAAGAAAATGCAACAAGACAGAGGAGAGTAAGAACGAAGGATAATATTGAGGCACTGAGATCTGAACTGCTTAGACAGGATTGGAGAAACGTATATGAAGCAATGGATGTTGACTCTTTTTTGAACATCTTTTTATCCATATATGATAGGTGCTGTCCATTGCAACAAAGCAAGGACACACCTAAAACTTCTGATAAACCTTGGATCACAAAGGGATTGATGAATGCATGTAAAAAAAGAACACCCTATACAAGGAATTCATAAAACATAGAACGAGAGAAAAAGAAATTAAATATAAAAGATTCTCAGGAAATGTAGGAGGGATTATTATAATAAAGTGTTGGAAAATAATAAAGACAATACCAGGGGCAGATGGAATATATTAAATTCAATGATTAGAAATAATAAACCCAGTTTCAACTTTCCTGATCTCTTTATAGAAAATGGTAAATGAATCACTGATAAAAATGATCTGGTAGATGGCTTTAACTATTTCTTTGTGAATGTGGGGCCCCAACTGGCAAAGGAAATACATCCTCCTCAATGGGGAGGTGCTGAAAAATTCAATGGAGATAGGAATCCAGCCACAATCTTTTTGAGAGAGACAGATAAAAATGAGTTAAAGCTTAAGAACAAAACATTTTTGGACTGGAACGGTTTAGATATGACTCTGATAAAGTTAACAATAGACACTATTGCAGATCCCTTAACTTACATCTGCAATCTGTCATTCAACCTGGGTGACTTTCCCTGTAATATGAAAACTGGCAAACTGATACCTCTTTATAAAGCAGGAGAGAAAAACATTTTTACTAACTATAGGCCAGTTTCTCTGCTCTCCCAGTTTTCTAAAATTCTGGAGAAACTTTTTGTCGCAAGGTTGGACAACTTCATTGAAAAACATGGGCTGCTTATAGATGATCAGTACGGCTTCAGATCGAACAGATCAACTTCCATGGCCTTAATGAATCTAGTGGAAGAGTTAACGAGCTCAATTAACAATACGAATTATGCGGTAGGTGTTTTTATCGATTTGAAAAAAGCGTTCGACACAATCAATCATGATATCCTAATACAAAAACTAGAACGGTATGGGATCAGAGGGGTAGGGCAAAAAAAACAAATTCATGGTGTTTGGGAATACGAATAAACAACTGAATACTTCGATTGAATTAATGATTGATAGTGTTAAACTGGAAAGAGTAAATGAGAGCACATTTTTAGGAGTAATTATCGACCATAACCACATATCAAATATATTAGGTCTAAATGAATGTGCTCGGTAGGGATTCTCTGCTAAACAAGGTATATATTAAATAATAAATCATTACAAACACTGTATTGTACACTTGTGTCACCATATCTGACTTATTGTGTTGAAGTATGGGGAAACACCTACAGAAGCAACCTACAGCCAAAATATACAATATGCAAAAGAGAGCAATAAGAATAGTGAACAAAGCAGGTTATTATGATCACACCAATGCAATGTTCATAAAATCACAGACACTGAAATTTTGGGATCTAGTAGAGTTCAAAACCGCACAAATTCTGTATAAAGCACATTATAAATGACTTCCTGGCCATATACAAAAAACACTTTAGTGATAGAGAAGGGGGATACGATCTAAGAGGGAGATGGAATTTTAAACAACCAATTGTTCACACTACTCTGAAAAGCATTTGTGTATCTGTCTGTGGAACAAGTTAACTGATGAGATCAAAAAAAGTAAAAATTCTGTGTTTTTTTCTGTAAGTGTGTGTGTGTGCGTGTGTAAAAGTCTGTCTGTGTGGCTCTTCAAGAATAACATTTATCAAATAATAATAATTTTGATCTACCCTTGGTCGGTCTCGGTCACATGATCCACGTAGACCTGCCCTCACTGCCCTGACGTGTCCTGTAGCTAAACATTGCTAAGCTTCTACAGACGGTGGTCACTGCTAGAAACCGAAGACCCGAGTAGTAATTAAACAACTGATGGCCCGGTGAGTAGGTTTTGCAGCGGTATTTGTTTGTGCACGGTGTATTCTTGCAAGATGACTGACGAAGTGAAATGAGCATCCTTTCTGTGTGTGTGCGTCTGACTCTGCACACACCTCTTATAAGTTATAGCTGCTACTTAACCACACACAGCGTGCTGAGGGGGAAAAGTATGTCAGGCTTCTTTTTGTTTCAATATGTTTCTTTTGTCATGGGTCAAAGTGCATTAGAGAGATGTATCGTTTTACTGTCAAGTAAGTTGCAGTGTTTTTCCTGTTTCTAGAGGCAAGGAGGCACAGGCTATGTTATTTCACTGAAACTATGCAACGTACATGCATATTCACATAATTTTGGACTATTACAGTATAAATATAACAATAATAATAATAATTAGAAGAATTTTAATTGTGATTTTCTCAACCTCTCATTAAACATATTACTTGTTTATAACATTTGTATATACACACAAATTAAATATTAGAAGCATAAATATAAAATATATAACTTTTATAACCTTGCTGTCTTACACAAAGTGGATAGTCAAACTGAATAACAGCACAAATACATTTAAATATATTATTATATATACATTATTATTATTAGCATTAGGAATAATAAAGGGCAGATTATGAATAATAATTCTTGAAAAGATAAAAAATGTCACTGTGTGTGTGTGTGTGTGTGTGTGTGTGTGTGTGTGTGTGTGTGTGTGTGTGTGTGTGTGTGTGTGCATTAGATTGTAGTTTATCAATCATATTTCATTCTGCAGAGATGCCTCGTAAGGAGAGGAGGTAAAAAAAACAACCAAAAGGAGCTGCAAGAGGCTGCGAAAGGCAGTGGATCACTCGCCAGCTGGATGACAAAGAGCACAAAAGGTAAGGATAACACATGTACCAGCTTGCAGAGGTATTCAGTTAGAGAAAACAACAATAACAAGCACAATTTCAATGTTGTCATTATGTATGGTGGGTGCCTTGGCTGCAGCCTCTCTCAGCAAGTAGTCTCCTCCGAACTATCAGCGGTATGGCAGGTCAGTCACAATGAGCCATTTTCATTGTTAGTTATCTTTGCATCTTGTCATGATCACATAACACTTGTTTAATCAGCGACTATCTCTCCTATGCTCTTTTTAGTGTCTACACTCTCAGATCAATACAGCCCACCTCCAGCGATATCAGCACAGCAGCAGCCTCGTCACCAACCCCCTCAACAGAAGCTGTTCAATGTACCCCATCAGATAAAACATAGACTACTTTTGCTTTGTACTGCCCTCTAACAAAGATATGAGGTGTGGACAATGATATGGTATGTTGTGATTCCATGTTACATTCTTTATGAATAAGGGTTGCTACAATACAGCCAGTTATAATGTAAGGTAGGTTTCTGTATGGTGTTTCATATTCATGCTCCATGTGCCCCCTTTTAACATTGAGTACCTGCCCCTCCAAAGGTCTCTGCACGGCCCTGCTACACACTACTAATAAATGATGTATAAATAAATGTAATGATGAGTTTTCAATACAATATGAATTCAACAGACTGCTCGATATAGCGACGTGAATGAAAGATGATGGTGAATGATGAATTTAAATGAAGGATATGTAATTATGTGGAAACTAAGAAAACTTGTAAGTTTTACTGAGTTTTACTTTTAAAGAAAATTTGAATTACTCAATCTGACATCAACCCTTGATTAAAGCAATATTTGGATCCTACTTTCATCCATGGAGGGCCTCAGCTGTCCGTCCTTCAGAACCACGCGTTGGCACACCAAGTGGAAGATCTCAGAGAGCGTCGCAGGTCCAGGCGGGGTGCTGTGAAGATGGTCCGGGTCGGCTGGTCTTCTGTCAGACTGCCTGGTCTGGTGGTTGTCTGCCTGCAGACTTTGTCTTTCTCAATTATGATGAGTCGTAGGATTGACAGACGTTTGTCTGCCCAAAAAGCTCTCACAGGTTGATGACAGATGGAGGAAAAGTTCAATTTAACTAGTTCACTGTTTAATAACTATCTGGAGAGATCTCAGCGATGGCCACACATCAAAATCCTCAAAAAGGGTCAAAAACAGCTGACTGCAAAACTTAATGACGTGTTTACTTAAAGGGCCTTTTCTCTGTACGTTTGCTGACAAAAGTTACAAGGTTACAAAAACTTAAGAAAACTAAGATAAAGAATAACTAAAGATTTAAAACAATAAGATAAGGTGACAAAAGTAAGAATGTGCGAGGTGAAGAAAAGAAAAGATGGACTGAGCAAAACCTGAAGCAAAGAAAAGCCGGTTTCAGATGGGTGCAGCTGGTTTTTGTCCTGGGGAGGGATTGTGTGTCAGCCAATCAGATTCATCACAGCTACTTTAAGGATCTAATTTCCAGCTTTTTACCACAAAACTTTTCATCATTCATTCAGTATTTAATCCTGATTATAAAATGCATACTATTACCTATTAACACAGAACACAGGATGTATCAGTACTAAAGTATTTGTTAAAAAAATTACTTAAGTAAATTATTTTAAAAATATCTCAGGAAATACAGGAAAGTAGCTTTATTGTCATTATATAAGACACTGATGCGATTCTGCTACAGACATCTTTATAGCTAAAAAATAAACAAATAAAGGCAAGAAGCCTCAAAACACAGACTCAGCTGCATTCATCAACAAATGAAATTTCATTTGAACACATCATGAAGTATATTTACCAATACCTAAACATTTATCGTAACATTCAGTGTGTCTTTTGGTTGGCTAATTAGCTTTTATCTTTCCAGTTCAAATATGTATCACATTAGATTACTGTTTTTAAATGAACAGTCTATTGGATCAGCTTTGCCTCTGATGAAATAACTGAAAGATTATAACATTCTCTCAAGTTAAACTACTCAAAATTAAAGAAGTCCTTATTCAACTTCAACAGAAGTTGATTTTTGAAGTTGTGAGGATCAAGTCCAGCTGCACTAAACAGCCTTTCGCAGGCAGCAGAAGCTGGCAGGGCTGTGTTCAGCTTGAGTGACAGACTGGATACGGCAGGGAAAGAGGTCAACATGTCAGGTAGGCATCCAGTAGTTTTGTTGTTTCTTCTGTGTGTCCATGCCTCATGCTGGAGAAGAAATCATCTTCATCAGAAGTACTTGATGAGTCAGGCTGCTGCAGAGACTCATCGTGGTCAGTGAGGTGTCTTTTGATGTAACAGAGGCCTAAATGAGAAGAATAATAGTTTATATGATTGTCAAAATTCATCAAGCAAAAACATAGCAATAAGAAATTGATCAGTCACAGTTTTTTTTTCTTGCCTTGCTTGAGGACATTCTCATCACTAGTCCAGGATGTTTTGAATTTGGGCTGAAGAATGGCTGCGGCAACCAGCTCTAGGTCAGACATCATTTTCCTAAACCTTTTTCTTCAGACCGTCAAGCAGGGCATCAACAAGCAGTTTTCAGAATCTAAGGGCGCACTCACATTAGGGCCAGTTGTTCCGTACCGTGTTATTGATATATTCAGTTTGTACAGTGGGAAACATATATCTGGAACACACACGCAACGCAAGGCGGCCTCCAGGTCTTGGTTTGCCCGCTCCGTCTGGCCGTTGGACTGAGGATGGTACCCGGAAGAGAGGCTAGCTGACGCCCTCAGTGCCCCACAAAACGCCTTCCACACGTGGGAGGAGAACTGGGGACCCCGATCAGAAACGATATCCACCGGGATACCATGGAGGCAGAAGACGTGCAGCACAAGCAGGTTGGCGGTCTCCAGTACTGAAGGGAGTTTGGGTAGGGGAACAAAATGCACAGCCTTGGAGAACCGGTCTAGTATGGTCAGAATAACCGTGTTACCTTCGGAAAGGGGGAGGCCTGTAACAAAATCCACTGCGATGTGGGACCACGGTCGTCGGGGAACGGGTAGCGGGTTGAGCAACCCAGCAGGTGGTTGGTGTGAAGCCTTACTGTGGGCACAGACGGCGCAGGCAGCCACGAACTGGCGTGTGTCACGGGAGATGGAGAGCCACCAGAAACGCTGGCGGAGGAGCTCCAGGGTCCGAGCGGCTCCGGGGTGACACGCCAGACTGGAGGCATGCCCCCACTGCAGCACCTGCGACCTCAGGGGTTCTGGAACACAGACGGTTAGCGGGTCCGTTACCTGGGCCATGATCATCCCGGATAGCCTCCTTAACCAGCTGCTCAATCTCCCACTGGGCAGCTCTGACAAAGCAGGCGGGACGCAGGATGGTCTCCGGCAGGCTGCTGGACGGCTGGGGCTCCGTTTGACGGGAGAGGGCATCAGGCTTAATATTGCGGGAACCGGGTCTGTAAGACAAGGTGAAATCAAAGCGCCCCATGAAGAGGGCCCACCTGGCCTGCCGTGAATTGAGCCGCTTAGCTGTTTGCAGGTAAGCCAGGTTCTTGTGGTCAGTCCAGACAGTTAATAGGATTTCTGCCCCCTGCAGCCAATGCCTCCACTCCGCCAAGGCCAGCACCACTGCGAGTAGCTCACGGTTCCCAACATCATAATTTCGTTCTGCAGGTGACAGACGGTAAGAAAAAAAAAGCACAGGGATGCAACTTATTAGTAGAAAACTGAGATAACAGTGTCAACCCCCGTGTCGGAGGCATCAACCTCCACGACAAACTGTTTGGAGGGGTCAGGGTGAACGAGGAAAACAAGGTCTTCAGTTTGGAAAAAGCCTCATTGGCTTCCGGGGGCCAGGAAAATGGTCGGGAGGTTGATGTGAGCTGGATGAGAGGGGTTACTACCTTGCTGAAGTCCCGAATGAAGCGTCTGTAGAAGTTTGCGAATCCCAGGAACCGCTGGAGCTGCTTGCGGTTTTCTGGGACCGGCCACTCCACCACTGCCTGGACCTTGGCAGGATCAGAGCGGATCTGTCCCCTCTCAATAATGAAACCCAAAAAAGACAGATTGGATGTGGAAGTCACTTCTCAGCCTTCACGAACAGGCTGTTCTGAAGGAGCCTCTGGAGAACCAACCTGACGTGGTTTCGGTGCTCCTCCAGGTCCCGGGAGAAAACCAGGATATCATCCAGGTACACAAAGATGAACCTGTTGAGCATGTTCCGCAGCACATCGTTGACCAGCGCCTGAAACACAGCTGGAGCATTAGTCAAACCAAAAGGCATCACTGAGTATTCAAAATGCCCCAATGGAGTATTGAATGCCGTCTTCCATTCGTCCCCCTCCTGGATGCGGACCAGGTGGTAGGCATTCCGGAGGTCAAGCTTAGTGAACACCGTAGCCTGGTGCAGGGAGGGAAAAGCTGAGTCAAGCAATGGCAGGGGATATTTGTTCTTTACAGTTATGGTGTTTAATCCTCTGTAGTCAATACAGGGCCTCAAGGTTTTGTCCTTTTTATTGACAAAAAAGAACCCTGCACCCACCGGAGAGGACGAGGGGCAGATGAGTCCGGCAGCCAGCGACTCCTGGATGTATCTCTCCATGGCCTCTCTCTCCGGCCGGGAAAGGTTGTAGAGACGGCTGGACGGAAGAGGTGCCCCAGGCAGGAGGTCTATGTCGCAGTCATATGGACAGTGAGGTGGTATGCCCGCTGTTTACTGAATACCACAGCTAGGTCGTGGTAATCCTCTGGAACCTGTAGATATATGCTATAACTTGTCAAATGCTAAAATATCAGATAATGTGATTTAGTACTGTATTGTTTGTTTCAATGGTTAAATGTGGTACAATGTATAACAGTGAAAACATGATGTGTGTCATAAGGATAGGAATACACCCAGGACAGATGAAGATAAGCAGAATATATTGGCAGCTCAAGTACAGCGGTTGACATTACAATTAAAAGACGCTAAGAAAAAGTTAAACGATGCAAAGAAACACTGTTTCGTATGCGGCCAACCAGGGCACTGGAGAAGGGAGTGCACGCTGAGGGAAACCCAAGGGAGACAAACGCACGCAGACACCCGGTTTTCCCAACCAAGCATACCCCAACAAAGAGGGATAACTACATGCCTACGCTTCCCCCGCAGACCCCCTCCACGCAACCCTGCATTATGATAGAGAAAGTAACAAGCTTTAACAACATGCATTTTTATCAAGAGTTAGAAGGAACAAACTGGAGCATTTTCTCGAGCAGTATTCGTGTAAAAAAAAAAAAAAGGGTGTGGCTGCTGTGGTTGAACTTATAAAAATGGAATGGTATGAGCGTTCCTGATTAAAAGGTTAGCAGAGACCAAAACAGCAAGAAATCAGGAAACAGACTTAGACAAGCCATACTATGCTCAACTAATAGCTCTGGTTTAAGTTTTTTTTTTTCAAAACAGATTGGAGCTGTAACCCCCAGAGTCAATGTCCCATCAACCACAGACTGTCCAAGAAGGACTTGAGCACAGATAACACAAGGAGAAGCAAAATGGAGAATTATTAACACATTTTTCTTTTTAGCAGCCTGCGGACAATATTCTGGTAGAAGTGATACCTGTTCAAGGATGAAATGTGAAATGTTTAGTGGTCTCATGTTTTATGAGACCAAAATGGGGAGTTGTAGATATATGCTATAACTTGTCAAATGCTAAAATATCAGATAATGTGATTTAGTACTGTATTGTTTGTTTCAATGGTTAAATGTGGTACAATGTATAACAGTGAAAACATGATGTGTGTCATAAGGATAGGAATACACCCAAGACATGTGAAGAGCATGGGAACCAGTATCACACGGAGGTGTGATTGGAAGGGGGTGACTGTATTAACATAGTCCTGAGCCTCCATCTGTTGATCAGCTGGTAACAACAGGGTCAGAAAACATCTGGATTGTTTGTATGGGTAACTTTTAACCTTTTGTTGGGCAATGGGAACGAACCCTTGAAAGACCCCCCGCAGAATTTCTGGAAATTCTGTAGGGGTCAACACGGGAATCACACCTTACCCCACCTGTAAGGGATTTTCACAGGGAGGTCACAGATCCTGGAGTCAGAAGATGAAGGATGAAGCCAGACCTACGGCCCAGCAGGAGATGGCACAACTCACATTTCAATTTGCATTCTGTTTTTCTATTTAAGAAGGTCAGGGAAAGAGATAGGAGTCAGAAATTTACGAACGCTGACAGAGATGCTGTTGACGTCAGGGAGAGTAAATGGACCCGGAGCTCTGTATATGCTTTATACATTTACTGTTAAATAAATAGCGTGTTGAGACCGAATATTCTTCTCCTATTTTTTCATCAAAACGAACACGTGGACTGAGCTCACACATAGAGAAAGATTTAGCAAGTACAATAGCTCAGACCGCAACAAACCCCAGAGAGATCGGGAGGAACAGGAGGAGAGACCGCAGTAGGCCCTTGGGGAGCGAGAGCAGACAGAAGACAATAGGAATGGCAGGATACACTCCAGCTAGTAACAGTACCTTTGACCCAGTCGATGTGAGGGTTGTGGAGCTTGAGCCATGGGAGTCCAAGAACGAGGGGAGTGTGAGGGGAATAAATGACCAGTAGTTGAATTAGTTCCTGATTGTTACCAGAAATGACAAGGGAGATAGGGACTGTTTGGTGAGTTATGAGAGCTAACTGCCTGCCATCCAATGCGTTAACTCTCCGGGGTTCAGGTAGCGGGAGGACAGAGATGTCGTTCTGGTCCACCAGATGTGATGCGATGAAGCTTCTGTCGGCACCGAAGTCTACCAAAGGTTTCACCGGAATAGAAACCTGGTTCCATAAGAGGACTGCCTCCAACTTCGTTCTCGGGGGGGACAGAGAGCTGGTTATGGCCCACCTGAGTCACCCCTAGCTCAGGCGGGCCTAGGCTTTTGGGAGACTGGGGCAGTTTAGGCGGACATGGCCTGGCAGCCCGCAGTAAAGGCACAGCCTCTCCTGCATCCTCCTCAGACGTTCTGAAGGTGTCAGGCGGGTGCGTCCTAGCTGCATAGGCTCATCGAGAGCCTGTACGGGAGAATGGAAATCCCGGCCGGGGCCACAGTGGTGTAGCTGGAGGGACAAGCGGTCAGAGCAGGCGCAGGAATGGGAGGAAGGGAGACGAGTTCAGCGAGGGACGTCGTCTCGTCCCGGACCGCCAACTCATCCTTAAGGGATTCATTAAGGGACCGCAGAAAAACCCCTGCAGGGCCGGCTGATCCCACCTGCTCTCAGTAGCAAGCGTGAGGAATTCCACGGCATAGTCAGCTACCGACTTGGAGCCTTGGCGTGATGACAGGAGGCGGCTGGCGGCCTCCTTCCCTCGCACAGGATGGTCAAAAAGTCTCTTCATCTCCGCAGTGAAGGTCGGGAGGGAGGAGCAGATCTGGGGGTTGTGCTCCCACATGGCAGCTGCCCACTGTGCTGCTCGGCCGGTGAGGAGGCTGATTATAAATGCCACCTGGGCGCAGTCGGAGGCATACGTGAGGGGCTGCAGTTCAAACACCAGGGAGCACTGGAGCAAAAAACGGCTGCAGGTTCCCAGCTCCCCAGAGTAGCATTCAGGTGTCGGGAGATGGGGCTCCCTGGGTTGGAGAGGGGCAACTGGGACTGCGGCAGGAGGTGGCAGGGAAGCAGCGACAGGGGCCTGGGAGACATGAACAGATACCTGATCCAGCTGGTGGCCGAGGGAAGTGACGCTGGAGTTCAGAGACCTCAAAGCCCCCATAATGTCCTTGAGCGTCTGGGAGTGCTGGTGGATAAGCACATGCGTAGCGGAACTATCTGGAGATGAATGGGATGAAGAACTTTCTTAAATACTGCAGCAGCTTGTTGAGGTGATTGAGGCCAGGTGTGGAGGTCGATGATGATGAGATTGAGGGCAGGTGCGGAGAAGAACAGGCAAGGGAGGAACCAGGAGGCCACTGTCACTATCTGTCATGTTTTTGTTTACCTTTTTGCCTGCCCTCTGGTGGTTCCTTTGTGTACGGCCTGGCCATGTGGTTTTGTCTGGAGCTGCCCATGATTGCTTAATTGTTTGCCACCTGCCCCTGATTGTGCTGGCCTAATTGATTGGCCTACTTAAACTCTGCTCACTCCATGCTCTGTATCAGATTATCCTGTCCTTCTCTCTGTGAGTGCTGTTGGAGCCCTGAACTGTAAGATTGACCTCTTTGTTCACCTTGTTGGATTCTGCTTGTTTTTCTGCCCTGCCAAGCTTCTGTTTTTGCATTTTTGATTACTCCTCGTACAAGTGAAGATTTTGGTTGTGGACTTTTGAACTGCCCTACTGGCTGAAGATTTGTTGATTGACTTTGAAAAATAAAAACTCTGAACTGGAACTGCAATTGGGTCTCCCTGTCTGTACTGTAACAGTACAATCTGACCAAGATGGACCCAGCGGACCAGAACCAGCTGAGGAGTGCTCTGGAACAGCAAGGAATTGTGCTTGGAAGACATTCCACTCAATTGGACTCTGTAGCTGCAAGTGTCCGAGACCTGGCCGCCCAGATTCAGCCCCTGCAGCTAGCACGCTCAGTTTCTGCTTCAACACCTACGGCCGCCTGAGAGGTACTCTGGTGAGCCCGGCACCTGCCGTTCCTTCCTTACTCAGTGCTCACTCATCTTCCAACTTCAACCTGCCACCTTCCCTTCTGACCAAGCTAAAGTGGCCTATGTTCTCACTCAACTGTCTGGGCGAGCAAGAGAATGGGGAACAGCCCTATGGGAGGCAGAGTCACATGTCTGTGAGGACTTCCGTGAGTTCCGTAACGAGATGAGAAGAGTCTTCGACCGCTCTAAACATGGCCATGAGGCTGCACGGGAGCTGCTACACATGCGCCAGGGTCGCCGTTCTGTCTCAGAGTTCGCCATTGATTTCCAAACCCTGGCAACATCCACTTCCTGGAACGCAGGAGCCCTCTTTGACACCTTCTTGAATGGCCTATCAGATGAAATCAAGGACGAGTTGGTGTCACATGATCTCCCATCGACCTGCGAGGAGTTGATTAACCTGGCCATCAGAATTGACTCTAGGCTGCAACAGCGCCCGGGTAAAAGAGCCTTCTCCATTCGCTCCAGATTGGCCAGGGACATGGCTACCACTCTACCGACCACCAGCACTTCTGATCCAGAGCCGAGGAAAGTGGACCACACCCGTCTTACCCCAGCAGAGAGACAGAGGCGGATGACCACTAGATCCTGTCTGTACTGTGGCCAGGCAGGGCACTTCATCGCTTCTTGCCCAGTAAAATCCAGCGCTCGCCAGTAGCTAGAGGGGTACTGGTGAGTGTGACGCCCATAACACCCTCCTCTGTGCAACGTACTCTCCTCCCTGCCACCTTGAGCTTCGGCAGAGTCCAACAACAATTGGTGGCTCTGGTGGATTCGGGGGCTGAGGCGAACTTCATTGACACCTCCCTTTTGACCCAGCTGCAACTACCCACTACTGCTCTTCACAGACCCCTGGTGGCAAATGCATTGGATGGTCGTCGGCTGGCCAACATCACCCACACCAGTCAGCCAGTGAGTCTATGCCTTTCTGGTAATCATCATGAACAGTTGACCTTTTATGTTATTGACTCTCCTCAAGCCCCTATAGTTCTTGGCCACCCCTGGTTAGTGAAGCATAATCCACACATTGACTGGGTCAATAGACTTATTGTGGGCTGGAGCCCTCTCTGCCATTCCCTATGTCTCCTCCAGGCACAGACTCCATCTCCTGTCTCCACTCCAGCAGAGGAATTTCCGGACCTCTCAGCAGTCCCGTCTGAATATCTGGACCTCAAGGCAGTTTTCAGTAAGTCCAGAGCCTCTTCCCTACCTCCACATCGCCCCTATGATTGTGCAATTGATCTGCTCCCTGGCACATCCCCTCCTAGGGGGAGACTGTATTCCCTGTCTCGTCCTGAAACTGAGGCCATGAATAAATATGTGCAAGAATCTCTGGCAGCAGGCATCATCAGACCCTCCTCCTGCGGGTGCTGGTTTTTTTCTTCGTTGGGAAGAAGGATGGCTCACTTCGACCCTGTATTGACTACCGAGGCCTCAATGACATAACTGTCAAGAACAGGTACCCCCTTCCTTTAATGTCCTCTGCCTTTGAGTTACTGCAAGAAGCCACTGTGTTTACGAAACTTGATCTAAGAAATGCCTACCATCTAGTCCGCATTCGAGAGGGAGATGAGTGGAAGACGGCCTTTAATACCACCTCGGGTCACTATGAATATCTGGTAATGCCTTTTGGACTGACCAATGCCCCTGCTGTCTTCCAGTCGCTGGTGAATGATGTGCTAAGAGACATGATCAACCAGTTTGTTTTTGTCTTTTTGGATGACATCTTGATTTTTTCCAGGACTCTCTCTGAACACGCTTCACATGTCCGCAGAGTCCTCCAACGATTACTCGAGAACCAGCTCTTCGTAAAGGCTGAGAAATGTGAATTCCATCGCAACACCGTGGGCTTCCTGGGATACGTGGTCTCAGCTGGAACTCTCAAGATGGACTACCCCAAGATCAAGGCGGTGGTGGAGTGGCCAACACCATCATCTCGCCGTGAACTTCAGCGCTTTCTGGGGTTTGCCAACTTTTATCGGCG
Organism: Scomber scombrus; assembly: GCF_963691925.1. Classification (NCBI taxonomy): domain Eukaryota; kingdom Metazoa; phylum Chordata; class Actinopteri; order Scombriformes; family Scombridae; genus Scomber; species Scomber scombrus. The sequence continues at coordinate 27,001,280 of NC_084988.1, forward strand.
CTTCATACGAAGTTACAGCACCCTGGCAGCTCCCCTCACCGCCTTAACCTCATCCAAAATCAGATTCAACTGGTCCCCTGAAGCCGAGACTGCATTCCAGATCCTGAAACAACGTTTCACCTCAGCCCCAGTCCTAGTTCATCCAGACCCTGCTCGGCAGTTCATAGTGGAGGTTGACGCTTCTGACGTCGGTGTGGGAGCTGTACTGTCCCAACGATCTGCCAATGACAACAAGGTTCATCCCTGTGCCTTTTTCTCCCACCGCCTCACCCCCACAGAACAGAACTACAGCATCGGTGACCGGGAGCTGCTAGCCGTAAAGCTGGCCCTTGAGGAATGGAGGCATTGGCTGGAGGGGGCTAATGAACCCTTCCTCGTCTGGACAGACCACAGGAACCTTGAGTATCTCCGCTCGGCAAAGAGACTCAATCCTCGGCAGGCTCGCTGGTCACTGTTCTTCGCAAGGTTTGACTTCTCCCTCTCCTATCACCCTGGCCACAAGAATGTGAAACCTGATGCTCTGTCCCGACTATTCAGTACAGATGAAGACCCAAAGGAGGCCGACACCATCCTGCCCTCACATCGCATTATTTGGGCTCCGCAGCTGGAGATTGAATCTGTGGTCATCGCAGCTCAGGCTAATGAACCAGGCCCCAGCCAGTGTCCCGATAAACATCTCTTTGTTCCTACCTCTGTCCGCTCACAGGTTCTGCAGTGGGGCCACTCGTCACGCTTTTCCTGCCACCCTGGATCCAACCGCACCCTCAGCTTCATCGGCCGGCGCTTCTGGTGGCCCACCCTGAGAGAGGATACCAACGCCTTTGTCGCCTCCTGCCCCATCTGTGCCCAAAACAAGACCTCCACACGCCCACCTGCAGGACTGCTACGGCCCTGGTCCCACATTTCCATCGACTTCATCACAGGTTTGCCCCCGTCTGCTGGTAACACCACCATCCTCACTGTGGTTGATCGCTTTTCCAAAGCAGTACATTTCATTCCCCTTGCTGGCCTACCGTCTGCTAAAGACACAGCCAAAATCATGATACAACATGTATTTAAGTTGCACAGGCTACCCTCTGAGGTGGTTTCTGACAGGGGACCTCAGTTCTCCTCTAGGTTCTGGAGGGCCTTTTGCAAATGGTTGGGTGCTTCTGTCTGTTTGTCCTCTGGTTATCACCCTCAGACAAACGGCCAGACCGAGAGGGCCAATCAGCAATTGGAGACAGTGCTGTGCTGTGTGGCCTCCCAGAACCCTACCACCTGGAGTGAGCAGTTGCCTTGGGCGGAGTACGCCATCAATTCCCACATCTCCTCCTCCACTGGTCGGTCCCCATTTGAATGCTCCATGGGCTACCAACCACCACTCTTCCCACACCAGGAGGGAGAGGTGGGGGTCCCCTCCGCAGAGCTCTTCATCCGCCGCTGCCGGAGGTCATGGAGGCTCACCCGCTCTGCTCTACTCCGTGCATCCTCCAGAATGAAGAGGCAGGCTGACAAGCACCGTTCACAAGCACCCCATTACCGCCAAGGGCAGCGAGTTTGGCTGTCAACCCAAGACCTTCCCCTCAAGACAGAGTCCCGAAAGCTATCCCCTCGCTTTATTGGCCCCTTCCCTATCGACAAGGTCATCAGCCACTCTGCAGTCCGGCTGAAGCTCCCTTTCCCCCTCCGCCGCATCCATCCCAGCTTCCATGTGTCCAAGATTAAGCCTTTCATTACAAGCCCCATGCACCCTTCCCCGAAGCCCCCCCCACCTCCCAGGTTGGTTGATGGCGCTCAGACTTTCACTGTGCGCCGCCTGTTGGATGTCCGACGGAGGGGCCGGGGTCTCCAGTACCTCGTGGACTGGGAGGGCTCCGGCCCTGAGGAGAGGTGCTGGATCCCGGCCCGTGACATCTTGGACCCGTCCCTCATTGCTGACTTCAGGCGGCAGAGACTCACGGCACCTTAGTGACGCCATGGGGCGTCTTTTGGGGGGGAGTACTGTCACTATCTGTCATGTTTTTGTTTACCTTTTTGCCTGCCCTCTGGTGGTTCCTTTGTGTACGGCCTGGCCATGTGGTTTTGTCTGGAGCTACCCATGATTGCTTAATTGTTTGCCACCTGCCCCTGATTGTGCTGGCCTAATTGATTGGCCTACTTAAACTCTGCTCACTCCATGCTCTGTATCAGATTGTCCTGTCCTTCTCTCTGTGAGTGCTGTTGGAGCCCTGAACTGTAAGATTGACCTCTTTGTTCACCTTGTTGGATTCTGCTTGTTTTTCTGCCCTGCCAAGCTTCTGTTTTTGCATTTTTGATTACTCCTCGTACAAGTGAAGATTTTGGTTGTGGACTTTTGAACTGCCCTACTGGCTGAAGATTTGTTGATTGACTTTGAAAAATAAAAACTCTGAACTGGAACTGCAATTGGGTCTCCCTGTCTGTACTGTAACAGCCAGCCACACACACACACACACACAGACAAAACACAAAGGAGAGGGGACAAGACAGACAAGGAAACTCAGGTCACAGCTGGGGCTGTGGCATATAGTCCCTTTCTAATGGGTGGAGTTCTCTCCACACATCGATTAGTCCCATTTCCTGCACTGATGTATTAATAAACTTGGTTAGGAGATTTCTTGCTTCTTTTGGGGCTTGTTGTATCCATGTTATGGTTCATGACCACATTATAATTTCCTCCACATATCAAAATACCTACAGTTTCCATAGCAATAGTGTCAAACAGAGTTTTGAAAAAACATTTAGTACTTTCAGGGGGGGCGTATATATTGATCATTGTCACCATTGTGTTTTCTAGCTAGGGCCGGGACTCGATTAAAAAAATCAATCTAATTAATTAGAGGCTTTGTAATTAATTAATCGAAATTAATCACATTTAATCACATATAAATATTTGACCTGAGAACAGTGAGAAGTAATTTCTTTCACATGGATTTTTAGTATACCATTGAATAATGACTGAATACATAAGCTTACCCCTCCCTGAGCTACTACCTTATCGTGGTGGAGGGGTTTGAGTGTCCCAATGACCCCAGGAGCTCCGTTGTCGGGGGCTTTATGCCCCTGGTAGGGTCACCCAAGGCAAACAGGTCCGGGGGGAGGGACCAGACAAAGCGTAGCTCACAAAAACCCCTTATGATGAGTATTATAAATGGAACCTCGTTTCCCCTGCCCGGACGCGGGTCACCGGGGCCCCCCCTGGAGCCAGGCCTGGGGAGGGGGCTCGATGGCGAGCGCGCGAGGTTGAGAAGTTCCGACTAGATATAGTCGGCCTCACCTCGACGCATAGCAAGGGCTCTGGAACCAGTCTTCTCGAGAGGGGTTGGACTCTCGTCCACTCTGGAGTTGCCATTGGTGAAAGGCGCCGGGCAGGGGTGGCAATACTTATTGCCCCTCGGCTTGGCGCCTGTATGTTGGAGTTTACCCCAGTGGATGAAAGGGTAGCCTCCCTCCGCCTACGGGTGGGGGGACGGATCCTGACTGTTGTTTGTGCCTATGGCCCAAACAGCAGTTCAGAGCATCCACCCTTTCTGGACTCCTTGGAGGGGGTGCTGGAAAGTGCTCCCTCTGGGGATTCCATCATTCTGCTGGGGGACTTCAACGCTCACGTCGGCAGCGACAGTGAGACCTGGAAGGGTGTGATTGGGTTTTGCATTGAGGTGATACTTGAGGCTCGATGTGCTGCGGTGATATGCGAATTCCTTGTTGCATAGCTTGCACACAACCATGCTCTTATCGACACTTCCATCCACGGGGCCAACCAAAGCGGTCTCATCAGCTACTTTGTTCTTGTTCACTGTGGTTTGTTGGTGTCTGAACTACGCTAGTTGGTGCTCCAGTATAATCGGTCCGCCTGAAACTCATCCAGTGAGAAACGTTCCGCGGTGCAAAAATAAGTGTGATTAAAATGCGTACATTTTTTTAACGCGTCAATTATTGTGTAATTAATTAATCTTAATTAACGCGTTAAAGTCCCGGCCCTATTTCTAGCTTTCCTTTAATTAATACAAATCTCCCTTCATTGTCCCTGACTTCTTTAAGACATTCAAATTGAACTGCATTTGTGATAAGGATAGCCACTCCCCTCTTCTGGCTGGGTCTGTAGCTACTATAAAATGTACTCCTAAAACCAAAGCGTTTGAACTTTTCATGTTCTTGTTGGGGCAGGTATGTTTCCTGCAAAAATAATTCTTGAGCCTTTTCTTTTTTCAATTTAGCCAGGACCTTGCTCCTGTGAACTGGATTATTCATCCCATTTACATTTAGTGACACCAGTTTTATATTATGATATGGCATTTAAATGATCCAGTCCTGTGTTACATTCTTTAGCCTCCAGACAACTTAAAACAGCCCAGACCTGAACATCTGGACAATGTGTGCTAACTGAAAAAGACAAAGAAAAAACATTTAACTCCCAAGTTAGGATGATTCTTCGCCACCCTGATTCCCCGTTGGTAGGCAGAGGGGAGATCCTCCTCCAGGAGGGCCCCTCACTAGAGATGAAACCATTTCACACATCCTAGCAGTCCAACGTCAGCCGATAGCATGTATTTTGTATTCCAAATGAAGTCTTTTGCATTAGTCTGACTTATTTTGGCCCCATATACCAGCGTAAAAGAAAAAATATATATAAGTGAAATAATCAAATAATAAATAATAAAGAATGACATGCAGATTCTTTTTTCATTTCCGAGTCCCAGTGAATGCGCATCCTGTCCAGCGGAGTCTGGAAACAAATTCCTTTCTCTTTCAGGAGCCTCTTTATCCCCTTGTATGCCTTGCGCTTCTGAATAACTTTTGTGGCATAATCATGATCAAATGACAGGCGTCGCCCTTCAATCATTATTTTCTTTCCCCAGGCTTTTTTCAATACCGCTTCTTTAGTATTAAACTCCAGAAAATGTACCACTATAGACCTGGGTCGCTGGTTCCGCTCTGGTTTGTGAGCTAAAGCTCTGTGTGCACGGTGAATCTGCAGGCTAATGTCCGCTGTCAGTGCAAGTTCACTTTTCAGAAGTTGCTCCACAAAGTCAGGCAAGGAGTTGCCTTCTTTCCCTTGGGGTACGCCATGAATGCAAATGTTATTCCGCCTAGACCGTCCCTCCATATCTGTCAACTTTTCCTGCATTGTTTTCTGTCTTTCCATGGACTTAATGAGCGCCTCATTCATAGCCATGTTAGCCGACTCGGTCTCACTGATCCCTGCTTCTGCTTCATTCAGCCTGGTTTCATTGGCCTGGATCCGAGCGGAGTTAGCAGAAAGTTTTTGGTAAATTTCCTGTTTGAGATATTTGAGTTAAGTTCTTCTTTGAGCGTGTGTAGATCAACTTTATGCTCAGTCCTGAAGTCGCGTATTTCCTAACTGATACTTTGAAGCACCGAGCACATGTTTTCCGCAGAGTTGTCGTTAGCGGTTACAGGGAGAGGATTTTTATTTTTTATTTATATTTATTGCACTCTTGCCTTGATGACAACATCCAGTCTAAGAATATGAGAAAACTGGTAATTTTTTGTTGGTTTGCCAGTGATTTTATCTTTTACTATTCTAAATAGGAAAAGAAAACAGCTGTTTAATACAGAGATCATCATCATCATTAAGACTTTGCTTTCTTTTATTGAACCAACCAAAACCAGCAAAATGTCGCTGCTGTGTACTTTTAAACAGCACACAGATGTTTAAGGCTGAGCTGCAGTGTTGAGTGGAGGTGTGTGGGGAAGCTAACAGCTAACACAACAGCGTCCTACAGACGCTACCTCTGTAGCTGCTGATTTAGTCCGTGAGCCAGGGCCTCAAAATATGGAAACCGTTACCGAAAAAGTGGCAAAGGCTACCATACCTTTTCTGAAAGCCTGGAATCTCAGCTTTTCAATGATGTATGATGGCCATCTGACAAGAGTAGCTGTTTTGAGTTATCACACATAATGTAAACTAAGGTTGAGAAAAATAATGCGTATAAATCAAGCAGAACACTGACAGCTGAAAATCTATATTGGACATATTGGAATATTTTATTTTGTTATGTTTGGTATCATTTTAAAGGGGAGACTCTGGGCTTTCATTTAAATCCTTTTGTGAACATTTTGGATAAGTACAGCCAACCCTGGAGCTCTTCAAACCTTTAATCACACACATTTTCCTGCCATTTCCGCCTAAGTCATCTTTTGTCTTTTAATCCTGTGGCACCAGGGAGCATCAGAGAAACAAAATCCAAACACTTTAATACTGGCATGACCCTAAGGATTCAGAAAATGTATCATTTACCCATATTATCTGATTTGGAGGGGGTGATTTTCAGTGTTATATCAGACATGGCGTTTGAGAAAATAATGCCTATAAATTAAGCAGAACACAGACGCTTGTGTATTTATTAAATGATATTTTATTCCAACAGTGGTCAAAAAAATATGAAAGAAACCACATTTATTACAGCACCGGAGGTCAGGAGTGGGCAACGCAGAAGAGCAGCGAACGCACCCGTTTACAGCTTTGATCCACAAAAAATCCGAGAGCAGGGCAGAGATCCGCGAGCACAATCTCCGAGCGCGAGAGGAAGAACTCGAGCGTGAGCGCAGGAAATCTGCGCGAGCAGCGTTGTAACTGAGTGCGAGGACACAGTGCGAGCATGCGCAGAGCAAATTTGAGCGAGAGAAAATATCACAAAATCTGTGCATGAAATCAATACATACTGCTCTCAAATCCATTTAATATGCTCTTGAATTAAGATAGGGATTAAACTCCATATCCTCCGTCAAGAACCAGCCAAACCTTTTAGCTTACTCCTTTCTGCCGATCTGCTGTCCACTTGCATCCACACTATTCGCTCTGGATACCACACTTCTCACATAGCATTTTTTGGTTTCCTTAGATGCTCAGAATTCACCTCATCATCATCATCACACTTCGACCCGCACTGTCATGCATGCATCTCAGACTTATCACCATTCTTGGACGACACTATAGTCTTCCACCTGAAGATAACCAAAACCATCCAATTAGGCCATCCTACACCAGTTTTTTATTTTAAAACTCAATGTCCTCTGGATCAATTCGGCATCCTCACTAACTATCTTCTCTACCGAAAATTCAATAGCACGTCACTATCTCACTCCCTCTTCCTGTCCGAATCGTCACCACTAGGTCCTGGTTTCACCAACATTTACACCAAATACTATACTTATTACAAATACTTATTATCCGGTTAATCTCCTACTCACTACTCCGGGCACTTTTTTAGTATCGGAGCCGCCACTTCAGCTTTCCGCAACGGCGTAACTGAACACTTTATTCAAATCATGGGTCGTTGGGCCTCATTAACGTATCACCGCTACATCAGCTCTGACCTCAACGACCTAAGATCTGCACGAGTACATCTCAAATAAATGGAGGTGTTTGGGGGTTAAATAACATTTCAGTCAATCTAGTCTAACCAAGAGATGTCAATTTAGTCTTTTTCTCACATTTCACAAGATTTATGTTATCATTACCAGATGAAGTAGTTACACATGTTGAATGATTAGGAATGCAACTTTGATAAAGGTGCCTGGTCTGATAGTCACAGAAATACATCCAGATATTGAACATGTTCTAATTTGCATATTTATAAAATGGGACCAAATATGCAGTCCTTTTCTTCCTAGCATACTGTTGCTGTCATCAGAGAAAATGTCAAGCTCAACAGAGCAGATCACACCAGACAGGAAATCAGACAGAATCAGCATAAAACTTCTGGTCAACTTAAAAAAATAAAACAACCCGCGCAGCCTCCCGATGGTATTCAGCAACAAACATGACTTGTCTTAAATAATAGTTTTAAAAGCAGCATCAGGTTTATTAATATATATATATATATATATATATATATATATATATATATAGTGGTATGCTTATTGCAGATAGTGGACACGTGCCTGTCAATTTAGAATGATTCTGATTCACAAACAAACGCACAGTGTTGAGAACAAAATTCGCTGGTACGCACGTGTCATGAATCCGGCGGTTATTTTGCGCAGAGAGTAAGAACATTTCTGCGCACATATTAATAAAAGAGGCCCGTTGTTGCTGTCTCGTCATTGTCTCGTCTTAGTCATGGAAAAAACGGTCATTGACTAATATGTTTCGTCTAGTCTTGTCTGACGAAAGATAAAGTTTTACACAAAATAAAAGCTCATTTTAAAAGAACACTTTATTTCCTTCAGTTTTACTTCAGCTGACATCCAAAAAATGTATACTCCTGGGCCATATCCTCGATGCCCAAACAGGTTGGTCTGTGTTCCTGAGTTTGACACTCTGCGCCTGTGGGCCAGTACTCAATCCAGGATCCCTCGCCGAGCACATACTGATACCTGAGGAGAGCATTGTTCATGTAGTCAGCTTCCTGTAGTGCACTGAATTCAACTTTTTTTGATTGAAATATAAACAAGTAAAGTAAAGGTAAAGAACAAACTTACGTTTCATCATATCTGGAAATATCTCTGGATGTACCCATGATAAGGAAGGTTTTGTTAACCTGCAGACCTAAAGCCACTCGGCACCGTGGATAACTGAGAAAGAAACGATCTTTATCCAGAGGACCCACATCAGAAGTTCCTGTAAGTTCAGTGAAGGAGAAGACGAAGAAGATGCTTAAGGAATAAATGGATAACTAAAGGTGCAGTATGAAACATTATTTTTGTATTCCCACATATTCAAATTGGAATTATACTTAAAGCAACAGAAATGTTCACCTTCTCTTCCTGGCAGCTTACACAAGAGGAACAATACCATAATTCTATACAGCATGTATGATGAATATGAAGCTACAGCATCAACCACCAAAGTAAGCTTAGCATAAAGACTGGATCAGTGCAGTGATCAGTGAAACAGCTAGCCAGGCTGTGTACAAAGATAACACAATCTGCCTGCTAGCACCTCTACATTTCTAATTAACATGTTGAATCTCATTTGTTGAATCTGTTCCAAAATTGAAGTGTAAAAGCAATGATTGCTCTCCAAATTTGAAATATATGAGATAGTGGCAAAAAATTATGACACCTTCAACTTCAAATAGTTTTGAAGGTTGTAAGTAGATAAATACCCACCTTCCTTGATGACTTGCACTACCCGCATTGAATAAACGTCGGTGGTACCACTGTCCTTACGTCCCTCCACTCTCACTTTGTATGCTGAGGACAGACGAGTTGATGTTAGCTCATGTGCTCACATACTTATTTAACACAAATAACACAAAACATACCATTTACATTTCTTACCAAAATCAATTTTGCTGACTGGTGTACTCTCACATAACTTAGACTTGCGCTGCTCGTTGGGGATGTCGCCCTTTCTCTGCATACTGCAGTTCTCTGGAAACAGACAAAGAGCACAAAATAAATACACAACTGATGACTTGTTAAGTTGATGGGTGACTGCAGCCGTAATCAAAGTCACAATTAAGTTTTGTTACTGAATGTATTTTAGTTCTGAGTGCAGGTGCTATTGATCACTACAGCACTGTGTAAATATTTTAGGCACTTTATTTAGATTCATATTCATCGTACAGTACCATTTGTGAGGCATCAAATTAGTCCCAAATTCATTCTGCAGCATGACAACAATCCCAAACATACAACCACAGTCATAAAGATCTAAGGGCCTGATTTACTAAGATCCCAAATAGTGTGTACTAAATTGCGTGCACAGTGCAATAGATTGCGCGTTTCGTTTGCATGTGTTTTGCGGGTGATCTACTTAGAATAATTGTGTAAATGAAAACAGGTGCAACAGGGTGGAGACAGCAGTATTTAAATGAGGGTTTTGTGTCTTTATGTAGAGTTTGGACGAGCAGAAAACTGCAAGAACAAAATGAAATGTGATCAGGTTCTAGTGGAAGAGGTGAACTAATATATTGAGTTATAACAAAAACTAATATTACCAGAAAAACCAAAAGTATTAGTGACGAAGTCAATGCTGTTATTAAAACCAAAAATATTCCACTCCAAAATTATTAACACAGGTGGAAAAACTCTGTCCTGTGTGTATTCTGTCATTGTTCCTCTGTCTCCACAGTGACAGAAGTCATCTGTGTGCAGTGAATAGCCGGTTAATACCTGTCCTTCAAAGGTATTATTTATAGACACAGTTAGTGTCAGAAATAATACCTTCAGGTTTGGTAAATCACAATGCTTGTGCTAAATAACATATTTACATTTTCTCCTCCCTGTATTTTGCACACTGGGGTTAAAACGTCTCATATTACATATTCATTATGACAAACGTACTAAATGGACAGCGCGTACTATCTTGCACAGTTGAAAGACACAAACCTCAGTGCGCTGCGTTAGTAGATCAGCTTGCACTTTTTTTGCGAGTGATGTCAAGTTTGCACACGTTTCTACACACGCAAACCTTTAGTAAATCACAGTACCTTTAGTAAACCACCAGGATCATCTAAACTTTGCCAGAGCTAAAGGGGCATTTTATTGTTTTCTTACATATTTACCCATCCACAGTGTACCACTTTGAACATTCTTTATAGTCTTGCTAGCAATGTCTGTCAGTCGGTACACCACTTTGAACCAGCTTGAAATATTGAATGGATTGCCATGAAATTTGGTACAAACATTAATGTTTCCCTCAGAGTGAATTGTAATCACAATTTTGTCTTTAATCCGCAAATATTAGCTAACACTCTAAAGTAAGATAGTGAACATGGTAATCATTACGCCTGAGTAACATCAGCATATCAGCATTTTTATACCGATCATGTAACTTTAGAATCACTCTTGGCCTCAAGTCCCCTATCTTTAATCATGTTCAATATGAAATCGTTTCTAGTTTACAGACAATGCAGAATGATCACACATAAATAACAAATGTATGCTTACTATAGACATCATCCTGCTTACCTTCAGCACATGTGCATTCGGTTCCTCTGCAGAGCACCAAAAGCTCTCCACCTATTCTCTCTGGATGGTAGAATTTCACACAGCGTGTCCCTACAACGAGAAATTAAGATATTTAGAGAATATTTTGTGCTGATTGCAGTATATTATAAAATGTACATAAAATATTTTGAAAATCTAATCTGCTTATCCACCCTATGTATTACTCTGAACATTTAGCAGCAGCAAATAAAAACTATTCAAGCATACAGAGGCAGCATACAGTACAAGTGTCTTTGAGACTCACTGTCATAGTAGTCATAGACAGACACAGCAGCTGGTTGTAAGACGCCCACTTTCAGCTTCTGATGGATCCTAAAAGTGACCTCCTCTTCACGTGTGTGAGAAACCTGTGGAGAGATGAGAAACAAAAGGTGAGACAAAGATAAATACAGAAAGAACAAGGAAGAGTCAAAAGGGGTAGAGGGAGGTAATAATGATGCCTCACTCTGTCCAGGTAGATGATGAGTGAGCCTCTTTCTGACAGGAATGTGTTCATCTCATATTTCGCAATGGTGCGGGCATGTCCTTTGGACAACTACACACACACACACACACACACACACACACACACACACACACCATCAAACAACTTCCTAAACTATACAACGTTTCCTCAATATGGGTATGTGCATATCTGTAAAGGTTCTTACTAAGTCAAGGTCATTTGTGTTAACAGTGAAACCAGTTAGCAAGCCAATATCCAAGATTGACATGGTTGCATTACGCTCCTCGTCTTTATACCTGAACACAGAAAATGGACAGAAAAATTTAAAAAGCAATAAAACAGATGGAGAGAAAGTAATTAAGTGAAAAAAAATCTAATATCAAATCAAATATCCTTAAAGATTACAGATGCTTCAAATAACATTTTAAATTAGGGAAAAGACTCAGATCTTCCTCTTGGGCTTGTATTTTTCTGATGCAAGAGAAGGGAGAGTTGATAACAAAGAATTGAATCAGGCACACGAGGGGCAGCCACACCCCACACCCTGTCTTGCTGTCCTGCGCTTGGATCCCTTAGTCCACCTTAACAATGTTACTGAAACACTAGTCATTATGACTTCTTGATTGTACTTACAAAATCTTTATTGTCAGCTTGTATACCATCTCACCCTCATCCATTTTATCTGGAACAGCAAAACATTAGATGAGCATTACTATTTTAGAGTTTCTCTCATTTAAGAAAAGTAAAAAGCAACAGAGTAATATACGTATGAAGAGGAAGAGACATGTCATCAACTTGCCTTCAATGAGCTGCACAGACAGGTTAAACTTTTGACAGTCACTCTTCTCTTCTTTAGGCAGACGGTAATACAGCGACACCATCTGTCACATTGACACAAGTACATCTTAATATTGAATTCAGTTTGACAAATGAAATAATTTGGAATTCCAAAAGGACACACTAATAAACAACAGATGATCAGAACAAAGATATTTTTACTTTCAGCGTTGCTTCTCCTGTGCCCTTGGCAGTGACTTTTATATCCTGGTTTATATCATTCATCTGTTGGGATTTAAATATGCACACACACGGGTCAGCAGGGAAGGCACACACAGAAAGCAGAGGGCATGATGGTTTAAATGGTGCCCTGTGTGTTTGGGCATAATGATTGTGTGTCTCACTTTAGATGTTCTTGTGGCATAGTGGTTGTCCTTGTTGAAGTGGTACTTGTCAGGGTTTGACTTGGTTGGTAACAGGATGTCCACATTCAGATCATAGTCTGGTTCTTTTGCACGTGTCCAGTAATCAGCTATAGCCTGATACACTATTATGGTAGCCTGGAGAGACAAAGAGTGAGAGGGGGGCGAACTTGAGCCCAGTTGACCTTGAAACTGCAGCACAACGAGTGGTATGTAAATGCACAGTATCAAGGTTGACAGAGAGGTCTGTTACCTGAGTTGATCCAAAGCCTCCACCCACAGACTGCTGTTTGTTGAACCATCTCACAACACGTTCAGCATTCTTAAAGTCCTTAAGAGAAGCGAAGAAAAGGGTTGAAATCTGTGTAACTGTACTGGCGTTTTTTTAATTTGTCAAAACAGAGAGAAGTCTTTCCTGTCACTTTCTAAAGCCTACTATACATTTTTATGTCATCTTGAAGAGACTTGAAACTTGTCTGATACAACAATCACAATAAAACATAATGTCTGCTTTATTTTTACATTTGACATTACCAACAGACATTTCACTGACTTCAGTATCCAGTCAGGGAAATACCTCTCTTTACCAACCGTAACAAATAAAGACTCTGTTGTATGTTTTCTGTAACATGATGCTCTGGTGAAACACACATAATTAGGACATGCTCACCTCAGCCTTGACCAAAGCCAGAAGAGCATAAGCTGTGGCTTCCAGGGTGTAGACATCTCCCTTAGGTACAGGCCAGTGGTTACACTCTGAATCAGACACAGATTAATATGTGAAAAATTAAATAACATGTCTGACTGATAAGGCGATTATGACACTGATATTGTTATTATCATTATTATTATCATTATTACTGTAGGAGTGGAAGTGAGTGTGTTTGGTTATTATTAATAACATTTCATAATTATCATAAATAATTATTAATTATTAAAAGGAAATTAAAGCATAATCAATACTAATTATTAATTTGGGGCACCATCCGGAAAGCGGGAACAATAACAGTTAAATTAACCTCAATCTAGAATAACAATTGGAATTAAAGCCGCAAGCGGCGATGGCGGGCCCTCGCTGACCCATGCCACCGCGGGGCCTGAGGCATGGCGGGGCTGTGGCGTGAAGCAGAAAGTGAGAAAAAACCTGGAAGGAGGCCAAAGATGCAATGTTTCGTTCATCCAGTAGGGGGCAGTCACAGGTAGTTACACATATAGTCTGGTGTGGTCTGGTGTGTTCAGGGCGGCCACTCATCAGTCATGTGAAGTTTGGAGTGAATTGGACAAAGCATGAAGGAGTTATGAGAGGTTGATGGTTCATCCACCAGGGGGCAGTAGAGTGTAACAAAACACAAGCGGTTGCGTTCAGGGTGGGACAGTGACTACACATGTGAAGTTTTGTGGAAATCGCACAATGATGATGTAAAATATGGCACTTCCTGTTTCCACTAGGGGGCGACACGAGTGAGATCGCCTATGAGCGAATGGAGACGTTGAGATCGGCACCCTTGAGCTGTGTACCAATTTTCATGATGATACGAGTTCAATAAAGCCATCAAAAAGCCAAACGTATTTTCATGGCGAGGAATTGATGGTCGCCGCGTCGCCACACGGACGCCATTACTCGTAGCTTCACAGTCTTCATAATGTAGCTTCACCAACTGGTTCTGAATGAAGTTGATGGGGCAAAGTATGTAATTTTAATGAATCTTAGTTCACTTCCTGTTACCACCGGGGGGCGCTATGAGTTACGTGGGAAGTTAATATATCGGGACGTTCAGGGCGGAGCCATCATCATGTCCAGCAAGTTTGAAGCTGATTGGATGAAGTATGTGGGCGTGAGAGCCACTCGTATGTACATGGCGAGCACGCCAAAGTTAGTTGAGCCCTGGCAGACACGCCCTTTGACCTACGGATGCGCAGAGCACAACTTAAGCTCAGCTAGGTCTGGAGATGTTGCGTACCTAATTTGAACTTGATCGGGCGAACGCTGTGGGAGGAGTTAATTTTAGGCGGGAAAAATCAAAACCAAAATGGCCGACTTCCTGTTGGGATGAGGTCAAGAGGCTTTTTTGCATATGTGGGTATAATACATATGTGTACCGAATTTTGTGAGCATAGGACAAAGTTAGCAAAATTCCCTATGGGCATTTTTGGACTTTGTAGGGGGCGCTATTCCGCCATTCTGCGTCGACCATGTGTGACCACCCAAAAATATCGAATTTCGGATGAGGCCGGACGTCCGTGCAAAAGTATAAGCATTTTCGCATTTGGGAAAGGGGCGAAATTGGGGTACGAAATGCCGGAATAATAATAATAATAATAATAATAATAATAATAATAAACATTACAATTTCAATAGGGCTTTCGCCAGGCGACTTGCAGTCGCCGCTCGGGCCCTAATAAACATTACAATTTCAACATAGCATTTTTCCCCGGGGGTCTTCCATACCACATGATTACTTGATTACTTGATTACTTTGGGGTCACTTGCACTTTGGGGTCACTTGCACGTTGGGGCATGAACGAATTTCAATAGGGCTTTCGCCAGGCGACTTGCAGTCGCCGCTCGGGCCCTAATAATAAACATTACAATTTCAATATAGCATTTTTCCCCGGGGGTCTTCCATACCACATGATTACTTGATTACTTGATTACTTTGGGGTCACTTGCACTTTGGGGTCACTTGCACGTTGGGGCATGAACAAATTTCAATAGGGCTTTCGCCAGGCGACCTGCAGTCGCCGCTCGAGCCCTAATAATAAACATTACAATTTCAATATAGCATTTTTCCCCGGGGGTCTTCCATACCACATGATTACTTGATTACTTGATTACTTTGGGGTCACTTGCACTTTGGGGTCACTTGCACGTTAGGGCGTGAACGAATTTCAATAGGGCTTTCGCCAGGCGACTTGCAGTCGCCGGTCGGGCCCTAATAATAATAATAATAATAATTAAAACTGCAAGCAGTGTCGAAGGGCCCTCGCACCCCCCCGTTTACCCCCCCAACTGTAACGCCGTACGTGCACGTCGGAGCGTGCGGCGGTCGCAGGGCTGTCAAAACTGGCATGTAGATGTCTTTGCTCCTGTGCCTTTAATTGAACATTGTGTGCAGCGGTTAATGTCTCCACTAGATGGCAGTCTAAGACCACAAATGAGTCTGAGTGACTTCTAAGCATAAAGGAATGTGGGTGAAGGGCCAAAAAAGCATCAATATTGAGCATTTTTGCCTGGATGGCCGACTTCCTGTTGGACTTAGGATATGGGTCCAAGAGGCTTTTTTGTGCGTCTGGACATGATACATGTGTTTCCCGAATTTTGTTTGTCTACGTCAATCTGAGTGGAGGGGCTTGATTTTTTAAATTTTCTAGGGGGCGCTATTAATCAATTTTTGCGTCGGCCATTTCCGCGCTCCTTAAAATATCAAAGTTTTCTCCGGATCGGACATGATTGCAAGTTTTGGTGAGTTTTGGGGCATGTTTAGGCTGTCAAAAAGGCGTACAACTATAATAATAATAAAAATCATCCAGATTGAAAATTTTAGCCTGGATGGCCGACTTCCTGTTGGACTTAGGGTATGGGTCCAAGAGGCTTTTTTGTGCGTCTGGACATAATACATAGGCCTTGTCGATTTCATTTCTCTATGTCAATGTGGGAGGCGGGGCTTAAACTTTGAAATATTCAAGGGGGCGCTGTGGAGTCATCTTCTCACTTAAAAATCCCAAACTTTGTCAGTAGTCAATCTGTGTGAATGTTGACGTATGTGTTCAATTTGGTGAGTGTAGGAGTTTGTGAAAATGTACAAAATGGATAAAGGCATTAGGGGGCGCTATTGAGCTGTTGTGCCACGCCCAGGGGCAGTTATGGTCTCAAATTAAAGTGCTCCTGAGTGTGAACCTATGTGGGCAATTTGGTGATTCTGTGAAGACGGGAAAGTCCTTTAAACGCTGTTGGAAAAATGGTAAATTGATGCAGGAAATGCACAATAACCGACTTCCTGTTAGAGCAAAAATTTTGAAAAAAATAATTTGAGGGTTTACCCATGAGTGCTATGAGTCCTGTAAATTTCACTAAGATCAGACAAAGTTTGTGGTCATATGACGTGCTGTTAGGGGGCGCTATGGAGACCCTTTGCCACACCCACCCCCAATGATGTTGAAATTGAAACGGCGTCACCAAGTGTGACATTTCACGCACTGCATGTATAAACATCAGACAATGTATGGAGGAGTTATAAGGAGTTGTTTGTTTATACAAACAAACGACTGCCACGCCCACCTGGTATAACGTAGGTAAAATCTGTCATCAAGTTTACATAATCAAGGTCTGAGGATGATATAGTTCCAATCTGAAGTCTGTGGAGTCAAAACTGCAGGAGGAGTTCGTTAAAGTACGAGGGCTGAAAAAATGCACCTGTGGCGGAAAAAATGCACCTGTGATCCAAGATGGCCGACTTCCTGTTGGACTTAGGGTATGGGTCCAAGAGGCTTTTTTGTGCGTCTGGTCATGATATATATGATTCCTAAATTTCGTTCATGTACGTGCATGTAGAAGGCGGGGCTTCAACTTTTAATGTTCTAGGGGGCGCTGTAGAGTCATTTTGGCACTTAAAAAGTTGCGGTTATACCAAAATATAATATTCGTGAGTCTTGACAAGTGTGTCCAATTTGGTGAGTTTTAGAGATTGTCAATACATGCTAGGTGGGAAAAGGCATTAGGGGGCGCTACTGAGCTGTTGGGCCAAAATATTGGGCAAATGTGGTATCAGATGAAAGAGCTCATGATTTGAAACCTACGTGGCAGGTTTCATGATTCTGTGAACATCATAAAGTCCTCAAAGCGTTGTTCGAAAAATGAAAATCGGTGCACGCCACGCCGCGTGGTCAACTTCCTGTTTGGTAAAAAAATTCCACAAAATTAATTTCCCAATGATCCGATGAGAGCTGTAACATATTTAAATTTCATGCCGATCCGAGAGGATTTGTGGTCACATGACCCGACGTTAGGGGGCGCTAGCGAGTCCCCTTACCACGCTTGCGTCCAATCACGTTAAATTAAATAAATTTTCACCAGCTGCGACGTCTGTGCAGAATTTCATGAGTTTTCATTTTTGTTCAAGCCGCCAAAAATGCGATTCATTACACGGCATAAGAGCGTGCTTAATAATAATAATAATTAAAACTGCAAGCAGTGTCGAAGGGCCCTCGCACCCCCCCGGTTTCCCCCCAACTGTAACGCCGTACATGCACGTCGGTGCGTGCGGCAGTCGCAGGGCTGTCAAAACTGGCATGTAGATGTCTTTGCTCCTGTGCCTTTAAGTGAACATTGTGTGATGGGGTTAATGTCTCCACTAGATGGCAAACTAAGACCACAAATGAGTCTGGGTGACTTCTCAGCACAAAGGAATGTGGGTGAAGGGTCAAAAAAGCATCAAAATTGAGCATTTTGCCTGGATGGCCGACTTCCTGTTGGACTTAGGCTATGGGTCCAAGAGGCTTTTTTGTGCATCTGGACATAATACATAGGCCTTGTCGATTTCATTTTTCTATGTCAATGTGGAAGGCGGGGCTTAAACTTTTAAATTTTCCAGGGGGCGCTGTGGAGTCATCTTCTCACTTAAAAATCCCAAACTTTGTCAGTAGTCAATATGTGTGACTGTTGACGTATGTGTACAATTTGGTGAGTGTAGGAGTTTGTGAAAATGTACAAAATGGATAAAGGCATTAGGGGGCGCTATTGAGCTGTTGTGCCACGCCCAGGGGCAGTTATGGTCTCAAATTAAAGTGCGCCTGAGTGTGAACCTATGTGGGCAATTTGGTGATTCTGTGAAGACGGGAAAGTCCTCTAAACGCAGAGGGAAAATTGGAAAATTGACGCAGGAAATGCACAATAACTCACTTCCTGTTAGAGCGAAAATTTTGAAAAAAATAATTTGTGGGTTTACCCATGAGTGCTATGAGTCCTGTAAATTTCACGAAGATCAGACAAAGTTTGTGGTCACATGACCTGCTGTTAGGGGGCGCTATGGAGACCCCTTGCCACACCCACCCCCAATGATGTTGAAATTGAAATGGCGTTACCAGGTGTGACATTTTACGCAGTGCATGTATTAACATCTGACAATGTATGGAGGAGTTATAAGGAGTTGTTTGTTTATACAAACAAACGACTGCCACGCCCACCTGGTATAACGTAGGAAAAATCTGTCGTCAAGTTTACATCATCAAGGTCTGAGGATGATACAGTTCCAATCTGAAGTCTGTGGAGTCAAAACTGCAGGAGGAGTTCGTTAAAGTACGAGGCCTGGAAATGGGGAAAATGGTGACAAAAATGCACCTGTGATCCAAGATGGCCGACTTCCTGTTGGACTTAGGGTATGGGTCCAAGAGGCTTTTTTGTGCGTCTGGTCATGATATATATGAATCCTAAATTTAGTTCATGTACGTGCATGTAGAAGGCGGGGCTTCAACTTTTAATGTTCTAGGGGGCGCTGTAGAGTCATTTTGGCACTTAAAAGGTTGCGGTCATACCAAAAAATAATATTCGTGAGTCTTGATGAGTGTGTCCAATTTGGTGAGTTTTAGAGTTTGTCAGTACATCTTAAGTGGGAAAACGCATTAGGGGGCGCTACTGAGCTGTTGGGGCAAAATATTGGGCAAATGTGGTATCAGATGAAAGAGCTCATGATTTGAAACCTACGTGGCAGGTTTCATGATTCTGTGAACATCATAAAGTCCTCAAAGCGGTGTTCGAAAAATGAAAATCGGTGCACGCCACGCCGCGTGGTCAACTTCCTGTTTGGTAAAAAAATTCCAAAAAATTAATTTCCCATTGATCCGATGAGAGCTGTAACATATTTAAATTTCATGGCGATCCGAGAAGATTTGTGGTCACATGACCCGACGTTAGGGGGCGCTAGCGAGTCCCCTTACCACGCTTGCGTCCAATCACGTTAAATTAAATAAATTTTCACCAGCTGCGACGTATGTGCAGAATTTCATGAGTTTTCATGTGTGTTCAGGCTGCCAAAAATGCGATTCATTTGGCGGCATAAGAACGTGAAAAATAATAATAAGAATCTTGGCAATAGCAATAGGTCCCTCACTGACTTGTCAGTGCTCGGGCCCTAATAAGAATCTTGGCAAAAACAATAGGTCCCTCACTGACTTGTCAGTGCTCGGGCCCTAATAAACATTACAATTTCAATAAAGCATTTTTCCCCGGGGGTCTTCCATACCACATGATTACTTGATTACTTGATTACATTGGGGTCACTTGCACTTTGGGGTCACTTGCACGTTGGGGCATGAACGAATTTCAATAGGGTTTTCGCCAGGCAAACACTAAACCACAGTTGTGTATGAGTAAATCTGTACAAACAGGCAGGTGTGTATGTGTGTGTGTGTGTGAAAGAGAAACAGGAGGGGCGATGGATACGGGGTCGTTTCTGCTAGACAAAAATGGCGAGATGGCGCCAACTCATGGTCAATGCTCCCAAACACAGCATGTGAGGATGAGGTCCCTTAGAATGTAGCTTAGCTTTATCCTGCGTTACCTCACCAACAACTATACGGGATGTGAATGGGTGTACGTGTGTATGTGGTTAGTAATGGCGGCTTTGTCCACAAACAACGTGCGGCACAACGTGAGGCTGTGTGCGCGTTGTCTGATCTCTTAACTGACAAAGCAGCTCACTCTCACTCGCAATGGCGTTACAATAAATATTCCCTTCTAAACCCACAAGCATCGTAACTGATTTAGAGGTAGAGTCGCGATCATGAAGCAAACTAAAGATCGAGTTATGCTTCTGCGTCGGAACAACGCTGTGGCTACGCCGTCGGCCCGACGCCATCGTTGACCTTTTGAAGTTCTGCGTCGAGGGAACACGTTGCTCTGCAATTCACCGCCATGGTAGGGGGTGTGTGTGGTTTCAGAGTCGTCATATCCGTATCCTTGTTTATCTTCCGGTCACAGTAGCATGTTTTTTTTTGTTGTTTGTTGGTCACAGTAGCATGTAGCATTGCGCTATGTGCGTTATGTGCGCTAATAACAGAAAACACATACCATTTCTTCATTATTAATAATAATGGCGGTGTTGCAGGAAGAAAGACCAGAAAAAGCAACTACCGGAGGAACTGATGTTTTGAGCGGACCAATCACAGCCCTTGCGGTCCGCGTTGCCGTTACGCGTAGTTAGGATTTTTTGGAGGTGCACGTCAGGTTACGGCGTAGGGGTCCGCGTTGACGCAGAGAGCTCTGCGTAGCTACGCCGTCATTCCGACGCAGAAGCATAAATCAGGCTTTAGCAGCTGCTCAGACCACAGGGATTTGCGAGGCACAATGGGGTTTGTGACTATGCTATCTGACATGTTAAATTGACAGAGCGACTTGCTTCCTTGCCCTAGTAGGGTACAGAAACACAGGCATGAAAACGGGTCATGGGTGAAAAAGGTGAGAAGGATACGAGCCCTCTAGGGGGTCTGGGGGCATGCTCGCCCGGAAGAAAATTTTGAGAGGAATTTCAAGCAGAACTAAAAGACGGTATGAGTGTATAATAAATGATCTATACATGGTCACATTATGCTTAGAAGAAATGAGACTGACAACTGAGAATGACAACAAATTTAATAATGCAATTATTATTAGGGCCGGGACTCGATTAAAAAAATGTATCTAATTAATTAGAGGCTTTGTAATTAATTAATCGAAATTAATCGCATTTTAATCGCATTTAAATATTTGACCTGAGAACAGTGAGAAGTAATTTCTTTCACATGGATTTTTAGTATACGATTGAATAATGACTGAATACATAAGCTTAAGCAACAAAAATATTGTTTATTTTTGTTCAAGTCCAACAGACCAGTGCAATTTTTGCCATTAAGTGTAGCAATAGCATATTTAGAAAATATAGTATTTCAGAAATTAGCTAGCTACCCCACTAGCGTCCATGCTAGCTGCTATATGTTTTGCATTGAGGTGATACTTGAGGATCGATGTGCTGCGGTGATATGCGAATTCCTTGTTGCATAGCTTGCACACAACCATGCTCTTATCGACACTTCCATCCACGGGGCCAACCAAAGCGGTCTCATCAGCTACTTTGTTCATGTTCACTGTGGTTTGTTGTTGTCTGAACTACGCTAGTTGGTGCTCCAGTATAATCGGTCCGCCTGAAACTCATCCAGTGAGAAGCGTTCCGCGGTGCAAAAATAAGTGTGATTAAAATGTGTCCATTTTTTAACGCATTAATTATTGTGTAATTAATTAATCTTAATTAACGCGTTAAAGTCCCAGCCCTAATTATTATAATTATTTATTTTTTCTTCTTGGCCTGGACCAGTGTCTCCAAGGCACGCCTGCGTTGTTTTGCTGCATGTCTCAGCCTTGCCCTCTTCTCTTCTTCAGCCGTCTGCATTTTGGTCTGCTGAGCACTGCCAGTTACTTTGGAGCCATACTTGCTCTGCTGCTGCTGCTTCTCTTCCTGATGTATCTTCTGCTGGCGTTTGTATGTGGCTGCTGCAAAGTTAATGTTCTTGCAGAGTGTTCGGTCCACCTCGCCAAACTTCACATCCTCCCTTCTGAAGAACGGCACAGCTGTTTTCTCCCTGGACTTAAGGGTGTACTTGACCGTCTGGATTGCATTAAATGTTGATACATTCATGTTGCCACTCCTTTTGTCAATTACATCATTCATCAAACTAAAAGAAGACTCTACTCTTGGTCTGTGAAAGATGGAGAGGCAGCATTTAACCATCGCATTCAGGGAGGGGTACTTGTCTGGCTTGTCAAAGACATGACCACACCACTCCACCATGCTCTCTCCCTCCTTGAAACTGGGGAGGGTCAGGTCAACACTGAACCGCACAAGTTCTCTGTGGATATCCTGGTCTGCTGGCAAGAGGTGCTTTAGCATAACACTCAGCCTGCCAAAAAATAGATGAGAACTTAAAGTCAGTGTAAGGACATGAGGTAACAAAAATCCCAAATTACCTGGTTATATGGCAAAAAACTTTCAATTTTTTTCTTACCTCTTTAGATGGATGGTTGCCTGCGAGTGGCCTCTCAGAAGAGGGTCCAGAGCAGCAAGGGGTGTCAAAGTTGGACTGGCCAATGGGAGTTTCTTCAGGAGGTACACTGCAGTGGTGATGTAGGCTTTCCTGACGTCAGCCAGGAATGGCACCAACAGCTGAAACAAAACACCAGAAACTGATCATTACTTTAAAGGGGCCTATGAGGAATTTAGGAGCCATTTTAGCTATATTTTGGTGTTTCTACGTGGCAGGTTTTATTGTGGTAACCTCCGGTGACACCGAAAATGGCGTCACGCACTTCGGGTCACAGGGGTGATTTAAACCGAGGACAATCAGCGTCAGGTGTTGCTGGTCCAAGGCAAACAGTTTGTGTCGGTTTGTGTCCTGCCTGCCACTACGAGGTATTTTGTTGTTAATAAACATTGTGTGATTTTTCCATTGGAACCTCATTTTGGGCACTCTTTTGTTTAACCAAACCTGCACGTGTCCGAACACCGAAGACCAACTTTCACGTTTTGCCAGAATGAAGACAGCATTTCCCATGACGCATATTGTCATAAAAATGCTTATCTGGGCTCCCGAATAAGTTTTTTGTGAGCAGTTTTAGGCAAATTACTTTGGAAATGTATTATTGTGATGTGGTAGATTCATCCACATGAGACTCTTTTATAACCACAAGCAAACTCCTTCAGATCTCAGATCTTCAGTCTCAAAAAAAATCATGCAGGTTATGCAGGGTACTTACAGCATGATTTGGTTTCTGGCTCCTGAATGTCCCACGTAAACCTCCCTGGATGGCAGCAGCATGGCATCCTCCAGCACCATCTCTCTGAGAGCCCTGAGAGACAGCTGTGTAATGGAAGTAATTAATGACAATAATAATTTTAGTGCCTTTCAAAAGACCCAAGGTTGCTTTACAAAAACAGGAAACAATCAACTTTTAGTATAGACAACAGAAAAGTAGAAATAAGGATAAAACAATAAAACTAATGTAGACAGAGTGGGTGTAAGGAGGAGTTAATTACCTGAGTAAAGTGTTCGGCCTTCACGAAGCAAGCCAGGAAGGCCAGGAACAACTCAAGCTGCCGGTCATGGAGTTTGTGAACCAAGGTCTGGCTACCCTGTGTATGTAAAACAAATTCTTATGAAATTGATTGCCAACATTGGATGTGCATGCAGGTGCAATCAACAGTTGCAGTAATTCCAAACACAAATAACGCCCACCTGGAAAACCATGACATACTCCTTGAGAATAGCCAGAACACCCATGTAGATGCTGAGCTGTAGAACTGTTGTCGTCTCCTCATGCCACAGCTTCTGACAGACCCTCTTTTTTCTCTCACGGCCTTGCGGAGTCATGCCTGTGAAAGATGAATTACTATAAGTGTAACAGTAAATGTTTCTCCTCATTAATAACTTCATCACAAATAAAAGTGCTAATTATTTTAAGGGATTGTAACATCAAGTCTCATCACCTTTGCGGTTGAGTTCCTCCTGAACCACCTTGATTCTGGCTCTTGCCACCTGATTAACATTGTACTTGGTGTACATCAGTTCCAAATGCTCTCTATATAGCTCCTTATCCGCAGTGGAGAGGTAGCCATAGTAGAGCACTTTGTATGCAGGAATCATGGCATGGGTTGCCATGCAAGCATCATATGCAGACAGCCATCGATGAGGAACGAAGCCCCTCTGGGGGCTAGAGGCGGGGAGATTGAGAATCAGAGATATCTCCTTAAGGTACATCACCTGACAAAAGACAGAAAGGTTTTGAAAGACACATACAGACATTCAACACATTCCATAGTTTTAACACAGTATGGCACAGATGATCCATGATCTAGACTAGAGCTGACAAATTCAGGTTATACCAAATTCACAAGGGTGGAGTGTGCTACTGTGAGTGCTTAAGAGGGCACCAAATTGCTGTACTCTCAAATGTGCTTGGCATTTGTTTACCTGGTCTGGACACCACTGGTGGTCAACCTGGAGATCACTGAACAGCTTCTCCAGGTAGCTGTCAAAGGGGTTTGAAAACTTCTTTGCCGCGTTGTGAATATGATGACAGGGGTCCCCATCAATATCAAGCAGTGTTGGACAGTATTGGTGAATCCTGGTCTCAACACCGGTCTTGCTGCCCCTCATCACAGCACACGAATCCATCAGCATACTGACAAGGTTTTTCCATGGGATGTTGTCAAAGTTGTCAAAGAACTCGCACAGCACCTTCTCCAGAGAAGCAGCATTCACCTTCACGACCTCCAAGGACCCCAAATGCTCCACCATCACCTTCCTCAAGTCCGCATGATAATAGAAAACGAGCATGGAGAGGACCTTCAAAATCAAAAGGTTTAATTGTCATGCAACATTTTACAGGGCACACACTGAAGCAAAAACACAAGGACTTTGATGGCTATAATAAAATATGAGACCAACCTTTTTGTTATTGTTTGATGTGCTCTCGTCCAAATTTAAAGAAAAGGGAAATCTTCTCATGTTTGAAAAGGTTCTCTCAGAGTAGGTCCGCCCTGCACAAAGTCAGACAGATTTGTGTTGTCACATGCATAATGTAATTGGTACACTATAAATTATACAACAGGTAATTCTAGCAACATAGCTGTATATATAGCAACATGATAGTTTTAGGAACCATTTTTGTGTGTGCAGTTAAAGTTAGGGTTGGTAATCCTGTTCAGAAACACGTTTTGTTATACTGGGTGAAATGGTCCTTCTACCTTCAGAGTAATCAATACATTATACATTACATTATTATTCAGAAGAAGGAATGAAAATAATCAGACCTCTGTGGCAGCTGCAGGACTGACAAAACTCTGACCAATCCATGCTTTTCGCACCGAGAGCAAAAAATCAGATGCCTTCATGTCTAGTTCTGCTCAATCAAGCTGCCGTCTCTCTCCCCCTTCACCCAGGTCCCAGAAGGCGTGGCTTCAGGAGCAGTCTGAGTAAAGGGGCTGGGACTTTTGATTTGTGTATTTTCAAAATGTAGCCTGCTAGAACCATTTTTCCAGGATCGCCAACCCTAGCTTTAACTAAAATGGACATTGAAACACTGAAATAATAGGTAAGAAAAAATATATATAAATACCTAAACCGTGGATCATTTTACATGATGCTGCAGTTCTTGACAGCTCTATTCCCTGCAAAGCCACTTTGTCCAGGGCAAGGGTCTGGGCGAGCTCCACAATTACTGGAGCTATAGCAAATGGGACAGAATGCTCTGCCATCATTCCAAGGACCATTGCCTAGAACAAAAAATATGTAATTAATGTAAAGCTAGTGTATTCCATGTTTAGGTGGTGATGATGCTGCCAGTGGCCTGCGCTGGTAGTTTTTTCAATGCCTATGCTGCCTGTGCTGACTAACAGACCTACACCTACCTCTGCATTTGCTATACAGTGCACAATTGGTACAGGGATCTTTGCCTGGCACTGCTGCCTGATTATTTCTGGTCCGCGGCATGCAGGACCCTGGCTTGTTGATGCTGTCTCTCTGCTTGGAAGAAAGGTGCTGACTACACTGTGTGTTGATGCTATGACCTGCACCTTCTTCTTGTGGACTTCTGTTTGACAGTGTGCCTGCAGTGCATGGCTGCCCTTGTTTGCATAGTTTATGTCTTTCTGACACAGAATGCAGCGTGCAAATCCCTGCTTACTGATCTTCCTGAACACATCTTCCAGATTAAATGAGACCTCTTCTCCTTTCACTATGATTTTGCCCTTAAGTTTCAGCCAAGACCAGTTCCAGCTGCACTATATCCCTGAATCCAGTTGTTTGACACTGGCAGAATCCTTCTCTCCTAACACACTCATCCTGGAAAAAACATTGTTAATGTTAGGGTTAACTTCTAGTTTAGCCCAATTGATAAAACAGTGGTTGTTCACACTTTGCTCTTACGTTAACATTACATACTTCCCTTCCAATAACATCAGCTATTCATCATTCTATGAGGGTTTTTTCCTTCAAGTGCACAATATATATATATATAAAAATAAGTTAGCTTAGCTCGACATGGTGGCTGACAGAGATAATTGACGGTGAAAAAAAAAAAACGCTTAAACTATCCGGACAGCCCTACTAATCAGGCTCGAAAAGCTAGCTAGCACGAAAAGCTAATGTCGTAAGCTTGCACCAACTTTAACTTACCTTCAGTCCCCTCACAATCAGGTGCTCTCGCGCTCGTAGGTTAAGATGACCAGATTTCTGAAATGAAAATTGGGGACATTTTCAATGCGGCGGTGAAAAATCATAAAATATTATCATTATGAAATAAAAAATGGGGACAAGTACTTTTTCATGTATTTTAACCAGCTTTTATTACACAAAAGGACCAGGTTAATAAATCAAAATATCAGCACCCACAAATATCATGTATCAGTAGCGCGCAGCAGTGTCAAAAACACAAATGCAATACATGAGAAAAAACATCTCACTTCCAAAGTTAAGTGTCATGTGCAAAGACAGCTGCCAGACCAGTAGCTAGTAAATATCATCAATATGTTATTAATAATAATTACCAAGTCAAAACATATGAGTATATTAATATTATACATGACTCAGGGCATCAGCTAATCAGATGGTCTGCATTTATAACTACTACAGTCATTAGTTACCCACACAGCCCGACACAAAATACAGAAGTTAGCCTAACACACACAACTATCAACCATTGATTATTATTATTTTTAACAGAGTCTCATGTCCCTATGCCTACAAGAAAATCATATGCTACCAAAGCAGTCTTCCACCTCCCCCTCTTCCAAAACAGAGCCACATACAATGTCATCACCTGGCAATCTCATGCTAACGTTAACGTTACAGCGTCACTAATGACAGATATGAAAACATTGTCATAATGTTTAACGTTCACTGACTTTTATAACGTTACGTTAGGTCTTCAGTTCAGATAAACAATCATACTTACTTTAACATTACATCACTTCACACACACACACAGCCAAGTCTACTGCCAATTCACACAAAATAAATAAGTTCATACACAACATACCTTTTATGACCGCTGGTCTTTTCTTTACTTTTTGCCGCCTCTAGATTGTTGTTGTTGATGCTGCTGCGTCTGGTCGTACGTCCTGATAACGTTCGACGTCATACGACGTCTTCTCTCGCGATGTGTTAAATGGGTACCGTAATAACTGGTGTTTGGGTCTGCGCACATTTTTCAAAATCGTGGACATTTTTCGGGGACAGCTTTGTCCGGGGACAGGTCACCCAAAACGGGGACTGTCGTATACCTCCAAATCACAATCACTTGACCCCCCCCAACCCCCTCCCTTTTGAAGATTTGCATGACGTCAGCAGACTGGAAGTGACATTGGGTGTTTCACAGCCAATGAGGGGCGAGAATCAAAGTGGTTCATGGGGGGTGGAGTTCAGGGTGATTTGACCCTAGTCCTGGGGGGAAAGGTCTGAGGGGGCCCTTCTGGCGCCCTTTCCTTTTGTTTGAGGGGCAAAGGAAAACTCAAATCAGGCTTCCCTGATTCCATTTGGTGCCTTTCAGCAGACAAAGGAGCCCATGTGCTCCTAAGTCAGCCCCAAAATTATTATTATTATTAATAATAATAAACATATAATTATATGATTATGATGCTGCACTATTACTACTACTACCAACCCAAAGTATATAAAATTGGTTCAACATTGATGAATCAAACTACAACATTAAAATATCCTTACATGTACTTAGTAATAAAAACAATGTAAAATACTATCATCATATTACACTCTAGAAGAAGCCAGTCTATAGTATATTTAGCTGATAATATTTCTGTACTTTTACTTAAATAACAGTTTAATTAATACTATTACTTGTAGTAGTATTATTATAGTTTGGAGTATTTTATTTGGAGTATTCTTAGACAACAGCATTTCTTGGATCTGAATACTTGTGTCTAATGTGTTCACTGATATTCCTGTATCTGCCATAACATTAAATCTATAGATGCTGTTTCTGAATATGTTTAACATGATGTTATGTGACACCACCTGGGGAAGCAAACTTGAAGAGTATCTCCTGGTTCAGTTTGTTTTCATTGGCCAGGGCATATGATGTCATGGCAACAGCATATGGGTTGGTGAGACTAGGCAGACGATTTTCCAGGTAGGCAACAGCTTTGGCTATACTGTCTGGCATACTCTGTAAAGTAGGGGAAGGTGAGGGAAGGAGGTAGAAGAACAGGCAGACAGAAGAAATGTGAACACAAAATACTTTAAAATAGGGGAGAAGACAGCAACTCATTCATTTTCAGTATCCAGTCTATATGTTAGAGCAGTATTGGAACCTGGGATAAGTCTGGATTGTTAACTTTCTTACCATCTTCTTTGCCTTAAGATCCCTACTGAGCCTAGTTACTAAGTTACTGAGTAGGTTAATGTTGAGGTGTGGGTTAGTAATGGTACACATGAACACAAGAGAAAAAGAATGAAGCCTGTCCGTATCTGCTGTATGGTAACATGTGATTGTTTGCATGTCTGTCTAACTAGATTTCTAACTACAGTGGCAGCAGATATGCAAAAGAGCTAATAATTAATAAGCCAAACCTAGAAACTTGATTTTAGACAGCCTGTCCTGCTCTTTATTGGATTTCTTGAAGCTTACACTACAGAAAACACCCAGAAAATCGTACAGAACAAACACATCACTCACTGGGCATCTAGAAATGAGTTTTCCTAGTGCTACATTGAGTACTGTAAACTAATTTTGTGCCATGCAAGAATGGAAAGCCTCACAGGCTTAGCAACAGTAACTAAGGGGGCTATTTGTCAATGGTTTAATAGTGATTCAGTGACTACAGAAAGCTTGTTTTAGCTCATTATACATTTGGATTTGTTAGGGAATCTCTTTTGTCTCTCCCCTCCCCTCTGTGTTTGTTTGTCTCTGTGTGTGTGTGTTGGGCGTGGCCTCCCTGGTTCCTCCCTTGCCTGTTTGTCTCCGCACCTGGTTTCAATCACCTCAACCACTCAACATGCTGCTGCAGTATTTAAGACCGGTTCTTCATCCCATTCATCACCAGATCGTCCGTTTATCCATGTGATCCACCTTATCTGCCCGGTCGCTCTCCTGCTACACCCAACCAGCCATCAAACCCTCAAGCTCTGGAGCAAGCTGTTCAGTTTCCTGGTCCCATTCTCCAACATCCACTCCGCCCAAATCAGAATCTAAGCTCGAACCCAAATTCTCAATAAACTCTGTTCAACCGAGTTGGCTTATCTGTGGCTGTGTTCTGCTTAGTTGGTCCAAAGAGCTAAACCGTAACAGGAGTCAGTGAATGAAAAAATAAACCTGCTGAGGGAAAAAGATGTTAATGGTGAGGTACTCACATAAACTGTGGTAACACATAGCGTGCGTGACTCCTGCATAGCAATGAGGCAGAAAGCTGTCATGGAGGCATCTGAATCTGCACCCTGAACATCACCCTACACATACACACAGTTGTTGGAACATCATTATCATCAATATCAGCAGAATAAACATCTATTTGTTCATGTAATGCAAGATCATAGTGATGTGATTAGCAAATGTTTTAGCATCAATTGAAGACTGATCGAACTGAAATTAGTGCACGTACAGTCATCTGTCCATGGTACACTCGTCCAACTTCTCTAAACCTGCCATCAGGTAGCTGTGCACGGAGAATCAGAAACTTGACAGCGTCACAGATCACGTGACTTCCTATTCCCGCCATACTGTGAGCTATGGCAAACACCTTGGCAACATATGCTGTCAGCCTTAGAGAGGAGAGGAGAGGGTGTAAAAGTGTACTTTAATTTATTGTCACATAAAATAGATCCTCACAAAGTCAAAATCTCAGTAAAAGGAGGATGAGCAAACATTTGCATATGCGTTCATGAATGTTTGATGCCTCACCAGGTGGTACTAGCTGCATCGGGCCACACAGCAAAAGAACCATCTTCCTTACGGTAGTTAAGCTGGTTATCGTAGCCTGGACACAACCAAAATACACAACCTTTTCTCTGATGGCCATTCAGTTCATTTTATCCAATGGATCTCAATATGAGGAGCCTCGTTAAATCATTTACATTCATGTTTTCTTTTCTGCAATTATGGCACTTTTCAAATATTGTTGATTGTCCCAGTGAAAACTGCTGTAGTCTATGTGTTGCATTTAACCCATATTCTGAGTGTTCCTGTCCCAGATCTGTGGGGCAGGGGCAGCATGCATTTTTGATTCAAGCCCTGCCAAAATCAGAAATATAAAATCCAACTCAGAGATTTAAGTGTTATTTGTTGTATCTATGATTGCCCACCAGTTTTGATGTGTTGAAGAGCTTCATTACGCTTAGTAAAGCCCACAGCTTCCCACTTGTTGGTTTTGTCCAAATACGTGGTCGCGATGACAGGCAGGGTCATTTTGGCCAAATTCTGCTCTCCACAGCCTGAGGGCTGGACGATCAGACTACCCATTGACTTCCCACCAATGGCATTCTCCACCAGTGCACCTACTTGCTCTCTCCCTGCATGCACACACACACACACACACACACACAGAAACCAAACCATTACAGATCCACTAGAAGAAACAAACATGTAAAGGTCCTGCACAACTAGTGAAGTCATTGTCAGTGATACACATACAACAGTAACAGTTTACACAGTTTTTTGTTGAGGCACTGTATCATATGGCATGCCCAAACAACATTATATCTCACCTGTCACAGAGATCAATGTGCGAGTAGGTGTGTTTGGAATCATTTCTGTTTTTGTAATTCCACTGTTGAGAGTTTCTTTTTGTTCACCACCTAAAGGGACACACCATGATCAAGTTGGAGGATTAATTAACAAGTGATGAAAACATATTACTAAATGACTTTGTTGTCAGTGGTGTAGTGGGGATTTTTTGAGTGGGGGGGCGCTGTTTTTATGAGTTGCCAGATATGAAAACTATAGCTAATCAGTTATAAAAATCAACATCACCTACAACATTTATAGTGTTTCCTGTACTGCTGCTTTCTCATAACCACACACACAAACACACACACACACACACACACACACACACACACACACACACACACACACACACACACACACACACACACACAAGTCGTACCAATTGACAATAATACAGGCCTAAACTCACACACACGCAAGTCACACCAAATGCATTTTCTACATAAACACAAGTTTGTGTGACAAATCCAAAATAATCACAGCAGACGGCGCTACCATAGAAAAACACCAGAGTATTGCTGCATTGCCACGTTCTCATAACCACAAATCATAGGCCTACATTCACACACACAAGTCACACATGCATTGTATGGCCTATGCACAATGTTAACTCTGAAGTGGGTTAAGTCTTACAATGAGCAGACGGTGCTGCCATAATAAAAAACACCAGAGTAATTTACGTTTGATGTTTTGCTTTTCATTAGGCTACTACTCCTAAAACAGTTAAATGAATCGCCACAGAGGGTCAGAATGGTTATTGCGGGAATTGGTTGCAGGTCTCTTTCTCCTGCTACTTATTATTACTATCTTTTTATTTTTTAATCATGCTGATAGAAATGGTCGGACAGCGTTCCCCCGTGTCCCCGCCCACTACAGTCCTGGTTGTGCCCATACTGTAGCAATTTAATGGTTACAAATTATCACACAAACCTTTAGGGTTCAGAGTTATAATTTTAAAAGGTTCAGCCAGTTCCCCTTCAGGCTGAAAAACAAAGTTTAGTTGTTATTTCTGTTTTTCTTATTTCCAGTTGCATTTAAAAAGACTGATACACAGCAATAGTCTTCTTAACATGGATCAAAATTAAGCCCCAAAAGATGAGTATTTCCCTTTACTGACAATGACTAATAAGTAGGGGTGTGACGATACACTCAGCTCACGAGACGAGACGTGATTTTAACTTTTTTTTTTAAGAAAACTTCAATGAGGAAGTACATGACTGTTCTTTTATTTAAAATTCACAAAATGGAAATTGAATTGAAATGTTTTAACTAATCATCTTGTAATGAATTACTTGTTTCTACTTTCTAAATATATAATTATCATATGCAGTATGCAGCACTGTAAAAGGTTTCCCTATATAGATATTTTATAGATGGATCATTTTGGTATTTATGGAAATAACAACCATAAATACAAAAGTTAGATACAATCACAAATACCAAATATATAAATATATACATATAAATTAAATAAAGAATCCAATTATCACAAATTATAACATATTGCTAATAAAAAAACACAGAAATAAAAGTAAATTGCACAAATCCTGTATCACATGAATACACAAGTAGAACAACATATAAAATGTGTTATAATTTGGTAGTGTGACTCATTTTACTTTTGTCATCATTAGGCTTCCATAGATGCACTAGATTCCCTGCTCCTCCTACTTCAGGCTCTCAGTGTAGAGACCTGAGGTCAACTTATCACTACTCCTCTCCTACTACTGACTGAGATCTTCTCAACAGGTAGAAGCTGCAACAAGGTTAATGATCCACACGTGACATTATAAAGAGAAGACATGACGTGTGAATGAGTGGGTTTTTTCCCTTAATTATAGCTTCGCGAGACAAAATTCACTTCAACGAGAAATATTGCGCGTTTTCGTCTCGCGAGATCTCGTCACACCCCTACTAATATGACATTGATCTAAATGAAGTGGCTACATGGGGCAACAGTACTGATTGTATGCAAATCACTGAAAGCCTCTTACCACCACCAGCAGTGACTTCATGATTCCGTCGCTGACAAATGCGTTTTTAACAGCTGCTTTGACCTCTATTTGGTATTTTCCTTCCTTCATAGGAATAATAATAAAGGGTACAGATCGTGTTGTTTCTTGGCCAATTTCAACCTCTTGACGATACCTTCCTTTCTTAGATGCTGAACTGCACACATGCTCTTTCTCAATCAGATCCAAACGCACCTTGAAAACAAAGCAAAGATGGGGAAAGAAAATGAGGTACACACTGCAAAAAAATGCCAGCTAAAATATAGGAAAAAATACTTAATTCCAGCAGAAACTGACTCAGTGCAAGTGAAATCATCTGTCCATGCAGCAAGATCATTTTACTTGACAAAATATCCTAAAATAAGCAAGCTCTGGTAAGTTTCCAAGGGTTTGAAATCAGTACAAAAATACTGAATTTTTGTTAAACTTTCTTGATCAGATTGCCACATCACAGTAACAAGTGAGATACACTAAACATGTGTAAATTATTCTTGTGTGGTTACTTTAAACAAGATGGCTCATATTAATACAGGTGACTGTTTATATGGAAATCACATACAGTGTTACTGTAGGCAAAGCTGAGAGCGTACATTGAGGACCAATCCCGGGCTCCAGATGGGCCAAGTAAATTCAACGTGAAGTGATCAACCAGTATAAGTCCATGTGACTTTCTTGACTGACCAAACATCTCACAAGAAGCTGGTTCAGTAAGAAAAGTTGTTAAACTGTTACGTTTCTTTGAGTGACCAGCACAGGAATTACAATTACCAACAAAAACTAAGCAGACACATTAAACAACATAAATCATAGAGTAACATTTGAATTTGAGAAAAACGGCAAACTTAACAGCACATTTTAATACTACTCTATTCACTGCAATGCATAATAGGAATGCGGAAGCATGAAAGTAAGCTATGTACCCAGCAGCTTAGACATATATACGTCTATGCCCAGCAGTAGTGCCAGTGCTGAACAGAGTTTGAGCCGTCTGTGCCTCATTAAAACATATTTACACTCGTGCATGGATGACGCCAGATTGTCTAATTTCATTTTGCTGCGTGTGGAGCGGGACGTAAATACTGACAAGAATAAAGTGGTTGGCAGGTTTGCCACCATGAAAGAGAGGAGGATGAAGTTTTAAAAAGGGACCATGATTGGGGTGATTGACCTATGGCGAGATGTTCACCCATCAGAACGAGACTACACTCATTATTCTAACCCACATGATGTATACTCGAGAATTGATTACTTTGTTATTTATAAGAGGGACCGCCATAGAGTACAGCAGTGTGAACATGGAAATATTGACTTATCAGATCATGCCCCTATCCTGTTAACAATTCAAATAAACAACAGCCCAAGAAATACATTATGGAAACTAAACTCCAGTATCCTTAATGATCAGCAATTCAAAAGACAAATAAAAAGAGAAATAGAACAGTTTTTACAAGAAAACAACAATAATGAAGTTACCTCAGAAATAGTATGGGATACACTTAAAGCTGTCTTCAGGGGGAAAATAATCTCATATTGTGCAAAAAAAAAGAAAGAAAGACAAGAAAGTCTAGCAAAATTAACTAGAGAACTGGAAGAGCTTGAAACAAAACACAAAAGGACTTAAATCGGAACATTGAGTTGCAACTAAAAGAAACCAGGAAGGCGATAAACACCTGGTACACCCAAGAAACGCAAAAAAAAAAGTTCTTCACAAAACAAAAATACTATGAGACGGGCTCAAAGTTCGCAAAACTGTTAGCAAGAAAACTACAAAAACAGAAAGCAGACAGCACTATTCACAAAATCAGGGATCCAATTACAAAGGATCTGGTATATAAAAGAGAAGAAATACAATCAGCCTTTCAAAAATATTACAAAGAACTATACTCCCAATCACGATTAGAGGAAGAACAAAATACTAGAACATTTTTAAACTCTCTTAACCTACCTATCTTAAACGAAGAGCAAAATAAAGAATTAACTGAAGAAATAACAGAACAAGAATTAGACAAAGCCATATCAAGGCTAAAAACCAACAAGTCACCTGGACCAGACGGATTCTCGTCCGAATGGTACAAAGCCTTCAGGACCGAACTAAAACCATATCTCCTTCACATATTCAATAAAGCTTTAAAAGAAGGAAAAATCCCACCAACATGGAAGGAGGCCACTATAACAGTCATACCCAAAGAGGGAAAAGATAGATTAGAATGCGGCTCGTTCAGACTAATCTCAATTCTCAATATCGATTACAAACTATACACATCGATTCTCGCAAGACGAGTTGAAAAAGTTCTACCCCAGCTCATCCATACAGATCAGACCGGATTTGTTCCACAGAGACAGACACACGACAATATAAGACGATCACTACATGTATTAAGCCATATTCAAGAACAGAAATTATAGGCTTTACTCGTTAGTTTGGACGCAGAGAAGGCCTTCGACTCAGTGAGCTGGGGGTTCTTATACCTGGTCCTTGAGAAATTCGGCTTTCACAAGAGTTTTGTTAATGCAATTAATTCATTATATAACAACCCTACTGCCAGAGTTAAAATAAATGGGCACCTATCAAAGACCATTAAACTAGAACGAGGTACAAGACAAGGTTGTGGGATGTCACCTCTTCTTTTTGCTCTCTTCATAGAGCCATTAGCCCAATGGATCAGGCAGACAGACAACATCAAAGGAATTAACATAAGTAATGACAAACACAAGGTGGCGCTGTACGCAGACGACATCTTGGTGTACCTAACTGAACCATCTAAATCTCTCCCCAAATTATTTAAATTACTAGAACAGTATGGTAAATATGCAGGATACAAGCTAAATATCCAAAAGACACAAATTTTAAAACTTAATTACAACCCACCTATAGAGCTCCAAAAGAGATTCCATATGAAATGGGACCAAGAAGCAATAAAATATCTTGGAATATTATTGCCAAAAGATATAACCACAACTAAAAAAATAAACTATGACCCACTTATAAACAAATTAAAAGCAGATATTGCAAGATGGAACTCAAATCCATTTATGAGTTTAACACAAAGAATAGAATCAATTAAAATGAACATCCTTCCTAGGATTTTATATCTGTTTCAGGCTCTCCCCCTCGAAATTAAATCCCAACAATTTAATGAGTGGGACAAAATTCTTTCAAGATTCATCTGGCAAGGGAAAAAACCAAGAGTAAGATTTAAAATGTTGCAACTCCCCAAAAAAGAGGGTGGAATGGCAGTCCCACATTTAAGAAATTACTTTTACTCAACTCAGATCAAGCCATTATTAAATGTATGTAATCAGGAATATAACGCAAGATGGAAGGATATAGAAAAGACCTTAATTAGGGATTCCCCAATTCAAGCAGTGTTAGGTAATAAGGAAATGAAACAAACAATAAGTAAACTAAAAAACCCATGGCTGAAGTTCCAACTTAAAATCTGGAACACAATCAAAACAGAATATAAATTACTGGATACATTATGGTTCATCAGATGGATTGCATATGATCCTGACTTCAAACCAAACCAATTAGACCTCAGATTCAAAACCTGGACAAGCAAAGGGATCTCAACATTCTACTCACTTACAAATAAAGGAATACTAAAAGACTTCCAAACGCTAAGAAGAGAATTCTCCTTAGAACAGCAGGACTTTTACAGATTCTTGCAACTTCGTAATTATTTTGATAAATGCAACAAATCACTTCCCGTAGACCTAGAGGATGCAATATTAAAAGAATTCTTGAGGTCATACTCAATTGAATCAATTAAAGGCGCCATCTCAAGGTTGTACAAAGGCCTCCTAACAAAAAAACCATACACCACAGAATATATCAAAAATAAATGGGAAAAAGAAGGACAACTTGACATAACCAAAGAAGAATGGCTTAACTACCTTAAAATTCTGTGGAGATGCACAAGTGCACACACATGGAGGGAATTTGCGTGGAAGTGTTTGATAAGATTTTTCACTACTCCAAAGATGAAAATTCATAACACAGGGGAAGACCCCATATGCTGGAGAGGATGTGGAGGTCGAGATGCAAATCATTGGCATATATTTTGGAAATGCCCAGGGTTGCAGAATTTTTGGTCAGATGTTCATAAAACAATGGAGGATATATTTCATATACAGATACCCAACCAATTTGAAACCTTTATCTTCGGCAAATCAGATTTTATTATTGGAAACACTAATAGATATCTTTTTATAATTATGGTAACTGCTAAGAAAAATATCACTAGACACTGGCTTCACCCCGAACCTCCTACAGTGAGTGAATGGATGGACACGGTTGACGACATATATCGAATGGAAAAAGTTACACACTCACTTAATCTACAGATGGACAGATTTAATAAAATATGGTCAAAGTGGATCTCCTTTGTTGAAAAAAGACGACCTAACTGAAGGGACACGACAGAATGATCCTTATTAAACAACAAAACATTGGGGTCTTTCCTTATCTGAACACACAAAAAGAATATAGGCTACTACTGCTAGTTCAACCTCCCATATGTGTTGATATTCTCTAATCAACCTGTGTTTTTCTAATATACATCCCAGTTCTTATGTTTCTTCTGTTCTATTGAAGTTAACTAAAAAAAAAAATATTTTTTTTTTTCATTGCTGGTATTGTGCCATATCTTAACTAAATATTTTATTGTTTTGGGGGTAAAAAAAAAAAAAAAAAAAAAGAAGCACTACAGAGTTAATAATACAGTATTAAACATGTGACTACCAAATGTCAACTATTTAAAAAAAAAAAAAAAAAAAATCATATTTGTAAGATTTTGGTCGTCTTTTATTTTCATTTATTTATTATTCATTTTTAATTTTCTCATTGTTGGTATTACGCTATATCTTAGCAAAATATTATTATTATTTTTTTTTTTTATTTTTTTTTTAGGGGTTTTTTAAAAAGTGCCTAGATTAGAAAAGTGACTACCAAATGTCTACTGAATCTTTGGTTTTGTTTTTTTTTGGTTTAAGAAAAAAAGAGGGGGGGGGGGGACAAAAACAAAAAACAACTGGTTTATACCTGTGCAACACAGGTGTGTTCATCGTAGTACCTAATATGTTGTACACGCTCTTCAGTAAGGCTGAGGTTTATGTGGAGCAGTAAAATCGTCCTCTACTTTCGAAAGTGATAAATTGTTCTGTGTGGTTTTGAAAATACTCAGTACGCCACTGTTAGACTTTGTTCTTTACATTTACTTCCTTTAACAAGTGTAATGGATGTTTCATATGTGTACTGTACCTTGCATTGAATAAAAATTGTAAATTAAAAAAAAAGAAAAAAAAAAGGGACCATTATTTGTATTATGGAGGATCAAAATGGACTGAACTAAACCAGCAGACAGAGCAGGCTCTGTTCAGCAACAAACAACTGTTAAGTAAAATAGTTTAATAATTTACAATTTGGTTGTGAAGAAGTCAGTCAGAATGTTAGATTATTCTGTTGTTTTCCTCCATGTGTACTCCATCTTAGCACTCTGTGTCACTGCCTGCAGAGTTGTAGACCGACTGTATGTTAAAACATGCCTGATATAGTGCTGTAGACTGTCGTGTCTATTACGTTTATGTTAGGAAAGTGTTTTCGTGCCAATAAAAGATTAACTTTGTGATATAATTGCACATAGGAATGGCCCTGGGTAGAAATGTATCATGAGTTCTGATTGAAGTCAAAGACCTCTTCCATACTGTATATTTTACATTATTTTGTAAAAGCCAGTTACATGTTGGTTTTGTTTTTGCAGCTTGTTCCATTGCCCTGGTCGCCAAAGAGTGGTAACAGTCCTTACAATTTGATTACTTTATCCTTGTAATTTCAATTGTGAAATGGTGATACAGTTCATGTCAGGTGTCAGGCTGATCAAATTTGATAAAATATGACTACCAGTCTACCAATTTAAGCTTTAAGCTTCTTGCTTTTCCAGTGACATTATTTGTATGAAGCTGGGTTCACCTGTGTTTCAGCAGTGAAAATCAAAGTGTCCATTCAAGTTGAAGCATGGTTGGGCAATTACCTTTGAATAAAATGGTTTGTTTTTTTGTAAATATGTCTATCTGTCATTCTTAAATCAAGCAATTGAACTTGAGTGTGTGTCACTGATCTTGAAACAAGTGTTTGTCTAGTGAAAAAAATTGATTCTGGATGTGTTTCAACTTTTTTTTACCAATAAATAATTAAGTGTAAGCTTTCCTGACTAATTAAGACAAATAAGAAATATTCATGCTAAATTTAAGAATATACAGACTCAAAAGTAGAAACTAGTAAATAACAAGACAAATAATCTCATATTTCCTGATTTAAGGTTTTAAATCTTGTCAAGACGAGAAGAATTTACAGTGCATGTAGTTGATCAAGGATAAAGATCCCATCCCACAGTAGCAGATGATGGTCAAGTATGTTTAGCATCTACAGATAATTTCATGTCACGTTTGACAATTATCTATAGAATAACAACATTATGTCTGTCTCAAAGGACAATGTGTATCATTTAGGTGCATCTAGTAGTGAGGTTACAGAATCTGACAGAAAACACCCTCCACCTACCAAGTGTGTAGGAGAACCTATGGAGACTGAAACTCACAAAAACAGGCTCTCTCTCTCGAGCCAGTGTTTGGTTTGCTGGTTCTGGGCTACTGTAGAAACATGGCGGTGCAACATGGTGGCCTCAATTCAAGAGGACCCACTCCCTATGTAGATATAAAGTGCTCATTCTAAGGTTACAAAAACAAGTTCTTATTTTCAGGTGATTATACAAAAATTAAAACACACCTATTAATAAAATATTCTGTTTCTACTAAGTATGTTCCGCTACTTGCCACTAGATTCTATACACTGCACCTTTAAATAGGGACTTGCATCATTATATGTAATAATAATGATCAATATTAGTTAAAGTCCTTTAACAATGCAGTCCCCATTTGAAGAAAATGTAATGCTTTAAACTGTTTCCCTGAGGATCAATTTGATCTTGAATGGAAAGGTAACAGTGAATATTGCAGTGAGATATCATAATTATCAAAGACGGGAGAAAATCTTTCTTGCATTACTTTCATTTATAATTTCCCTTTTTGCCACATTGTATGTCGGTCCAATATTTAGTATTGTTTTTGCCCTTCTGTTGGCAAACTCTCCATTAAAATATAATTATTAAATGTCATGGCTGAAAGACACAAAACACCAGAGCAGAGTAGCATAGACTTACTGTGATAGAGTCTGGGCTGTAGTTGTGGAGTATTGCCTTAATTTCTATCTGCTCTCCACGGACAGCAGAGTAAGGCAGCCTGAGATCAATGAAGAATTGTTTCTGTACAATTACCTCTAACGGCTCGCCAACACAGATTCCTTAAAGATGGGAGTGATATTTAAAAAACAACAGAAGAAAAAAAAGTGGGGGATAGAGAGACAGTAAAATAGAAGGCTTTTAGTTTTAATGAGGCACACAAATTAAAACACAAGACAGATTTTAGTCACTGAATCCTCACCATGAGTTCTTGAAAGACTAATGCCAGTGAACTGCCAGGTTGTGATGGAGTCTTGCAGAGGATAATTTTCCTCAAAAGATGTGGTAGCACTGAAACATAGAACAGTGTAATCAGGTTGACAGGTAAAAGGTGAGTGTCATGAAATTAGTTATCAGTGTATTTGTGTGTGCTTACAGATGTCAGTTGACTCACCAATTAAGGCAATTGGGCAGTTTGTTATCTGAAATTTTAGCTGTGGCATGATTTTAAAGTTTGTATATTTCTGTTGCCTCACCAGTTAGGATTTCTTTGATGGCAAGCAGGCAGTTTAATATCTAGCCAGTTCCAACTTTCTGGGAACTTGGTGCGGGAAACAATGTCATTGCTGTCCAAGTAACTGTCATCTTCCTCACCTGATGCAGAGATTTAAAAAAGGTTTTCACTGAGAGACAGTGATTATTTTCTAACTACCTCTATGACCATGGATAGCAAGAATTGTCTCTTACTGCGAGCCAATACAAGGCTGTCATGCCTCCTCTCATCTCGCTGACTTTCCAGCTCCTTGCAGCAGTGAAGGAAGGCCTCGACACAGACTATACCGTCAGTGATGTACTCGCTGCGCACCTCACAGGTGTATGAGAGGGGGGTGTCCTTCATGCCATCCAAACAACAGTCACGTTGTAGTCCTTTTTTATACTGACTCGCTGGAAAAAAGGAAGATTGCAGAAGGAAAGAGGCGGAGGTGAAAAGGTATGGAGAGCAAGAAGATGGTGATGGACAACTGCACAGTTATTCAAAATATAAACATGTTTGTAAAATGAAAATACATTTACAGAACAAAAACAGAAACATGAATTGTGCTTCAATCTTTCCACTGATACACAGAATTGCAAAGACAAATATTGTTTGTAATTACAAACATTTCGGAGAGCTGTGTCGCAGAGGGGGACTGAATATTTGATTGGTTAATTTGAGCTATGGTTCTTACCTAAGCTGGTTATAACTTCTGTTATAGTAATGGCTCGTTTCCTCCTGCTGGGGGCCGGACATTTCAATTCTGGAAACGAAACACATACCAGATCTTTGAAAGAACTCAACAATGTTAAATTTAGGCTTGAGTACTGCATGGTGTCTGTGATGTGGTGCTGATGAAGATAGATTCAGTGAGGTCATTTAGCCATTGCATATATTATTTGTTGGATTGTTATCAAATATAATGTAATTAGGGTGAAACAACCATGGGAAGAGTAGCCCCTGAAAATTGTGGCTTTGCTGACCTCTAGTGGTTAAACTTTCTCTCTTGCTGCAGAGATGCACAGGTGTTTTCAGTGACACAGTGACATCACCTTTAGCTTAGTTAGTATGACTAAAGGTGCACATGTGTGATCACACCAAAGCTGGGTTGGGTTGGGAATGTGATAAGAAGGAAAAACAATGAGACTACAGAATAAGTAGTGTCACCTAGTCTGTGTGCGGTCCCAGAAGCAGTGCTAGACTCAAATAACAGCCCAGCATCATAGAACACACTCATGCTGTCTTTCCCTCCACCTGGTGTGCAGCCTGTGTCGTACTTCTCTACCATGTCCCACACCTGAGCAGCAAAATGCAAACACACAAGGGTTAAGTAAGATGGATGTATCAGTAAACACATGACAAACTGCAGGCCAAAAATCTGCTGCATGACAATATCCTATCCTGTGTAAAAGTGACTAACACACTTGTACACTGTGTACCAATTTGTTCTTTAGAAATACAGAAAAGTGAACACATGTATAAGTTATTTATCTTTGTCTTACACTTAGATTTGAAATGAATTCCCTTTAAATAGCTTAGAAAATACAGATAGAAATTGCCTTTTTCTGGGTGAGACGGTGCTTGTTGTTGAGGACGTAGACGCCTTTGTCAACTGCCACCAGTCCTACTGTGGCCCCTGGGTCTCCTGTTATCCTCAGACCAAACATCTTACGAGGCTCATAGGATGCAACAGAGCTTTTTGATTCCAGCGTCAGCTAAATGTGAAGTGAAGGGCAATGAAGGGAAAAATATCAAAAAGTGTGTGGTAGATGTGCACGTTGCAGAAAAAAAAAAAAGAAACTTTAACCAGGTGCTGGACCAAAGAAAGGACAGTGAAGGAAACATGCAGATTAGTATTTGTTAAAGCAGTTACAACACTATATCACAGAACTTCATCATCTTGAGTGTGGGTGGGTTTTTTTGTCCACCCTTATTAGTTTAACTACTTCAGTGTTGTGTGCCTCACCGAGCCCATACAGGTGTCCTTGACATCCACCCAAACAGAGTCTGACACCACTTCATTTTCATTTGTATGGTAGTAGGCTATGATGCGGAATGATGGCAGCATGTCTTTTTGGATGGGAAATGGGGGCAGGGAAATCACTATGTTTCCATCCATCTTGTAATGGCCATGTTTCACCAGCTGACCTCTGCTCAGGATCTGATGGGAACAGATTTAAACATCAGCACTTATCTAAAATGCATGCATATAATACACAAGTTGTGTGAAGCCAAACAAATACATGTGCATGTGCACAATGCACAAAAACATGCACAGGAGCAAAGCATCTCTCACCAGGTATGTGATGTCTGGATTATGGTTTTGCTGCCCGTTGAAGTTGAGGTTGATTTTCATGTTATCTCCTAATTTAAGCTCAGCTGTATCCACCTCTGCAGAAATTACACTTTGTGATTATTGTGATTATATTATAGACACTTAAAAGATATTGTGCTTTGCATTAAGGCAGCACTGTCACTGTCATTCACACCATCGTTTTACTACATTATTTGATGTTGTTTCAGGAGGACCCTTACCGATGTGGATGTAATTGTTGCTTTTAGTTTTATATGGGACAGCAATCATGGTGGCTGTTGCTTGCCTTTCAAGTGAAATACCACTATCATTGGTCTTTGCCTGCAATTAAAACATAGAAATAAGCATACACACACAAACACAGTTAAATAAAGAAATCCTTTCCTATCCAATACTTCACTAGTGTAGCTCAGACTAGAAAAAGTAAAATCAATTGAAGAAATGACAAAACAACATATAGCCAGATGAACATCAGTTGAGAGAACGTCAACATGCTTGTATTACTGGCTTACAAGTTTGTAATGATCTAGTCATTTTTCCA
The DNA here is from genome assembly GCF_963691925.1 of Scomber scombrus. Taxonomy (NCBI): domain Eukaryota; kingdom Metazoa; phylum Chordata; class Actinopteri; order Scombriformes; family Scombridae; genus Scomber; species Scomber scombrus. Next base: position 27,045,250 of record NC_084988.1, read on the forward strand.
GCAGAAACAGAACCACATTAACCTTCATTTAGAGTTAAGTTTCTGGCCACCTGATGAGTGTGAATTAAGGTTCACTCTCCTTTTAGCTCAAAAACTGTTTTAATTTGCCAAACCTGACTGTAATGCCAAAGGGTTGAGACTTTAAAAACATTTTGGAGACTTACGATGATGTTCAGATTGTCTTTTCCTGCCACTGTATTGATGGTAAGTTTAGTTATGCCGTTGGCTGCAGTGATGCCCTGCACCTCACGATAACCTTCCCTTACAACCACCCTAACACGATTTGCTGGAGTCTTATCAGGATTCAGAACTTCAACCTACCATCCAAGACACAAACAGCTGAACAGTCAGAAAAACACTGAAGTACCTCATTAAAAGACATTTTATCAATGGTAACATAATGCTACCAGTATTAGGACTTCATGGTTCAACAGTCATCATGTTAAGTAAAATCCTATGTCGGGCTAGTAAATCCAGCAACTTACTTGTCTGAATGGGCAAGTGGTAAAAAAAAAAAGGGATTAAAAGAAATATGTTTTCATCATTTTTTATGCTTTCATTCTCTGGTAAACAGCATAGCCCCGTTGCATCACAGAATATTGGCATGCAATCAAGAACAAACAAACATCCCTCAGGATTATGTGAGCATTGTCAAATAGACAGATCAGTGAAGTGTGTCATTTTTTACAGATTGAGGAATTGCACTAGTCATTTGCTCAAACAGTGACTGTGTTTCAGTTGTGAAATGTTTCATGTTCAAGAAAATTAACCTTGGTTTCATTTTGCACAGATGTAAATGTGTACTTTACCGCCATATTAAATGTCATTCCTGGTTTGAAATATTTGGGTGTTTTCTTGAAGGTGATGGTGTAAGGTGAAGTGACAATCTTGATACCTCTCAACTCTGCCGCCACCATTTCACTACCTGTGAAACAGAGAAACACAAACACACAAACACACACACACATTACTGAAGAATTGTTTGTTTTATTCATGCCTAATTGACACAGAAAAGCTGTAAATCCATTCAATTTCTGACTTACTTTTTGTCACATGACACATGACTTTCACTCATTTAAGATTAATTTGAAAACTGTTGTGCTGATAAATCATATGATTCACACATGATCATACATACTGAACAGATAGAAACAGTGTCTTTCTCACCACTCTCCGTCAGCACACTGACAGCTACATACAAAGGATTCCCCACCAGCTCAGTGATATTAAAGGTCTCTTCGATGTGCTGTCTCTTCAGTTTGACCCGTCCAGCACCGTGCCTGATCTAAATGGTGAAAGGTAAATAGACTATACTTATATAGCAATTTTCTAGTCTTTTCGACTAGTCAAAGCACTTTTACACTACATGTCACATTCACACACATTCATACACTGATGGCAGGAGCTACCACACAGGGTGCCAACCTGCTCATCAGGAGGGAGACTAACCATTCACACACTGTCTTTTCGGGAGCAATTTGGGGTTAAGTATCTTGCCCAAGGACATCATCGAACGGCCAGTCTTCCGATTGGTGGACCACCGCTCTACCTCCTGAGCCACAGCCACCCCATAACACCAGATATCTAACTATTGCTGTATTATCTAACACTATATAATGTAGGATAGAAATGTAGGTTAGTAGTAGGTCAGTAGATACTTTGTTTGGCGTGTAAATTCTTATGTCACTCTGGTTTAATTCTGAACATGAATACCTCCCTCTGAATGTAACAGTTATAACTGTAGACATATGGACAACAGTAAAATCCCAGAATGTTTTCATGTTTTGCAGATTTTGTAGCACTTTGGGTTTATGCTTGTGATGTAACAAAAGTGTTAGTATTTGCTCACCGGCACCCTCTGAAGAGAGCTGGGGAAGCTCCTCTTTTCACGCTCCATCACAACCCCGAATACCACATAGGCTGTCCCATCCACCTCTTTACCAAACAGATACCTAAAACCACAAGAGAAGACATTGTAAGCCCACAATCAAATAAAAACAGGACAGAGTTACAATAGGAATAGTCAAAACACCCTTAACGTTCTCTATCAAGCCCATTTTCTATATCCACAAAACAAAAACCTGCACATACGTAGCTTTAATTTCGACGGTAAAGTCATTGCTGTCCACATAGAAGAAGGCGAACTCAGGTATCAGTTTGACCTCAAAACTGGGCAACACTGAAACATTGGAAACATTTTATTGAATGTCTAATTGGGTCAAAAGTAAGTCAATTTAAATAACAGTTTGAGTAAGAGGGACTTACCATATTCTTTGACCTCAAACTCTGAAGAGTAACTCTGCTGTGGGTTGCTGTTGAACTTGGCAACCACTTTCCAAAGTCCACGACTACACACGCGCACACACACACACACACACACACACACACACACACACACAGTAAAAGGTTAGCATATTCGTAACACAGGAGTCCACACCTCAGACTGAAGTTATTTATGTCTTCTACAAGTTGAGATATAAATAAATAAGATGCTAACAGTCATTTTTAGTGCCCTACATTTATGTTGGCTGACTAAACAATAGTTAGAAAAGTTGCAGTACCTTCTACTATGATTCATTTACAATTAACAATGAAATTTCGTCATTTTAGGGGCAAGGCCACTTGGCCTTTTGTGTTGTCAATTTTTTGAGGGCAGAAAGGCCATAAAATAAAACAATGATTTTAAGTCCACGTCCATAATGAATTTAATTTAAGGACTAATGACGCTTCTGAAGAAGATTGGAGTCTCATTTGAAACTGTCAAGCAGGTAAAGAAACATCTCCTACACTTTTTAACCACAAGAGGGTGGGGGGTGCCTTTGATGAAGTCTCCTGGTCGGCCGGTGATAGATTGGTGTCAAACTGTCATTATAACCCGTCCGAGCGGTTCAAGCCTGAAATTCAGTTTTCAAAATAGGGGGGATTCCCTCTTTAAATGCTTCGTATAGGGGGGATTTTAATTTGTTGGGGGGGACTGTAGGCCGCACCGTGTCCTATTCTTACCACAGATTGTATTCTGTCACTTTCCTTCAATTTAAGTTATTCTCTGAACTATATTATATAGTAATTAGTTATTTAGTATACACTTTAGTAGTTTTATTCTCTGAACTACAGTCACCTGCAATTTCATTAGGAACACATGTGCAATATAATTCAATCCAATACAACAGCTCTGCTATAAATTCTGCTTTTTTTAAAGTTTATACATTTTCAGTTTTTGTTGACATTGTCAAAAAAGTGATAATTCTACTTTGTTTATTACTGAGGTTGTACTAAGTGGTGGTTGTGTACTTGGGTGCATTACATTGAATGGTGTTCTTAATATTTTGCCCTCCTCACCTATGTTAATGGAGTGGACAAAATATTAGGAACACCTTTCAATATAATGCATCCTAATGCGCCACAATCACTCAATAATGAACATTAAGCAGAATTTTCACCTTCTTGTCAAAAAATGTATAAGCCTCATAAATGTAGAATTTATAGCAGAGCTGCTGTATTGGATTAAATTAGATTGCACAGGTTAGGCCAGTGAGTCTATTTTATATAGTTAACTTATTCTCTGAACTATATTTTATAGTAATTACAAGTTATATAGTATTATACAGTTAAGTAGTGATAGTCAGTTTCAGTAGCATCACGTTTTTGTTGAATCTGCCTCACTCTCTCTTCTGTTGAATGAGAAACATCTGAGTGACTTAATATTGGCGTTTTGTAACATCAGCTGATAAAACGCGCAGCACCGCAGCATTTTACACAGTGCACCGTTAATATCACCTGTTTAGTTGGAGCCGTTCATATACTCTGAGCCGGTTAGCCTGAAACTTGTTACTATGGCAACGTCAGTTACCTGTCTGAGGATTAACGTTGTTAATGTTGACATCACATGGCGCTGTTTTCATTAGTTTTTCGGACTCCGCTGTTTTTTGGTGAGCAGGTTCTGCCTCAGATGATGTAGATTTATGTTTTAACCAGCGGTCTGTGTGTGTTTCCTTAAACTTAATATCACTGTTAGCTTGTCTGTGTTTGTTTCCTTAAACTTAATATCACTGTTAGCTTGTCTGTGTTTGTTTCCTTAAACTTCAATGTTAGCTTGTCTGTGTTATGCTAGCGGGAGGTACAGAGAGAGCTACAGGTGTGTTCAGGGTCGAAGTCAGACAGTCGGACACAGCAGTTCCGTCCAAGAGGCAGACTAGAAAACCGCAAAATCAACTGGGGCAGTGCGGGCGGTGGCATCAAGGCCACTGTGGCCTCAGGGCAGATGTGGCCCTCGTGAAATTCCTACCCTATCTGTACATAAAATAAAATTGGAGCCAGCAGCTAGTTAGCTTAGCTTAAAAGACTGGCAACAGAGGAAAACAACTAGCATGGCTCAGTCTGTAGGAAACAAAATTACAACAATTATAACTATTATTTATGTATTTATCTTCTTCTGGCCCTTCCCCTACCTTTGTAGATATTCTGATGTAATGCAACTACGTGGGTGTGTGTATTATTATATTTCCTGTGTTTATGTATGTACTGTATGATACAGTACATTCATAACATATCCACAGATATGTTATGTGCGGGGGGGGGGGGGGGGGGGGGGGGGGGGGGGTTTGACATCATATACTATAAGCAAGATATGATAATCACTTTATCTAAACTGACTATTTATTAATAACTGTTATTCATTTAATTGAAATATTGCTTATCGAAGTAATAGTTTAACTCCCTGGCTGATGACATCCTCTGGCATAATTCATGCTCAGTCATTTTTGTTTTTATTTCTGTGACGGCGCAACAGCTGAGACAGCGTTCACAGCACGGGTCATTTTTCCTCATTCTTTGTCTTTCTCAGGACCTTTAATTCCACTAACACTAAATAATAATGTGTTTCTGTTGATCTATTTCTGAGAGCGGGACCTCAGTCTGAGAGCTCGTAAAGTTCTTATTCTTAGTCTTTAGTGCCATTTTCATGAATGGAGCTTCTCCACAACCTGCCGGTCGTCTGACCTTATATGGTATTTTGGGGGCGTCATTCATGTTAATTTACTATTCTCGGGAACGCGCGTTCATTTAGAACAGGTGGGATTCATCATGTTTACGAAGGTCATTTACGACTGTTTCCTGGTGATACGAGTGTTTGGTGAATCCGACGTGGCTCACTCGTAAATTCCACCTCACGAATAAAGTACGACAGATTTAAGAAGAAAAATACGAACATTTTCTTGCATCTGGCCCATTGTGTCTCATTTGCGGGCGTCAGGGAGCCGCTATCAACATGCGGGGAGACTCCCGGAACATCCGGGAGAGTTGGGATGTCTGTTTGTATTTCCAACACAGGAACATATTCTTCTGCGCCTCTGACATGTTGCTGAGTCTGACTGAATGGCACATGACCAGAGACAGCCAATCAGAAGCGTCAGTATCCAAATTGCAGCTTTGGAAAGAGGATGTTCATATGAAAAAACTATTTGATAAATCCGAGCTTTTACGGCGATTTTTCAAATGTAACTAAAATTGTAATCATGGAAATTTCCAAAAGCAACTGTAATTTATTTACACATTTTCTCCCAGTAACGTAACGGATTACAATTATGTACATTTTGTAATTAAATTATGTAACGTCGTTACGTGCAATTCGTTACTCCCCAACACTGTACATGACCCCCAGCTACATGGAGACGTGTGTATTATGTCTCAATCAGAAAAAAGAAAACTTCCTGGAATCTGTGTTGGTTGCCTGGCAACTGCTAACTTGTGACATTCATGTTTAACATTGTAACATTTCCAGTCCGAAATGTTACGTTAAAAATACATAAATCCTCACTAACACCTGCCAACCAAAACAGACTGTGCAGAATGTGTGTAATTAAAGTAAAATAAAATACACACCTGACAATTTCACCCAATGGGAAATCTCCAGAGTGGATGCCTGATTTCAGAGTGACTGGCTCAAGTGGTAAAATGATGCCTTCAGGAGTCTAAAAATGCATAATTGAACAATCATTAAAAGTGAGCATTGCCATTTAACATTTATTGAATTATGTCAATATTTTAACAAGTGTGTACTATTCATAAGTCTGATCCCTTGGACACTGTAAACGTTTTTGTATGTTCTTGTCTACCTTGTCTAGAGGCTACAACTCAACCACTAGAGGGAGACATATACATTTTACAGTGAGAGGTGGGATTGACATCAGATGAGATGAAATGAAAGAAACAATGTACATTTAGGTATTTAAGAGGAATGCAGGGAGACAAGTTGGAAAGTATGGAAATTATCTAGCCTACAGTCGAACAGTGATAGATGAATTCAATATTACATTGAATTATGTGCCTATCAAAGACAAAGAATACATTACCACAAACTCAATGGAAATAGAAGCATCAGTTTGGGTGGCCTCATCAGTCTCTACAGGCTCCATACCGGGCGTCAAACCAAAGATCCTGTAACGAACTGAGACAGAGACGTTCTGAGTTTTGACTTTACTTTTCCAATTATGTGAAAATAAGCCTTATTTTTTCTGTAGTAGTAATGCAGTCACTCATTTCGAAAAATTTAAATTGTTGAAGTCAAACTTTGATCCTCAGAGAGGATTGAGTTTTTAAGAAGGGAATATGAGGAGGAGCATTTACTCATTGGTGTTTGTAATCTCTAATACTTCTCAAATTTAGATTTTTCTCTTCTCATTGTTTAATAATGTATATCTCTCACTTAAAAGACTTCATTAAAAATGCACCTGTGCTGTCGGGGGTGTAGAGGGTCTTGTCAGTCTGGATGAAGATGTAACCGGACTGGAAGGAAACTAAGACAACTTTCTCTAGCACCTGGCCAGGGAAGTGAGCTTGCAGGTTCACATACTGCTTCACCTTGGGATCCTTACTGAAGTCCCCGACAGGTATCTGAAACCAGACATTTGTGGAGGAGCACAATCAGATATGCCATGAGCAAATATAAAGCTTATATATTTGTTTGTGGCCTTGATAGAAAACACATTGATTAGGTGATTAAAGCTGCAGTCTGTAGTTTTGAGAAAATAGTGGACTTAGCCAGAAAATTTGAACGAGTAGCCTACAGCCTCCAGGTCCCTCCTCCTTCTTCTATAATGACAATTTTAGCAAATATAAAACAAAAATAGTTACAGACTGAAGCTTTAATGCAAGCAAAACAGTAATTTATTATTTATAGTATACGGAACATATGTACAAAGAGTTGTTTTTTACTGTAATTTTCCCAAAGTTCTGGAAGTTGTTTTCTTTATTAAGGAGCACAGTTTGGTCTGCCAGCTTTGTGATTTTGGTTGGATGATTCATGACCCTGATTTTGACGTGGATATCACCTTCGGAGCAATCTTGACATTCCACAAATATGTTTTCTGCTGTTCCTACCCGCAACAAGTTGGGGGCAGACATCACTTCCCTGCAGTGCAGAAGGGAGAGAGAGAAGGACTACTGCACTGAATCACATTGCAGCTCAGGATGAACGTACAGACAAACGTGGTCTTTTTTATTGTAAGATAATAAGCAACACAAATGCTAATTATAATGGTCACTGTTTAAACACAGATTTACTGCTGTAATCTGCTGTGGGTGTTTTCTTTTTTTTCTTTTTGTTCCACTTAAAGGACTTTTGTGGAGCTACAGAGGTTGAAATATCCATATATGTTCTATTTAAAAATGTCCTTATGCCCCTTAAGGTTCAATTTAGAACCACTGTTGTTTAGCCTGTGTGTTCAAAGTTTGATTAACCCAAATCTGCCCACCCAACTAGTATGGACCTCACACACCATGAGTAATCTATTTATTATCTGGACTAAAATCCAGCACTGGATCAATACTATTTGCTTGTCTCTGGTGTAATGCATCACTTTGCAAACTCAGAACAAATGTGGGCCAACTTGCTGGCATCATTTGAAAGACCACATTACCTTGACTTATGAGACTGCAAACTGATCTGCTGACTATTATGTAAGACACAAGCAAAATCAGTAGTGCGTATGTATTTTAAACAAATACTTGCACAATACTTTTGTTTGTATCCATACACTTGTTAAATGAATTATAAATGCAGACAATCACTGAACTAGTTGTGCTCATTACAGTTTCTTAGCTACTTTTTGAATATGAGGAAGCTGAGCGAACAAACTGTAGTCTATATTTTGTATTTTTATGTTTTCTCTGCATTAATTCAATCTCAGGAAGAGGGTATTAAGGTAAGTTAGGTCTACTTACACTGGAGCTCCATCAGCTGGAGAAGACAGGGATGCAAAGGCCAGAGAGGCCAGCAGCCACAGTGGAGTTCTGCACATCCTCCCACCTGATCCTGCTCTGCTGTCAATGAAGACTCAATCTCTACAGTACTCTTCTTTTATTCTCCCCCACCTCTACCTGTCCTCAACACTGTCTCATCCATCCCCCTCCTGTTTGTGCAATTGCTGTATACATGTAAACACATAACAGACTTTCAGATGATTTCCCAGCAACAGTTGAGAAACTGCTCACTTCTGATAAATGATAAAGGTAAACAGTGAAAAATCAATGAGGGCTTATCACATTCTCTCTGGGGTTCGTTGTCACATGTTGGCATATACACACATGGACAAAATTGTTGGTACCCCTCTGTTAATGAAAGAAAAACCCACAATGGTCACTGAACTAACTTGAAACTGATAAAAGTAATAATAAATAAAAATGTACTGAAAATTAACCAATGAAAATCAGACATTGCTTTTGAATTGTGGTTCAACAGAATAATTTTAAAAAACAAACTAATTAAACAGGCCTGGACAAAAATGATGGTACCCTTAACTTAATATTTTGTTGCACAACCTTTTGAGGCAATCACTGCAATCGAACGATTTCTGTAACTGTCAAAGAGACTTCTGCACATGTCAACAGGTATTTTGTCCCACTCCTCATGAGCAAACTGCTACAGTTGTCTCAGGTTTGAAGGGTGCCTTCTCCAGACGGCATGTTTCGGCTTCTTCCACCGATGTTCAATAGGATTTAGATCCGGGCTCATAGAAGGCCACTTCAGAATAGTCCAATGTCTTGCTCTTAGCCATTCTTGGGTGTTTTTAGCTGTGTGTTTTGGGTCATTATCCTGTTGGAAGACCCATGACCTGCGACTGAGACCAAGCTTTCTGACACTAGGCAGCACATTTCCCTCCAGAATGCCTTGATAGTCTTGAGATTTCATTGTACCCTGCACAGATTCAAGACACCCTGTGCCAGATGCAGCAAAGCAGCCCAAGAACATAACCGAGCCTCCTCCATGTTTCACAGTAGGGACAGTGTTCTTTTCTTGGTATGCTTAATTTTTTCGTCTGTGAACTTGGAGCTGATGTGCCTTGCTAAAAAGCTCCAGTTTTATCTCATCTGTCCAAAGGACATTCTCCCAGAAGCTCTGTGGCTTGTCAATATGCATTGTGGCAAATTCCAGTCTCGCTTTTTTATGATTTGCTTTCAACTGGTGTCCTCCTTGGTCGTCTCCCATGAAGTCCACTTCGGCTCAAACAACGACGGATTGTGCGATCTGACACTAATGTACCTTGACCTTGGAGTTCACCTTTAATTTTTTTGGAGGTTGTTCTGGGCTCTTTGGTTACCATTCGTATTATTCGTCTCTTCAATTTGTCATCAATTTTCCTCCTGAGGCCACGTCAAGGGAGGTTGGCTGCAGTCCTGTGGACCTTAAGCTTCTGAATAATATGTGCAACTGTAGTCACAGGAACATCAAGCTGCTTGGAGATGTTCTTATAGCCTTTACCTTTAACATGCTTGTCTATAATTTTTATTTTGAATCTCCTGAGACAACTCTCTCCTTTGCTTCCTGTGGTCCATGTTCAGTGTGGTACACACCATGTCACCAAACAGCACAGTGACCTCTTGTAACCCTTTAAATGGGCAGACTGACTGATTACAAGTTTGAAGACACCTGTAATGCTAACTAAAGGACACACCTTAGTTTAACATTTCCCTATGGTCAAATTATTTTCAATCTTTTCTAGGGGTACCATCATTTTTGTCCAGGCCTGTTTAATTAGTTTGTTTTTGAAAATTATTCTGTTGAACCACAATTCAAAAGCAATGTCTGATTTTCATTGGTTAATTTTCTGTACATTTTTATTTATTATTACTTTTGTCAGTTTCAAGTTATTTCAGTGACCATTGTGGGTTTTTCTTTCATTAACAGAGGGGTACCAACAATTTTGTCCACGTGTGTACACATATATAGTGTTATATATTTAGTTCTTTCTTTCTTTATAATATAGCAAAATGACCAGGAACTTTGTCAGGAAGACAAACAAGGGCTAGACTCCTCCAGATGTAAAGTTCAGGACAGTCAGAGAGATGAAAAAGCATAATGTTATTATATAAGGACAAAACATGCACTTATAGGACTGATTTTTTCTGTTTCTGTTTTCTTGGTGCAGGAGATGACCTAGATCTCCATGTAGTTTGGCTGGGGAATTTGGTGTTTTATAGGAGCGGTTCTAGGAAGGGGCCAACAGGGGACAGTGCCCCCAAGTGGGCCCCACAACGAAGAATCTGCATTAATAATAAAATGACAGATTTCTTGCGATGATTTTGTACCCCTCTAACAAAAAAGCTGGCCCCTCCATTAAAACTGGACTAGAACCACCACTGGTGTTTTAGCCAACCAGGTGCAGGCATGCAGCAGCTGGCCAACGGAGAGGCTGCTGGGAAGGACAAAAGAAGATCAAGGAAGAAGAAAAAGGTGTGGACGAAAAGCCAGACAAACGCTCGGTGGAAAGGACACGAGGAAACAGGCCCAGGGAAGGACGGTTGTCACCACGAATGAAGGAGAACCAAGTACTCGGCGCAGCGAGGCAATTAGGCAGAGTTGGGAGCTCTGCTCTCGCTCATAAGTAGCCTAAAGCTACAGTACTCAGATTCTATCTGACCTGACTAATGTAAAGAGTTGTTTTGGCCACAGTTATCTGCTGGCTCTTTTCGTGTCCCTAGGCCGCCTGTACATGAGAGGGAGTCGCAAGGCCGGAGCCATACCTAAGAGAGAGACTGACAGAAGATTGAGCCAGCGCCTGTTGCAACGGACCGTCAGGACGTTTCAGCGTTATACTATCGGACTACCCCGACCGAGTTGAGCTTGTTTTATTTCTTTAAGAAGGAACTGATCAGTCCATCCATCTTGCTGAGGACCTGACCTTCTCCACTAACACCACAGCAGTCATCAAAAAACCCCAGAGGCATCTCCACCCCCTCCGGAGGCTCACAAAAGCAGGTATCCCCACTCCTCACCTCACCACCTTCTACCGGGGCACCATCGAAAGCATCCTTACATACAGCTTCACTTCCTGGTTTGGGAGCTGCAGGGCTTACGAACAACAGCAGCTCAACAGGATCGTGAAAACAGCGAGCAAAATCGTTGGTGCCCCTCTGCCTTCCCTGATGGAGATCTACAAGCAGCGCTGTGTAGCCGGCCATGGGGGTCTGCTTTTCAGAGTAAGATCCCTATCTGTTGAGTCCCCAGCAGACCAAAGGGACTTTCTCACCACAGGACTGAATCAACATCTGGTAAGTGTCTGCAGACCCAACTCAGAAGATTAAAATTTCACACCCCCATAAAAGACGGAGATTGGGGTTTGAAATTACTGAGACATCAAAGACCCCACTTACTGTCCTCTCAGAATAACAATGACTTAGAATTTACAACATATTCACTTTTGACTGAACTCTCACCTCAGTACCCCCTGCTCTGCTGACAAATGGCAGAAGTCCCCAATAAACTTTGAGTTTCTTAACACCCCCTCTTTTTGGTCTGCCATTCCAAACAACTAAAGTGTTTTTCTGACTCTCTGATTAAAAATGTGTTTAAACATTTTTTCAGGTTGATCATGATGTTATAAGAATAAAGTCTCAAGGAACAGACCTTTAAATATTACCAATGTCAAAACACCTACTGTTAAGATCAAGATGCATTAACTCACCAGATATGAATGAAATAAAGTATAAAATGTATAACTGTATACTACACGAAGTACATGAGTAAATGAGATAAACATTGATACTGTCATTACTTTATTTGCTGAAAAGACCTTAACAGCCTTTCTACATTCTTTCAACAAGTTAGTTCATTGTTCACTCCTGTTGGTTTTATCTGATCCACAAGTAATACTGATATAACTCAAGTATGTCATCGAATATTCTGTGTTTGCGTCTGTATTAAAATGAATGATATACTATACAGGATGAAATACTCAAATGTGAACCATGATGTTGAATGGATTGCGTCAACCGACTAAAGAATTGATTAATCCGTTAATTACTTATTCCCCTCTTAAAGTAATTCATTTTAGGAGAAGAAGCCATTTGATTGGTTTAGGGTGAGGCCAACCCTGAACACGAGACAAAGCCCCATCGCACAAAAACAGCAAGAGACGCAAATTCTCTCTCTTCTTTCGTCTTCTCTTAAATATCTCTTACCTTAAATTACTCTTCTCTTAACCTCTTAGTATTAGCTTCTTCTCTCTTAATTTCTCTTCATTTTTAACTCTTCTAAATTTTTATTCTTTAGTAACTTCCTTTGGTTTTGTCAATTTTACGTGGCATAGTTCAAAGCTCAACCAAAGACATTTAATACTTTTATTTAGATTTTTGATAGCCTTAGTTTCGTTCTGTTTGACGGACTTCGAGAGTTAGACGCTTGGGCAGCTCCGACTTTTGAAGCTGTATTGAGCAACGAATTAAATTATCAGTACACTTTGAACTCCACCAAAAGCACTGAAACCATCCCAGGTGCTCACCACCTGGACCCCAGAGAGAGACAACGCCTCCAGAGACCAACCGGAACGAGCAGCGCTCAAGCCAAAAGACCGGTTCCCGCAGCCCGGACGCAGTTCGAGAATCCCGGAGTCTTAACGAGATCGCATCCCGCTGAAACTCCGCCAAAAACCCGAACCACGAAAGCTGACGGTTCATCTCCTGAAAAGTAGGCTGAATAACCCATCTCTCATTTTAATCGGGCTGGTGTTAAGTTGTGAGCGTAACTGAGTCAAGCTTAAAGTATTCCTTACCTTTAATCCCCTTTTAATATAATTACCATAGGACCTAAAACCTCTGTTTGATTCCACCATTCATCATCATCTTTCATTCATTAGAACCATATATTCATTTGTTTATTCCTTTTGTTTTGTCCTTTATTCACAATTTGCTTTTATTGTATGTTTATCACTGTTAGTTAATAAAACCCATATAATCATAGTCGGTCGTGTGTGTGTGTATTGATTTAGAGTGAATATCAAGACGGTCCCTGACGCCGGAGAATTCATAACTTTAGATATTTGACTGAAATGTATTATTAAATATTTCCTTCTGACGAAGGATGGTGCCCTTGATTACGAGAGTTAATTTTTGAATATCTTGAACGGCTTATAATATCCATAATTTGCTACAGCTGCATCCACAGAGCTACCTCCATCATCAAGGACCCTCATCACCCCTCTCACGGACTGTTCTCCCTCCTGCCGTCTAGGAAGAGGTACAGGAGCATCTAGTAGACCGAGACCAAGACACTACCAAGACCAGAGAGTATCAAGACCAAGACAAGACCAAGACCAAGACAGACCAAGTCAAGACCAAGACCAGTCGAGGTCGAGACCAAGACCAAGACCAAGACCGAGACAGAACCCCCCCCCCAAAAAAAACCCAGTTACACCATATTTTGCATGAGTTGTAGAACATAAGCACCATACTGGGTTCAGCTGCTAAGTATAAATATTAGATTGTATTATTACAACTACAGGCTAGGGGTGGGCAATATGGCAAAAATATCATATCACGATTTTTTTATAATTAAATCACGATTCTGTTTTACATAGATTTTTGAGACTAATTTGCAAGTTTCTGAACAGTGCAACCAAACCATTTCCCTATGTAAAACATAACCCTAAAAGAAAAAAGAAAACAGACAATTTAGGCCAAAGAACCTTTCTGAACAGATTTTAAATGACATAGTTTGTGCAATTTTTCCAAATAAAAAGGCAAATTTAAGTAACTGTGGTTATCTCTTAAAGTGCAACGATTTACAACAAAAATTATCAAACTGCAATGTCTATAGCAGCTCTTCTGCACTTTATACTTTATACTGGTTGAAGCGGCAATATGGAGACTCCCATTAAAGAGTCAGGGACCGGAAGTCTTCATTTAGTGAACATTTAATTATAATTCTTGATCAGCAGATGTTATACTATATCTATACTATAGATGATTGGAGTTGGATGATATGAGGATATGATGATATTTGGGTGTGTATGTGTGTATGGTCTGGAAACTATATAACAAACAGTAACGTTAATCACCATGGCAACAATGGTATACAATGTAAATGGAGGCTATCGTAAATCATAAACATTCAATAAACATAAGAATTGACTTCAATACACATTACAGTTTCTCTCAAAGCAATATATTAGCGTGTAAATGGTGATAAAATAACTTGTTACTATTTATAGCACTGATAACAGAAAACCGTTATAACCGTTATAGAAATGTGCTAGCATAATGCTAACGAGTGCTAACGAGTGCTATAACTGCCGTTTAAATTATATAAATGCCGTCAAATTTACATAAATCAATAAACAGGTTATGGTCAAATAAACAATCAGTGAAACATCACTTGACAAAACTTACTTATCATTTAAGGACGCAATTTAGGGAGTTAGCCGGCTTCATAGCGTGTAACGCATTAACGGGACAGAAGGAAACCATGGCAACAACAAACTTAGGTTCCGCCCTCAGTCTTTCTAACAATGTCTATAACATGATTATTAAAAATCCAGCAGCTTTAGAAAATATTATTGTTCAGACATTGTTTCTATTATTTTTGGTTTAACACTAGCTGTTGCCTCTGGCTGCGGTGTGGTTGGTCTGCACGTAGTTCGCTATGATTGGTTGGTCAGGTGGACGTGAAACTTCTGATGCGTCTGTGCGTCATCATAGAACTGTAACATATAGAATGTGGCCCATAGAAGATTCTACGATCTCTCTGCTTTGTCAGATCGTCGACACGTTCTAATCCTTCACGATCTAATATCGTCATATCACACACCCCTAACTACAGGCGCGACAATACAGAGACAGTACATGTCTTGTGTAGGATGAGCGCCAACACGTTTGAGCCACAAAATGCATGTAATTGACACAAATCCCCTCGAGACTGCTCTGCCGGTCCAAGACATGGCGAGACCGAGAGACCCGAGACCAAGACAAGACCAAGACCAAAGACCGTCGAGGCCGTGACAAGACCAAGACCACGAAAAAGTGGTCTCGAGGTCGGTCTCGAGACCAAGACCGGTCTCGAGACCTACAAGTCCAGCATCATATTGTAATGAGGCTACCCCTAACAGGACCTATAGCAGGAAATGCTTGCAATTCCATTTTAAACATTTTTAAACCATATTTGTGTCCAACCACTCAAATTAAAGCTGCAAGTCTGCACTTCAATCATATCTCAATTGTTTCATTTCAAATCCATTGTGGCGGTTTACAGAGCCAAAATGATGAAAACTGTGACACTGTCCAAGTATTTATGACCTAACTGTATGTTAGGCTATCCATAGGATGGACTGACTGAGGATACAATTAAATACATTTGATAATATATAGTGTATAAAGGCAAAGTAAAGTAAAGTCTTTAACTGCCTTTTATAAGAAGCTACAGGAAAGTTAGTGATGAACACAACAAATAGGTAGAGGAAGGTGCTTAAGAAACGGTAATTGTGAACAGTGTTTAGTAGTAAATTAGCAAGCTTAATTTCCATTTAACCCTTACATTCTGTTCAGGTCAATTTTGACCTGTTTTGACATGTGACAGCTGTAAAAACACCCCAAATGTCTTGATGACTTTTCCTAAAGTGACCCACATTGCAAAAAGATGAAAATATTTTAAAATGTTATACTTTTGTATAGGTGCTACACATGTTTGTCCATTGAGGCTGTTCTGGGTCAAATTTGAGCCGTATCTATTGACATGTGTTTTAGTGAAATGAATAGTTAATAGTTTTAATAAGATAGTAGTTATGAGGATTTCTTTTTATGATGTAGCAGTGAAGACTGATGGCTCTAATGGTTATACAATAAACCCCACACTTCCATAAAGTTATAAAATACATTTCCATCATTATTGCTATGTTATATTTTCATGTCTTAGGTAAAATAGGACATGATATTGTGTGATAGGAGATGTTTAGTGGTGTAAAAGCTAAAAAATACACTCTCTCTGAAACATGAATCAAGGTTTGATCACATTTATTGATCAGTCAGATCCACTATTGATGCTTTCTAAACACACCTGTGCTTCAACATTTGGTATGGACTCTTTTTATGAGGAGTTTTTAGACTGGGTCAAAATTTATATAAAAAAGATACGAAAAAAGTCATTTCCTGATCTTTATCACACCGTAATCAAACAGGAGGAAATAGTGTATTTGTTGGGGACTATTTTCAGCGGCGGATTAATCCAAATTTGGTGTTCTAGTGAGTATTTCTGGCGGCTGATGGTGTGTGTGGAATTGAGTCAAAATAAACTACATTTGATCAGTCCATTAAATAGTTAGACTTGTCACTGGCTCTACTGTAGATTTTTTTTCCTTTTAGGACACTGTGCTGTTATTCTGTATGTTATTTGTTATGAGACAGCTATTACATTTAATGAATATACACCAGTGTATAACAATTTGCATGTACATCTTTCACTTCACTGAAAGAAAATGGGAGTATATTCCAATCCTTCCTATAACAGTTATATACTGTATTACTGTGTATTTACTCTCAGGAGCACTCAGTTATCTGTCATGAGAGATTAATGGGGAATTGTAACCACACCCTTTATCAACTGTGGCTACATACAACACCAGGATGTTGTGATGTAGATGGGTAGTGATTATAACCTATATAAGATAGGTATATACACAGTGTTACAAACATGTTTGTATCCATCCCCCTGAGAACTGTGTATTGAACCTAAATACTGACATCAAATTCTAAATCAGATGTTTAACTTTATTTGCCTTTACTTATTCTGAGATCTTCTTTTCTTTAAACATACAATAACTATTTTTTCCAACTGCTTGTGTCAAATATACATATATAATTAAAAAAAATAAAAGTGTGGCAGCAGAGGCCAAGGCATCCTAAATACAGTACCTACATTGACCTACATTTCCTATAATACCACTCTTCTGTTAAGGACCAGGGGTATTGTTCAGTATCTTAACCCTTACATACTGTTCACTATTTTTCATTTTAAATTTGAGAGCTATAAAAACCTCCTATACACATTTCTTTGAACCAGACTTTTCCAGATGTACAAATTTGACCTGTGTTTATATAAAAAAAATATTGTCCAGAGCCTCTCAGACAGAAAATCGCCTACTCATTGTGTTCACAGAGTAAAATGAGAGCAAGGCACAAATAAAGCTTTATATATGGGTCTGTGAGAAAATATGACACATTGTTTTGACTGTAAGGTGCAGTTGAAGTGGAGGGATGGACATATACTGTAAGCATGAGAAAAAAATACAGATGGGGGAAAAATTAAAGGAAAAACCTGAATAAATGAGTCGAAAACAGTAGAAGGGTGAGGGTGTTGTGGTTTTTGATATTTGGGTGAATGGGTGTGTGTGTAGGGATGTTTTCCATCTGATGGATGACCATATTACAGTCTTACCCATTCATGTTGCCTAGTGTGGAGGATATCATGAGGCCTTGAGGCATTGTGATGAAAAACACAATTTTTATGATAGAAAAGTTGTAAATCGGTCAGATTTGACCTGAACACTGGAGGGTTAGACACAACACAAAATATTGTATAAAATGACAACTGACAAAATACTATAAACATTTTTTACTTTTGTAAAGCATATATAACTGCAGCCTGTACATTTTAAAATCACAGGAGACATATTTCAGGAATTCTCAGGCATTCATTCATTGATTCAAAAAGTGTACTGAGATGAAAACAATAAACTGTACAGGAAAAATGTCAAGGCAACATCTGAACATATGCATTTAAACAACAACCCATCCCCAATAACCCACTGTCATAGAAACCTCCACACAAATGTGATAGCACAACATCTGCAGAACATTTCTTCAACCCAAATAAGTGCAGTGAATAATTCTAATACCATTCTGTGAAATATAACTATGTTTAAAAAATAAATGCAGAAAAATAGAAGTTAAATGGATTAAAAAAAAAAAAATTCTGTCAGGTTCATTATTTTACAATCATTTCCATTTCAAACAGCATCTCAACAAAGGTTTTCCTTGCTCTGAGGCAGTGTGTCTCTGAAGCACACTTCCTCTGCTAACACTTGTATTCACAGTGAAATTGGTTTAAAACGATGTGGCCCACGTTGTCAGCGCCTTTCCTCTTTTCATAAAACATGAAAAAAAAAAGTGTGGGATGAACTGAATATATCAGAGTAAAAATGTACAAACCACAATTGTTACTTTTCAACAATTCAGAAATTACAATTAAATAAAAGTCGCTGGTTAAAAAGGCGAGTTATCGTCTAAATCCATGCAAATCCATTTAAGAGAAAGTATTTCAGTCCATGTTAAATCTCTTTGGATGATTGAAATGAACCCATCACTAAATTACACAGGCCCATAGAGGACATGCTAGCTGCTACTTTTTGGCTTATTAACTCTCAGCTCTTTCATCATCTCAAGATAACAAATATTGCTCACCCTTATTTTAAAGTCAAACGGAAGGTAAATTTAGCTAAGAAATCTGGTGCTTGTTCTGTACATAAATGGTCAAAGTATGTTTTTGGTCTCGACTGATAATGTCATTTGATTGGTGCGGCCCCTAACATTCTTCACTCTAAATCTAAGAGCCATTGTTGTGTGGGTTTGAACCCAGACGAGGGATCCAACATTGTTGTTAGCCGTTAGCTCCATCTGAGCCCTCAGCACTCTGTATATTACTTAGTTACTCTGTATGTTACTCTCTATATGTCACATTCCTACCCTTTGCTGTGAGTTCGGACAGTCCGGAAATTTGTCTCACCTCATTTAGGCTTAACGTTACATAAGAAAGAATGACAGCTAACAGAAATAAACAGCACTAATGTTAGTGAGTGAGGCTAACTAGCTTCTGCTTGATACCCGCTTCATAACTGTAGATTCAGTTCAACTTTCAATGTTAACTTTCAAAACACACCACCTCCATTAGAGTGATAAACATACACACACTACTGCAAAATAAAGTATATGTATAAGAGCAGGCAGCACAAGTTAGTTTAGTAGCTGTAGCCGTGCTGCTAGCTAACAGCTAATAGCTAATCCAAAGAGCTAATTTCTGTATTTTGCCAGACTCCAAATATTTGTAAAGATTTATGTAAAATTAAAATATATGTGGAAGGCTCCAGGAGACTCTTGCTGCTTCCCCGACCTGTGTTATTGCTCCACATCTCTAAAACAGAGGTGGCAAGTGTAAGGTTAGCATGAGCCACAGTCCAAACAGATAGCCTACTGGAATTTTCAACGTGAGCTCTCACTTGTCACTAAACTGTGGTCATGGAAAACACTCAGAGGCTTGAGGCGGAGACACTTATACTAGAAATTTCTCTCTTCGCTCTTTTGATATTTGCCTATCATGTGAGCTTAAATTTCATTACACAAAAAAGTAATTCAAGTTTCAGTTTGACTTTAAAGCCACTAATGACACGCTTGTAATGTTATCTTGAGACACTCTTTTGTGGTAAATTAGAAGGTGTTATTTTCCCAGGATAGCAGCTTTCCTGCTTCATGGTCAGCTCATGGAGTGATTCCTCTCAGGCTTCAGAAAAAGAGTAAAAATGACATGGAGTGTGTGCTGTGTCCAGGCCTCAGGTCCTAGCTGTGGTGCTGGTTCTGACTCTTGATCATGCTCAGGTTGCTCTTCAGGCCCTGGCAGAAGGTAGACAGGCTGCTGTTGTCCTCCAGCAGCTTGCTGTGCTCCTGGATGAGTCGATTTGAAGTCTGCTGCTCCCTCTGGTCCTCCTCCAACTCAGACATCAGCTCCTGTCTAAACAGACCATGAGGCAGAGAGCCTATGTCACTTTCACTACATCATAACCACTGTTAAATGAACAAGTGAGCTGAGAAGTCAGGGTGAGGTTAGCCTAGCTCAGCATAAAGACTGGCAGTAGAAGGAAACAATTAGCCTGGCTTTGCCCAACATTTAAAAATACACCTAGCAACACATTTTAAAGCTTGTATCTAGTTTTGTGTTTTTGTTATTACTCTACTCTCGATGTGGTCACAGTGTATTTATTCTGTGGTTACAGATTTAAAAAAAACAGATACAGAGTTCATGAGTGAACTTTAGGTGAGGGGTCAACAGGTGTTTTTTTTTTTTTTTTAAACTTTTGGCAGAGCCAGGCCAGCAGTATCCTCCTGCTTCCTGTCTTCCAGTGTATGCTAAACTAATCTAACCACATCCTGACTCCAGTTCTATGCTTAACACACACATAACATTGATATACACCTGAACATGTCATTCTCACAGAGCAAATAATAAAATGTCTACATTACTTGTTTGTGAACAATGTTCATACTGACTTATTGCAAATAAACCAAGAGAAGTAAACATGAAGTCATATAGACTTATTAATGTTCTCCGGTTTCACAAAGAAATGGCTGATAGTGAGATTTATCAGTCCAGAGTTCAACTGGACTTCATCTGTCTTCAATAAGAAAAGATGTTGAAGCCAAAATTATGATTGGATCATTTGAGGAATTATGTTTTTAGTTTTGTTTTTTTAAGGGATTCAAAGTCATTGTGTTTTAGTTACATGATGAAATGTTGTTGTGAAGTGTAGGGTGGACACTCCCCATCTGTCAGGCACTTTGACAATAAGCTGATTGTCAGACTCAATCAGCCAGCTGATCGCAGTGTAATTAATTGTAGTTGAGGTAGTAACATGTAGTATATATATGAGGAGCTGGAAGTGGCTGGCGCTCTTTTTGTTTTTGTAGCCACACGGTTTTTTGACCACTGAAATTTAGTTAATTTTTATGACCTTTTAATTGAATGTGTCTGCTCCTCTTACGTCAAATGGTAAGAACATTTCTTTTGTTTGTGAAAACGAAGAAAAAACGTAGCACAGAGGTCTATATAAGAATGGAAAATAAATATGAAAACGTAAAGAAATGGTGGTGAGTGTTGAACAAAGGAACAAACAAAAACGACCATAGGAAGCAAATACTCTGATTGAGAGTATCACTTTTACTCTACTAAAGTATAACATGCTGATAGTTACTGTGTGGTTTCTACTTTTTAGGAGATGATAAAGTATACACCTCTGTTTGAACTCCTCACTTCTTATTGATAAAAAAATGATACATGCATATATATACTGTAAGTCATTTACACAGATCACTGATGAGAGTGCTTCATTGACAGTTCATGATCAGTAGGTGGATTAAACAGTAGTTTATTTAATTGACATGCTTTGACTTACTTCCTCCGCACAAGGTGAGCGATCTCTGACTGGACTTTGAGGTACTCCTGAGCCAGTCTGATGTGCTGCTCAAACACAGCCATGGACTCCTTGGAGTTTGGACACGGTTCCAGAGGCTGAAACCAATCAGGATACATACAGTTTATAAAAAGCCTCATTTAAGAACTGAGTGAGAGCAATACTTTGAAACATTAATAGTAATATCAAACTAAAAACACAACCAGTACCTGCACACTATTTTTGTTTTCTTCTTTCATTTGTGACTCATTGATTGGAAATGTGTGCAAAAACTCAAAACTCAATTCATACATGTATATTTATTCATATTAATATTTGTATTTCTCTTGTGATGAGGATATATTGACATACACTAATGTGATTATATTATTATGATGTCAATGGTCATTTTGATAATATATCTATATCGTTCATTCTTTCCTATGGGTGTTTGCCTTTATTTGGTCCTGATAAAAATTAAAGTGTGTGCTCTTTTCAATTTATTTGACTAATTTATTCATTTATGTTTTGTTTTTTTCACTTAGAGTTACGATGCATGTATGCATTACCACATGGATATGCATATATGATTCAGTATATAACAGACCTAATGACACCCCTGTGCAGTACCACTTTAAATGATCCAACACTGTATCATCTTGTGGAGGAAGTAGAATTATTTATCATTAAAAACTAACAGGTATGCACTTATTTTGGTAGTGTGACTCACTAACACATTTCTGGATTTCAGTTAATCTCTTTACCAGATCAGTATTAAAATGAAGAGTTTCCCAGTTTTTTTATTTACTGAACAACATTCCTGGTTTTCATATAGATAACAAAAAAATGCAGACTTTTAATAATTATATTATATTTTGCCAAACAAAGTACTTACTATCTAGTAAAATGAATCACCTGTTCCAAGATGTTTATAGACCACTTAAAGCGATGGTCCGGCGTAATTTTGACCTAGCGTCATATGCACCATTACGTCTATCTAAACACCGCCTCAGCCCTTTGTTTTCATTTGGTCGCAACTTAGTGGAGTTAGAGCCATCAGCCGAATTGCTTAGTACAGGCGCTAATGGAACCAAAAGTGTATCTCGTAAATTACTCCACTAATAATGCCTGGATTGTTATCAAACTTCTACAGTAGTACAAATAGGGTCTTTACTCATAAATCGATGCATTGGAAAGTTTGTAAGTACACCAGGAGTTATTAAAATAACACTTATCTGATGGCTTTTACTCTGCTGCTACTGCTAAAGCTGTAAACATCTCACGTGATCACTGAAAAAAATGTGTGGTCCCGCGAGATTTCGACGATTTACAGCTTTAGCAGTAGCAGCAGAATAAAATAATAATAACATTTTCATAAATAAAAAGTTTAAACATCAAACAAACAGGTTAGACATACTACTGTGAAAATACAGACTTCAAAGTACAAACTAAGTGTAACAAAAGTGAAATGTTATAAAGTGTTAGATATAGTGTTATAATATTAATAAGGTTTCATTTAATGAACATAAAAACAGATTTTCAACTTACCTGTAACTGGTGATCCAGTTTTAGATAGGGAATGGAGCTGTCTAAACCATTGGTAGCTGAGGACACACACACACACACACACACACACACACAAACACACACACAAACACACACACACACACACAGTCATTGGAAAAGAGCTATCTTAACAGATAGACACTATACTGTTGCACTGTGGTGCCCCTCAGTGGTGGATTAAGAACAGTGCAACATATATAGACACATCATGATGCATAATTTGAGGTGCAGGTTTTTCTTCTGTTTCCACTCTCTCTCCCCTCACTTTTTGGAGGTGGGTTCCTGAACCTAAATTTGGAAGAGTTACTAAACTACTAAGTTCCATATAGTCTTAGGGGAAGGAGTGCAACAGCTAATGTGGAACACATCAAATTCAGCAGTTAATAACACAGAAGAAGTTTAATAAGGGTGATATTCTGATTCAGAATATGAGACAGAAACCTGCGCTGTATCTGAGTTCAGTTCACACCTCTCAGTGTTGTGACTCATGGACCCATTTCACAAAAGCAAACTGTGAGCTCTGCTTACACACAGATCACAAATAGTTTCATGAATGCGTGTCACTCACAAATAGCTGATGAATTTATGAGGCCTGCTGTGATGTGCTTGTGGGTGAGCTTTGGTTGCAGTCTGTTGCTGACCTGCTTCTCCTCTCATCCTGCACATTTCATTTGGCTTCATTTGTTTCATATATTTATCTTTTGAGTGTCTCTTTTGGTAAGTTACAAGTGTGTAAATGAGTGCAAGAGGAAATGATGGAGTGAATAGAGCTGCAGCCTGCTGTGATGGCATGGAGAAGAGAGAGAGAGAGTCTGTTAATTGTGTTGATCAGTAATCAGATTTCTCTCTTTCTGCTTATTTTGGAAGTGTGAAATATTAGTGATAGAAGCTAATTCCTGTCTTCTGTGTGTGCGTGTCAGCACATTGATGCTGTGAGGATGAGCTCCACTCTGTCTTTCTCTTCAAAGTGTGTGAATTAAACAGTTCAACAGTTAACTGACATATTTAGACCTGTACACGCTACTTTGTTTTAGACTGTGGATGCAGTTATTCTGTATGAGGATGCTTCTCTCCTTTCTTCCAGCTGCTCCATGCTGTGCCTCCTCTGTTAAGCACATGTGCACATGTATAAAGCTGGTTAGAACCTGCTTTACACGTATACCTGACACAGTGATATGTGTTTTACAGGATAAATCTACCATGTGTCTCTAATCCCCTTCCCCAGTTATAGAAACCAGCTCTGTCTGGCACTAACATTTAGAAGTCCTGACATGTTCAACAACATGCAACAAAACAGCACATAACAATGATGTTTGTCCCTACACAGTGTCACCTTCAGTTCATCAGTGATCAATATATTCATATATAGTTTATAAAATAAAGTGAAAAAGAAAGTTTAAAAAATGTCCTCTATATATATATATGTCATAATTCAGTTCAAATTCCATTTAATTCAAAGATGCTATTAGCTTTAAATGTTTCATTTTACTCTCTGATAAGTGACTGTTGTTTTTCAGCCGATTAGTCAGCAATTTACGGTTTTCCTACAGCTGATAAATACAATAAATGGTAAATAGACTGTACTTATACAGCACTTTTCTAGTCTTTTTGACCACTCAAAGTGCTTTTACACTACATGTCACATTCACCCATTCACACACATTCATACACTGATGACAGGAGCTACCACACAGGGTGCCAACCTGCTCATCAGGAGGAAGACTAATCACACATTCACATACTGTTAGTGCAGACATTGGGAGCAATTTGGGGTTCAGTATCTTGCTGAAGGACACATCAACATGTGGACTGGAGGAGCCGCGAATAGACCACTCTGCCTCCTGAGCCACAGCCAATTAATCATGTTGGTTCAAAATAAATGTGTTCCATGTCTGATACGTTCTATAAACTGACACCATCACACCACACATGTTCTGCAAAGCTGCTTTCTTTATCATTCACCCAGTGATAAAAGCTCTGATGTGAAATAAGTTTGACTAAAATTATTATATAAAGTGATTGGTTTTGGCTCGACTAGATTGACTGAAATGTTAATATAATCTGATGGCTTTTCAGTTTTCATTGAGTTAAAATTCACTTTAATAGTTCCAGTTTTCATTGACTGAGACTTAAATACCAGAAGCTTTAGTCAACTAAAACTAAGAGGACATTTTACTGTCAGGAAAAAATTAACATCATCTCTCACTCAGTATCAGATCATCTTCTTACCTGTGGGATTAAACGTCATCCTCAACTCTGATTGGCTGGTGGTGGCTGCAGGGCTGTTGGAGCGGGTGGGGCTTTGGGAGCGTCCTGGTTGGCTGTCCACGCTGGACACTCTGGACAGACCAGTTCTCAGTGTGGCTGTCTGCTGGAGGATAAAACAGGTTGAAGTGATGCAGCAGAGGTGGAACAAAGCTTCAGACAGGATGATGCTGTGATATCAGCTGTTAGACTTCTTCTACCTTTGAAGGTTTGAACTGCAGCGGGAATTTGGCCTCAAAGCTTTTCAGGGTTTCCTCTTTGCCCACAGAGTTTCTGTGCTCCGTGTTGTCATCACTCTTGTTGCTGTTGATGGTGTAGTCAGCGTACGAGCCTGCAGGCAGCACACACTCATGTTTAAAACACAGGTGGACAAACAAATACACTCATGTTAAAGCTGCAGATGGTTTAAGCACCTGTGCTGGTGGCTGATGAAGAGCCGCTCCTGTTGGCTGAGGACTGGTGAGGAAGCTTCAGTGGCTCATCAGAACCTGGGAAGTACTGAAATATAAAAGTTCACCACACATAAGCAGACTGTTTAAAAAGAGCTCATCACAGTTTGAAGTCAATATACTATCAATAAATATACTATCTAAACTTTATGTCTTATCCAAAACACTAACTACAGTCTAACAGTTAGCATTAAAGCTGAAACAATGAGTCGATTTATCCCTGAGTTCATCGGCACAAAATGTTTTTTGATAATTGAATGCTAAACAAACTAAATGTTAAAATATCATCATGATGATCTGCAGCATTATGAATCAGGTTTTGGACTGTCAGACAAAGTTATTTAAATGATATCATCTTAAGCTGTGTCAAATTTTGATTTTCATGATTTTTGGTGTTTTGTTCATTCAACAATTGGATGATAATTCAAGAATATCACTGAGAAAAGAAGAGCTGCAGTCCTAGTTAGCATTAACTTGAATTAACATCATGAACTTTACTGTATTATTTTCCCAGTAACAATCATTCGTATAAGTTATGAGTGTTTCTATGAATGTTCTTAACTCTTACATACTGTTCATATTCTACACCCTCACAGTGTGACATTTGAAATATTTTCATTTTTGTGCATTTTGGGCCACTTTAGGAAACGTCATCAAATTTCACAGTAAAAGACATTTGTTTTTTTTTTACAATGTTAAATGTCAAAATGGGTCAAATTGGACCTGACCAGTATGTAAGGGTTAATATTCTACACATTTACTAAAGCAGTCAGAGCTTCTGAACATCAGCTGTTCGAAGGTGATGATGAATAGATTTTAAAGTAACTGGAAGCCATGACACATACTGTAGATAATGAAAATATACACATCATAAGGTGTACATGTTGTAAACTACTCAGTAGCTTATAATGTGTGTGCACAGTCTTTATAACTCATGTTACTGGGTGAAAGCTGCTATAAGAAAATAAACTTTAACTGATGTATCTGCTGCTGGAGGCAGATGTTACCATCATATTCAAACTAAAATGAAGCAGTGGAGACTCCTGTAAGTTTCATTGAGACAATATTTCTATATGTAAGTGTGAGAATAACATACAGACCAGGCATAGAAACATATACCATGGGTCAAATGTCACTTCAGCCATGAAGACATGAAAATATTATGAAGAAGAGTGAAGAGGACAATGATTACACCAATGGAGACTTTAAAATGTACAAAAATAATTAAAAAAAATAAAATGTAGCTTTTGGTTCCTCCTGTAAGTTGCAGAGTTTCTCAGAAGCTTTCAGCCTCCTACAGAAGTGATAGGACTCACTCATTCATCTACCATCACTTCAAAGAGCGCCTTCAGCTATGATGCTTCTGGGAAACACCTCTTTATCTTGAGAAGATACAAAAGAAAGAAGCAGTAACAGTCAGACTGGTGAGGACAGCGTACCTTCATGAGACGGCTCATTGTGTTCTTGACCTCCTCCATGGAGGGTCTCTGGCTGGGCTCTTTGTCCCAGCAGCGGGTCATCATAGTCTCTATGGGCTCTGGGAGGTCTTTGATCAGAGGAGGACGAGTACCTGTGTCACAGCAGACCAATATAAATATGCTTATTGTCATTGAACAGCATCTGTACAACACATGTCTGTGCTTCTCCTTTCAGTGGCATATAAAAGACAGTCAGAGGCCTGGGAGCTCTGAACAGGATCAAGCTTTACTGAGGAGAACACTGATGTACACTACAGTGCTGTCAACAATATAACACAGTACATCTCTTCCTCCTGACAATCATTAACAAGTGTGAAGCTCTGCTATCCACTGATCCACTGCCCTTAGTCACAGTGACCAGGTTATACTAAAGTGTTTACAGTTGTTCAGAATGGTCCCGGTCTTTGGGACGGGGTCAGTTGTGATGTAGTGTATACCAGCCAGACCTCTTTGACCATCTTGGCTTCAACATGAACAGAGCTGCAGACTGAGATGTGGCAGGATTAGCCAAACACTTCAGTCTTGTCTCAGAGAAACCTGACACCACAGCTGGAGTTCCTGCAGGCTTCCACTCACCTCTGTGAACAGCCCACATGATACAAAACGCTGAGCCGCCAATCTCATCAAAGGGTTTTTTGCGTGTGATGACCTCCCACAGGATGATGCCCCAACTGAACACGTCACACTTCTCACTGTAGTTGCTGCCTGAGGAACACACACACACACACACACACACACACACACACACACACGTTTATTGTAATCAAGGGCTTCAAATTCCAGATTTACAACAAGCTAAATGCAGGGGAAAGATAAAATGTCTAACTGCTTTCACACACACAGAAGAGTTGTTCTGAAAAGCCACTAACGTCACTTCTCTCATATCTTTTAGACACATATGCTAATGATCCACACAACCACATGTGCAATTACTCCGCCAACATTAGGGGTAACTCTGGTTTGTATCACCTGCCAATTCATTTCTTTTTCTTATAAACTGGCAACAATATTTTCTGAGATTTGGCAAAGAGTTCAGTTTAGTTTAGTTTGCACAAGTTCAAATTTACACAAAAAATGACAGATAATATATAGTCCAGGGACAGGGAGAAAACCTGAAGGGGCTTATTTAAAACCTCCACTTAAAAAATGTTAAAAATTACACAATATAATATAAAATATATGACTCCATAAAAGTGAGAACAAATCAAATATATATATATATATATATATATATACACACACACATACATATATACAAAATATATACATACATATATAAAAAAAAAAAAAAAAAAAAAAAAATATATATATATATATATATATATATATATTTTATTTTTTATTTACAAAATAAAAACAGTGTGTGTGTGTTCACATGTGCACGTGTGACACTGGCCTCAGCGTCTGTACATCATACATGAAAACTGTGAATGGAACAAATAAAACAGATAAAATTTTATTTTTTTAAATCTTTTAAACACCTAAATGCTCCTGTCGTCCACTACAGGGGACATCCTGTAAAATGAAACATACAAATCTATTATAAAAAGTCTAAATTGTAAGATGTTTTTTTGTTTTTTTTTTTGTCCTAAATAGGTAAGACATCACAAATAAACTGAAATTTGACACTTTTTCCCCTTGGTTCCTAGG
The DNA here is from genome assembly GCF_963691925.1 of Scomber scombrus. Lineage (NCBI taxonomy): Eukaryota > Metazoa > Chordata > Actinopteri > Scombriformes > Scombridae > Scomber > Scomber scombrus. The sequence goes on from NC_084988.1 coordinate 27,074,137, forward strand.
AGGACATAGGGAACACTGCAGTTTGTATTGTATGGCATGGACAGCAGTAGGCCTGAGACACTCTATATTATCTGCTTCATAATCGTTCTAGTGAAAGTCCAGAGTGGCTGCTAAGTTTGAAATATCCACTGCTGATCCAAAAGGTTCTAACAAGCTCTAACTGCATTATATGACAACACTTGTTACTAGTCAAAGATGCACCCTGACTAGCTGAAGCCAATCAGAATCAAGTCTTGATCATAAGATCATGATCAAGTAATTCATGTGCTCTCATGTGACCAAAGCATTGATACCATTTTCAAAAAGGGTCAACAGCATGTTTATTTCCTTAGGAAACTACATTTCTTTCATGTTGATTAAAGAATCTTCACTTTATGTTATAAACCTTTTATTGAGAGTATTGTCAGCTAGTGTACTGACTGCTGGCACAGGCAATCCAAAATCACTCACAGAAAGAAGTTTCGAAAAATTGTGAAGATCTGTGTGAAAGGATGGGCAGGATGAGCTTTACCACCTTTACCTGAGCGGGCTGATTAACAGAGCAGGTAGGGTGTGTGGGGATTCCTCCCATCCACTCTCTGTGGAGTTTCAGCCTCTTCATTCTGGTCCGAGGTACAGATACCCCAAAATCAGAACCAAAAGAGCCAAAAACTCATTTGTTCCCATGGCTATAACCCAATTAATCTAGCCAGTTTGGAGTACACTGTTGACTATGGGGAATACAAGGGTACGAGCAGTATGTTGTTTATTTATATTTATGATTTTTATATTTATTTTTATGGACAGGGGATATAAGGGAATGTGCAATATATTATTTATTTACTTCTATTTGCTTTAATTTTAACTGGACCTTTCTGCATGTGTCATAAATGTTTGTTTTTTTCTTTTAAATTTCAGCTTGAACTGTGATGACACTGGGATGTTGCTATGGATGATTTGGATTGTTTGTCTTCTGTTTTTTTAATGTGTCTCTGTGTTGTACAACAAATAGCCTAAGTAAGTCTAAGTCTAGCTGTGATGTTAACTCTTAATATTAAAAAAGAAAAATCTGTGAAAAAGTACAAATGTAGTGAGTGATGGTAACAGATTAGTGTCTCATCATCAGTGTGAGCTCCTGAATGAGCGGTGAAGATGAAGGAGGTGATGGCGGCTCACCTTCGAACACTTCTGGTGCCATCCAGGCTGCACTGCCTTTATTGTTGGTCATGTAGGTCTGAATGTCACACGCTGTTCCAAAGTCACAGATCTTCAGCACAGTGCCACGAGACACGAGCAGCAGACTGAAACAGCACAGTGGACAGTGATCAGAGACAGAACACTATATGTTATATAATATCAGCTGTTATACTTCAACATCTGGAGGAAAAAGGTACTGAATAAATGCCTCTCACTAGCCTCCAGTTGTGGTAAAGGACAAATACACCCTAAAACAATCTATTTACTTCAATAAAAAAAGGAATTGAAAATGTCATAATACATTTTTTTTTAACTTTGCTATTCTGCCTCTGAACAAACTGGAGGCAGCTCTGCTTTCTGAGCTCTAAACTGTTGAACTTCCACTCAGCTTCATCATCATCCAGAGTCTTACTTTGGTGGTTTGAGGTCCCGGTGAATTAAGGCCTTTGGTTTCATAGCATGCAGATAAGCAACACCCTGGGCACACTGCAGACACCAGCTCATTGCATGGGAAGCTGTGTAGGGGGCTTGTGGCTCAGCACTGTGCAGGACTGTGATAGAGTGACAAGCAGAGAGAGAGAGAGAAAGAGAGAGAAGAGAGAGAGAGAGAGAGAGAGAGAGAGAGAGAGAGAGAGAGAGAGAGAGAGAGAGAGAGAGAGAGAGAGAGAGAGAGAGAGAGAGAGAGAGAGAGAGAGAGAGAGAGAGAGAGAGATTACAGTGACATTCTTTACATTAATGATGTTGATAGTGATATGTAATCAAGCTTAATCTATACAACTTTTAAAAGATGTAATATGACTTACGATTATATAAAGAGCCACACTCTGCATACTCCATGACCAGACACACCTGAGAACAAAACATCATGTTACCTCAGCAGTCACAGTGGGACAGTTCCACATGACTTATGTTCCTCTGAAAACACATTCACTGACACACAGACAGTAGAAGAACAGCTGTGGCTTCATCACTGTGTCTTTGCATTGTCTTATCACAGCTGATGTCAGCACTTCATCCGTCATCAGTCTGGCTTCTTTCTTATTGACAACAAATCCCACAATGTGTTAGTGTCTCAGTGCTTTCTGAGCTCACTGTGTCACCACGTTAGTTTTTAACTAACTGTATTCATAACAGGAAGAAATACTATATTTGTTGGGGACTATTTTCTGCGGTGGATGAATCCACATTTGGTGTTTGAGTATTTCTGGCAGCAGGACAGTGTGTGTGGGATTACGCTGGCAAATGAATGAGTGTATGATACAAAAACTGGCACATGTTTTGCTGTGCAGAATGAGAGTATGAGTGAATGAAATGGATGCATTTATTTTTTTTGAGCCAGGTCCTTGAGTGCACCTGAATTGCATTGTATGTTTTTGTACAATGACAATAAAATGATCTTATCTTATCTTAAGAAAAAATAAACTACAGTGGGAGAGCTTTGGTAGCTGAGTGGTTATCGTGCATGCTGCATAATTAAAGCGTTCCTGGTTCGACCCCGGCCAGGGACATTTGCTGCATGTCATTCCTCTCTCTCTCCCTGTTTCCTGTCATCCTCTACCTGCCATCTACTTTCAAAATAAAAGCAAAAATGCCCAAAAAACAAAATAATTTAAAAAAAACTCTAGTGTGTGTTCTTGATAATGAAGGAATGTGTAACAGTGTTTCAATAATGTGTTCAATAAAGACTGTTTGGACAACAGTGGAGCTCTATGACACAGAGTAGTTTATCTGTTATCTGTTGATCAGTTAAACTGTTCTCGAGACATACAGAAGACAAACATACATAGAGACAGACAGATTCTTTGCTTGATAGAGAGAGGAGGTGAAAAAAGGACAAACAGAACATGCATTTCTTTTTCCTGTGATCGAACCAGTTGAACACAGCTTTAGACAGAGGTTCACAGACCGGGACGCAGCAATGTAATACCTGTTTCTAGTCCGCTGGAACTAAAGGAGGTCAGTTTAGTAAGAAGTAAATGATAAATGGTAAATGGACTGTACTTATACAGCACTTTTCTAGTCTTTTTGACCACTCAAAGCACTTTTACACTACATGTCACATTCACCCATTCACACACATTCATACACTGATGACAGGAGCTACCACACAGGGTGCCAACCTGCTCATCAGGAGGAAACTAACCATTCACACTCTGTTTTTTCTGGAGCAATTTGGGGTTCAGTATCTTGCTGAAGGACACATGGACATGTGGACTGGAGGAGCCGGGAATCGAACCACCGATCTTCTGATTGGTGGACGACCTGCTCTACCTCCTGAGCCACAGCCATCCAACAGCCACCTTCACTGTGGCTGAGGACACGCTGCTTTACACTGCTGAAAGAACGTGGCCACATGCAATCTTGGGTGCGTTCACACCTGGACTCAGAGCTGTCCGCTTGTGATTGGATCATCTGAGTCACATGTTTATTGCAGGTGTAAACAGGGCCTGTGTGGATTGGCCAAAGATTGAAATGTTGTTTTAGTTCAATTATCCAAATCTTAGTAATATGCCACCGTGACTGTGCTGCTGCTGTTCTATTGTCAGTCATGTTCCACGGACACACACTGACCACAACAGCATACACTGAATCTTACTGACATAATACGCTGTATGTAACATTTAACTGTCATAAATAGCACATCACTGCTGCTCCACTGACATGTGCCACTTCTCCTTCACTGCCCACAGCAGTGCAGTCTGCTTACAACACTACAGAAGTTCAAAGTGTGTGTGTGTGTGTGTGTGTACAAGACGACAGTCCTCACTTCCCTCTCTCACTTCTAAACTGGCTGTCAGTGAATGATGAATGATGATTCCTGATAGTCAGATTTTACATTCAGAAAACATCTTCATCTGATACACTTTGGATGAGCTCTGAAATGTATACAGGAAGTGGGTTATCTCTGATCAGACATATATGTATGATGATACACAATTCTATACTCACAATATCTTCACAATACTTACTGGATTGTTACAAGAGCCAAACAGCTTCACTATGTTGGGGTGATTCACCCTGGAGAGCTGGCGGAGCTGCACAGAGACAAAAAGGGGCATTTGTGAAATATGTTACTATGATTATATTAACTCTGTCTGCTTAACAATGCTGCTGTACATTATTTATATATATCTTAATATACTGGATGTATCTAAGAGACTTTAAGCACAACTGCATTGATATTTGAAGATTGTGTCTGTATTAACTGTACTCAGAACAGCATTTAAAGACCAAGCTCCACTAACTATCAGAAAAAAACAAACAAACAGGAAACCAAAAGTCAGTGTATGTGTGTGTGTGTGGCATGTTCATGTGTGACTATGAATGACATTCATAAGTGTGAGCTGACACAAAGCACTATGCATTCATCAGCCATGTTGTGTAAAAACAGACAGTGTGATAATGTGAATGTTTGAGCTCTTTGTTCTTCTGCTGACTCTAACGTCTTGAAAGCTAGATGTTCCCACAGCAGTTGAACGCACCACAGCATTGCTGCACCTCACCATGAAAACATCCATATGCACAGACTCAATTTGAACTTTTCTGTCTGCAGCAATTTTGTGCAACAAACAGCAGATTGTTGCAAAATAACAACAGAAACGTCTGTGCTGATGTTCACATCCAATTGATCAGTTATGATTCATTATTATGAACAGTTTCTAATGAAAATAAACAGGTTGACTGGAGCTCCATATTTTTATTTACTATAGGTAGATAACGTGTGGCTGTGATGAGGCATATACAGTAGTACTATGCAAAAGTCTTAGGCCACCACCAACGTTGTTGTTTTAGCAAAGTTTTAATGAGCATCCATATTTATTTTTCAGTCTCTTTGTTAAGATAGAAACAGAAAATATGTACTGAAATAAAAAAAACAACAACACCATTTTCAGAACAAAATGATTTCTACAGGCAAAAGTCAGTATTTAGTGTTGAACTCTTTTGGGGAGACTGTCCTGAAGTTGATTGAAGCTGGTTTCCCTTTGAGAGTGGCCGTGCTGATGCAAAATGATGATTTTATGTCTGTCAAGATTCTGTTATCTTTGGCATTTTGAATGGAATGATGTGATTGAAAGTTGGTCTTATACATATTATCAAGCTTTCAATGAGTTCATTTCAATGAGTTCAACAACATGTGTAGGTAATGCTCAAACCTGGTGTAACTGACTTTTTTGTGTGTGACACTTTAGCCTTGAGCCATTTTCTGTTTTTTAACACAGCTTACACATTTCCTGTTTTTTTCTGGTTGTATTCTAATAAACAGACTGAGAAATAATTATATATGGTCATTATAGCATAGATAAAACAACTAATGGTGGCCTAAGACTTTTGCACAGTACTGTATGTGATAGAGATAGAAAAAATTTAATTTTTTTAAATTCCCCTTATACCATCCATGATGACTAAACTAGCAACTATTTTGTTCCCAAAATGTCAGCAGTTATTGTGCACATAAAAACAGTCAAATCTTACCAATTTGAACTTTAAAAACAATTTTGGTAATTTAAAAAAACGTGCAAAATAATAAACCACATTTTCACATATGGCACTACGGTGGGTTTTAACTGCGGGTGGTTATTATATGGAACTTTGTGATGCAGAGTAAAATCACAAACTACTAACACTCAGAAACATGGTGATTACTGGATCATCAACATGTCAGGAAAAGTGATCAGTCATCATCTGTACTGTATTCATATTTCAAACTTTTCAGAACTTCAGCAACAAGTTTCCTCTGAGGTAAACGCTCTGCAGGATTCAAATAGTCAGTATAATGTTTCACGATTGTCCCCGCCTCCAATACATCCATCTATAATATATGATCATGTAGTCTTTCTGATCGCACCCTGCATCCAAGAGCACCTGGACACAACAATACCACAAGTGCACTGAGCTCACCCCCAAAATGTCTTCCTCTGTCCACCCAACAGCCCAAAACCTATATATAATATATTCAGTTTACTACATTCTTCTTTATACTTTTAAGACATGTATTATCATTATAATCCTAAATGTAAAAAAGTGCCTGTTTACTGTTTCCAGCAGGACTGTCAGAATATGGCTGTTATGCTAATTTACTAACAGCTGTTTTCAACAAAGTAGTTTCAGGAACTACAAAACAATGGGAACTAGAATAGGAACACTCCTATGTGTGTGTGTGTGTGTGTGTGTGTGTGTGTGTGTGTGTGTGTGTGTGTGTGTGTGTGTGTGTGTGCTCTTCGCTTCACACACTAACTCAGCCACCAGAGAGTTCTTGCCTGCAGAAAATCGAGCATTATGGCAGTTAAACTGAATTACAGTCCATGATCCTCCGATATAAAAGTTTCAAGTTCCCCTGTCCTTGTAAAAGTGCCTGCAGTGGAAACAGGCTTTAACAAAGCAGCGCCACAGCTCTGAACTACAGAGCTGCTGGCTGCAAGTTGGATTGCATCACCACGCAGTGAGAGAAGAACACAGAGTGAGCAGTACCTCGACGAGGAAAGCATTTTTTTCATTGTCGCTCTCGATAGTCTTGATTGCTACATCTTTTCCTTTCCACACGGCCTTGTAGACAACTCCAAACGTGCCTCTGCCAACAGCCTGCAGGGAGGAAACACAAGAGGAGGTCATTCAGACAGAAAGCTAACCCACAACTACTACTAACATATATATCATATCTGAGACTGTGGGAGTTTGTGAACATGCTCTATGATAAGGGCTTGCTTTTTACTTACTTTAGGAGACCATCTTTTGCTTTTTATAATGTCTTTAAACATAAGCCACGACATAATAATGCATCAAGTATTTTAAGATAGATTGTTAAAGTGCTTTTTCATTTGAAATTAATGTACATGTCGTGTACACTCATTTGTTTTTAAGCAAATGACCACAAAGCAAAGCTAAAGCTATATAACAGTCTAACACATGGATATAGTGCAGGATGTAGAGAATAGGAGAGGACCTGGAGGTTAACTGGGGCCCAACAGCAGGTTTTACCCCAGGTCACCCTAGTAGGTTAAAGAGGCCGCAGTAAAGAGGACATAACCCCTCAGTGTTAGAGGGGGGGGGGCTCTTACTTTTCCATAACAGCAGAAAGTGTAACTGAGCAGCTCACTTACACAAACAACTAAGCAGAGTATGTTTAATAGCTAGTGTGGGGCCTTGTTCTAGTTGTTAAACAGCTTTTAGGTTATTCAGCAGCATATGTCATGTTTCATGGTGTGTTCAGGCCTCACTTTATTATCCTGTGTCTGTGTTTCACATTACAGTCCTGCTAGCATATACTCTCATTAGCTTGAGTCTCTGTCGTCAACACAAACAATACGTAGCTACATTTCTACATTTCAACTCCAGCCCAGCGGTAGACAGCTAACGTTAACGTCCACTCCTGTCGAGTTGTTGTCGGTCAGTAAGTCAGTAAGTTTACCGCTTCAACTTGGATGTCTTCATGCTGGATGTCTTCAAACAGGCAGCCAGCCGGAGTCTCCACCATGGCAGCGGACCGGCGGCACGACGCTGGAGCCGTACCCGAAACGTCTCTTCTGGTCGTCGGTGTAAAAAATGTGTGTGTGAGACGGTTTTCGGCTGTGAAACAGTCGCTCTCATCTGTTGCTGTGATGTGAAATCAGGAAGTGGGCACGGCTGTTGCCAAATGACACAAACGGTGGCTGGGTGTTCGTGAACGTCCCGCCACACTGACGGAAAACAGCTGAAAAGCTCGTAACGTTACATGCAGCGTTTCTGACACGTTACACCATGACCGGATGAATTTAAGACGTTTAAACCACCTCGTTTAACATTAAGATTGTTAACTGCAACACCAATTATTGATTTTACAAGATGGACTTGTCATACAACAATACGACCACTCCGGTGCTGCGCGGTCTTGAATGCAGCTTTGTTTTGTTTCTGTTCCACAGGGGGCGACAAAAATGTTTCCATCACCCCAAATGAACAGTACCCTAGACCCCCGCCAAACAAATAAACAAACAAACAAACATCACAATCTTATTGTGTGTATCAGAGCATGACTTATATTATTCCTCCCAACACACCAATGACACACACACAGACACACACACGCACACACACACGCACACATTATAGTTTATTTAGATTCAATCCCACACACACCGTCCTGCTGCCAAAAATACTCAGCAGGTCAGTGATTGCCAGTCATCATGTATTCCAGAGGGTACTTTAGCAGTTGTTAGGGTGTGTATGGAAAGATTGCTGAGTGGACTAGCTATCTAATAAAAAAAAACTTGTGATGAAGCAACACTGTGTGTCCTGATATTGAGTCTTTTTAACTAAAGAACACCCTGCACGCTGCAACTAAGACTATGTGAAAAGACAGTGTGCGAGCAGGCAGAGATGCAGACACAGACACAAATGTCTGTTTCTATATTGATGTAAAACACCAGACACTATTACAAGTTTATTTGATAATTTATCTGTATTAAATGTTGTTAATTAGATTAAAAAACTATCCAAAACAAATACCATTTCAAACAAATCACCCTCAAAATGTATTAATGGTGAAACAGTGTGAGATTGTCTTTAGGGTGTATTGACATTAAGAAAGACACTCAGTAAGTGTCTCAGTTTCAGGAGTTATCAGGAGCAGCTGATCCTGTTTCATCCCTCGGTTATTATCTGCCCTTAATATTGTATGTTGTAAATTAGATATTTAAAAAATCCAAAACAAATACCATTACAATATGAGTCTATTGGCAGCAGATATCAGATCTGCCCCATAGCCTATACATTTTGCATGTGTGCCTTTCTCCTTAAATTTTAAGCAAATTGAATTGTAACCATTAAAAAAAGAAGAAAAAGCAGCTCTCAGATGGGAGCTGGCTCAGTCGCGACCAACACATCACTACTGCCTTCACCTTCTTCTTCTTCTTCTTGGTCACCCTAAGGACTATCATCTGATGCTGCATGTCCTCTGAAATACACATTAACTACAGCCACATTACACACACAGCTTATTTTCCTTCCTCATCATGTCAAGCAGCTGTCTCCCTTTACCAGTCATAGTGCCAACATTTAAAGTTCCCACTCTCACATCCACACGCCTCTGGGCATGCCTTCCCCCTCTCCTTGTCCTTCACATAACAACAGCATAGTTTCCACCTGCACACTGCTGGCCAATGGCATGGTGGACATTGGTAAGCTGGGCCTCAACTGATCTGGTATGAAATCTGATTCATGAACCACATACTTGATGTGGCAGGTTTATGCTGGACTATTTTCTTGGCAGTTGATGGCTTCAGATAACATTACAGCAACAACAGCAAATACAACTGTTTGTGAAAATCAACCATACAGTCAATATTATACAAGCATAACAACAAAGTACAATGAGGCACAAATGATGAATCCTTAGATCGTGAAAGTACAGCTGTGAGGGTGTGTTTGTGGTAATATTTAGATCATATGTCTTTACATATTTAACATATATTTACTTTTAAATAACAATAAGTATGTTTTACAGTGTTTTTTTTATTTTTCAGGGTACAAGAGTTCATGTCTTTTTGAAGATTAAACATTAGAAAACATTAGACATATCAGTGACATTTATTGAACTATACATCGGTGGCATTAATTGATGGCAGCAGCACAAAAAGCAGCAGAACACACAGTTTTATTTACAGATCAGAATCCATATATCCCACACAGCTGAGAGACTTTTTCACAACACATAATACAAACTTTTGGAGAGATTTTCTGCCCTTTCCTCCTCAAAAACTACTCTGTTCTTAAAGTATTGGGTTGTTGGAATAGAGACACATATTTTATTGTAAATGTTCCCACTTACCAGATTGCAGTCCACTGACGGGACCAATCAATGTGTAACTTCTTTAAAAAGTTTCAGTATTCCTTGATATTAACAGTACATCTTTTACATGGAGTTTCATACAGTCTTAAATGAATATTAATAAAAACTATACCACTGTCTAAACTGAGTGTCCTCTCTGCAGCTCATTAACAAACCCACTCAGTCCCATCAGAGGACACGGTACCAGCCTTGTTAGGACTCATCATTCACCTGCACTTTTGTCATCTCAACCATATTAAACTTGACAGTCTGTATGCCTATCCTGTATCAACTGATAATACTGATCAATGTTCAGAGAAGTACAATTTTAAAATATGATATAATTTAATTACATTAAATCTTTAAAATAATTGCATTGACTTTGAGGATTCAACTGTTGCAGGAGATACAATCTTACATATCTTCACAAACCTTGCTTAAAGAAAAGGAAATGCTCATGGTCGGATCTACCATATGGGCAATCTGGGAAAGTACCCAGGGGCCCCTGAGCAGAAAGGGGCCCTCAATCATGGGAGAAAAAATATATGAGTTGTGTTTTTTTTTTTTGTCAGGCTCCATAGTTACACTACACAAGGCTTGACCATTTCTTTTGATATTGATAATTATCGTTGCTGTCAGAAACCTATGTCCAAAACGAAATATGGAGTTACAAGTTTTCCACCTGACAGCAATTCAGTTATCCAATTGGATTAAGATTATTATGAACTAGTGGAAATTGGACAGGGCCGGCAGTCAAAAGTCAAACAGGGCACATAAGCTTCAGTGCTCAGGGGCCCCTAAGGGTGCTAATCCAGCCTTGGAAATACTTCCTGTAATTTACACTTAAACTTGGAACTTGTGACTAATTAAACTTAAATTGTGCAAACGTGGGCAAATACTGTCTACAAATTATGACCAACTACACTACATACACTTACCACTTCACTCTTTTTCCGTGTCTTTATAACATTTGTGCAGAGGAAATTGTTTTAAAACATATTTACTTCATTTTTAATGCCAAAAAAAATTAGAGATTAGATTTAGACAGTGTACAGAACAGTAACATGAGATGAGCCCAAATGCAGGACGCAGGAGCAGCAAGAACTGAGGAATAATTTATTTATTTTAGCTCGAGTGCAGGCAAAGAAAAACTGAACTGAACAGAAGTGATCAATGCAGGACAAACAGAACAGACTGAAGTGAAAACCAGGACTTAAATACAAACTGAACTGACAAAGAGATGAGGTGCAGGTTGGGAGGAGGAACTCAAGTCAGGGGAATGAGACATGAAACTGGACAGGTGTTGGGGAAGAGTGGAGGGAAACAGGATGAGAACACAGAAAAACCCAGAATACACATGAATATAACTTAAATACACATGTCACATTGCGCAGAAACAGCAAACGCACTTCAACCACACAATGACAACCTTATATTCTATAAAGAACTCAAATATACATTACTGCTGACATAAACATGAAACAATCAGTGGTCAAGTTTAGTGGCCTGCATGGAACAAGAAAAATAGCACGGAAAGACAACCTGTGCTCTGAGTTTCACTTCATATTTGCACATAGTCTCCACGAGGGTCAGTGTGTAGCAAGCAACAGTCCTTTATCACATTTCCTTTAGAAAACAACTAGTGTGAAGATACACTTCAGTTTCCTTTACTAAGTCCAGTTCATCTAATAGGGAAACAATGGACTGATGGAGGGACACGGAGCCAGACTTTGACATAAAACATGACAGATAGGATAAATAAGTTATGTTAACCTTTTTACAGTTTACGTTTTTATGTATCTGTAGGCAGCTCCACTTTTATGGTGTCTACCAGTGAGACAGCACAATAAAAGCACAGTTCAACATTTTGGGAAAAATGATTATTCTCTTTTTTCTCTGAGAGTGGGATGAACAGATTCATGTGTGTGTCTTAAGTAAGGAGTGAGGTTTATCACAACACGGTTAGCTTATCATGACATTAAGAATGGAAGCAGGGAGAAAAGCGTGGCCTGGCTCTGTCCACAGTTCAAAAATACACCTAACAACACAGCTAGAGCACAGATTTCGTTTTTTGTCTCTTTACAGACGAGATGACACCAACCCTCAACTTCACTGTGACTGTGAGTGTAGTTCACCAGATTGTGCTGAACAAACAAGACACAGCGTGTTAAGTAGTGAGATTTGGGGCCGTTTCCCCCTGCTTCCAGTCCTTATGCTAAGCTAGGATAACCCCAACCTGACTCTGTGCTTAATCCATCTGATCATATTCTGAGAGAAAGAGAACAAGTTAATTATCAAAAATTGAAACTATTATTTTAGCCAGTTAAATAGTCTATAAAGAAACTTTGCAACATTCCAAATATATATATAAATAATATTTAATTTATATTATATATATTATTACTTTTCTATAATAAACTATTTAGGGGTACCATGGTAAGAAATACTATAAAATGTTTCACTAAGGAAAAATATGTCCTCCAAATCTAAATCAAATTATTTCAAGTTGTCTGTGGGCAGACCAGAAGCCTCCACTGTTAAAATAAGTGAGATTAGTGGTGCATTTTATTGAAATATTTGAATAAGGCCCACTTTTCTGCAATTTACATTACAAAGTTATCCAGTGGGCCGGATTGGACCCCTTGGTGGGCCGGTTCTGGCGTGCAGGCCGTATGTTTGACACCCCTGCTCTTAAATTTGTTTTCTGTTTTGTTGAGAAAATAATCTCAGTAGTTGGGGAGCTAATATCTGCATGGTGTTTCTACTTGAATAGCACTATTTGTGTTGTGTTGATATGCCGGTTGGTGAATTTTTCGCATCAAATCTGGCCCAGATTTCTAAAAAGAAATAAACAGAAGTTGGGAAAGGTCTAATCTTTTAAATTATGTTACAACCTGTTCACTCATTGGCATAGAAAGGGTATTAATTAATGTCAATTGCTTCATAATTCTTACATATAGAACCTTTAAATAAGTAACTTAAAATAACACATGAAAAAGGAGTACATGCTTTAAATCAAATAAGACATTTCCCTGCTGAACATCCAACTGGCAATGAGAAGGAAATATTTCTACCTCTCTGGATAGAGCATGTTTCACTGTTACAATCACACATACACAAACAGCTTACAACATTAACACAAAAGTAGTGCAACTTGTGCAGGAACATTATTCTCCACGTCACCAATCTGCACTATCTGCATAACCCGTATGTGTAGCATTTCTTTGTGCATCTTTCAAATGATTTAGTAGAAAATGTGTCATACCTGTTTTTTCTTTTTTGAGATTACCACTGGGGGCTCCAAAGTGCACATTTTCTAAAATCCTGGACATATAGGGCCCCATCTTGCGCTCGGCGCACAGTGGATGGTGGTCTCAACGCATGTGTCTTTGTTAGTTTCCCCTGATGCAGTTGTCATTTTCTCACCATGCGCCACGTTGTCTAAATAACAAAAGCACTTGCACTGGTCTGTGCGCCCATAGGTGTGTTGGTCTCAAAATGAGGTGTGGTCAGGTTCATTGGTGACACGTTGTTATTTTGAGGAAGTGGAAAGTGATTGCACTACTGACCAAAAAAAAACCATGTCTGAAGTCACTGGAGCATATGTCACTGTTATTTTAAGGGCACATTATTAAGATTTTAATATGCTCCTTCATAGGCGGTGTGCAGCGCCCATATACTGTGCTTGTTACACACACACGGTCGCGCTGCAGCACACAAACATGCTAAAAAATAAAATGAAATAAAAGTAGCCTATTATATCAACATACATGTCATATTGGTTAGTCATCATATTTATCAGATTTAATTAACTGTAAAAATAACAGATTAAATGAGACTGTATATACTGCAGGACTGATATGTTGATAAGTCTGCAGCCTCTGAGATGCTGCACAGAGCACAGTGTCATTACACACAGCTGTTCACTGTTCATTTAATCAGCTGATGACACCAGACTTCTGCAGTATAACCACACACACCTCTACACTCATCAGACTGGTCAGTTATAACCACACACACCTCTACACTCATCAGACTGGTCAGTTATAACCACACACACCTCTACACTCATCAGACTGGTTGGTTATAACCACACACACCTCTACACTCATCAGACTGGTTAGTTATAACTACACACACCTCTACACTCATCAGACTGGTTGGTTATAACCACACACACCTCTACACTCATCAGACTGGTTGGTTATAACCACACACACCTCTACACTCATCAGACTGGTCAGTTATAACCACACACACCTCTACACTCATCAGACTGGTTAGTTATAACCACACACACCTCTACACTCATCAGACTGGTCAGTTATAACCACACACACCTCTAGACTCATCAGACTGGTTAGTTATAACCACACACACCTCTACACTCATCAGACTGGTCGGTTATAACCACACACACCTCTACACTCATCAGACTGGTTAGTTATAACCTCACACACCTATACACTCATCAGACTGGTCGGTTATAACCACACACACCTCTACACTCATCAGACTGGTTGGTTATAACCATACACACCTCTACACTCATCAGACTGGTCGGTTATAACCACACACACCTCTACACTCATCAGACTGGTTGGTTATAACCACACACACCTCTACACTCATCAGACTGGTCGGTTATAACCTCACACACCTCTACACTCATCAGACTGGTCAGTTATAACCACACACACCTCTACACTCATCAGACTGGTCGGTTATAACCACACACACACCTCTACACTCATCAGACTGGTTAGTTATAACCACACACACCTCTACACTCATCAGACTGGTCGGTTATAACCACACACACCTATACACTCATCAGACTGGTTAGTTATAACCTCACACACCTATACACTCATCAGACTGGTCGGTTATAACCACACACACCTCTACACTCATCAGATTGGTTGGTTATAACCACACACACCTCTACACTCATCAGACTGGTTGGTTATAACCACACACACCTCTACACTCATCAGACTGGTCGGTTATAACCACACACACCTCTACACTCATCAGACTGGTTAGTTATAACCACACACACCTCTACACTCATCAGACTGGTTAGTTATAACCACACACACCTCTACACTCATCAGACTGGTCGGTTATAACCACACACACCTCTACACTCATCAGACTGGTTGGTTATAACCACACACACCTCTACACTCATCAGACTGGTTGGTTATAACCTCACACACCTCTACACTCATCAGACTGGTCAGTTATAACCACACACACCTCTACACTCATCAGACTGGTCAGTTATAACCACACACACCTCTACACTCATCAGACTGGTTGGTTATAACCACACACACCTCTACACTCATCAGACTGGTCGGTTATAACCACACACACCTTTACACTCATCAGACTGGTTAGTTATAACCACACACACCTCTACACTCATCAGACTGGTCGGTTATAACCACACACACCTCTACACTCATCAGACTGGTTGGTTATAACCTCACACACCTCTACACTCATCAGACTGGTTGGTTATAACTCTATATTCTTCATTTTATGAATTAAATGTCGGGTTAGCAGCTCATCAACAACTTTCTTTTCAGCAAATGTAACTGATGTTTTATTCTTGAAACACGTTATAAAAGCAATCTGCCAAAGTGACATCGCTCATGGATATTAAAGGGAATGGGAGATGACACTCTGATTGGTTAACCGCGTGTTACGCCCAAAATACACCTATAATTAATGAGAGGACTTAAGTCCATCCCTTTTGGACCATGCGCCTGGCGCATTGACCATTTTCCTGCCGTTAAAATGGCACCGCGCGATTCACGCCGTGCGCTATACATCGTTGAAATGGGGCCCTACACTTTGTAGACTTTTGTCGTATTTGTTGAGATCTGTAAGTCAGATCTCATGCAGTTCATGCCTGTGAGTTTCTGGTATTCTGTGCATCCAACAACCTTCCCCACCACTGTGCTACTGACAGGTTCATGTGTTTCACAGGGTTGTAACAGTCCTAGTTAGGTGCTGTTGTCCACATTGTTCTGTCACTAGTTTAGTTTTGATGCTGGTCTCTCCCGGCTGTTGTCGAACATGTTTTGTCTCCTCTGTTTTCTTCGATTCATTTTGGAAAGATCCTTATCGAACACCTCTCCAGAACGCAGAGCAGACACCAAGTCATCAAACTCACCGCCCCCTTCACCATCTTCATTCTCTTTGGCTTTCCTCACCTTCTGCTCCCTGTCTTTCTTCATCTTGAGAGGAGAAAGATAAGGAGAGGATGTGATGTCAGGATTGATTTCATATTTTTACTTATGTATCCATGAATGAGGTGATCATCAAACTTGGTATCAATTTATGGAAACAGGGTAAGAGTCAACACTTGTGCCTTTTTCAATATTTTCTCATGAATGCATGCAAGGTGTAGAATACTTTTTATTTATCTAGCCATTGTATGTAGAAATCAGTGGTGTATCCTTCTAATGACATCTGCCTCTGACAGTACATCTCTGCGCCTATGTAACTTCTAACCTGTGCTTCTATGAGTACCCGTTTTTCCTCTTCCTCCTTGCGCCTGGCCATGTTCTCGTTGTCCTGTTGGGCCTCTGAGAAGGCAGTGAGGAAAGTGTCGAAGATCCCAAAGAACTCGTCGGGCTGCAGCTTGGATGGGTCTTCTCCAAAATGTTTCATCACCGTTGCAAACTTGAACAAGAGACATCAAGAGTGAGAAAAATAGACGATAGATTTTGAAGACTTGTAGTTACTGAGGATCTGTACTGGAACTGACTTTTAATCTATGGCTATCACATGCACTTTAATAATCTAATCATAATGTGCTTAAAGCCTAGTCCAGTAAGAATAACCACAGTGAGAAATGAGGAGTCCAACTATTTTAGCTGCCCTGCACTGGCTTCCTGTTTCTTTTAGAATTGACTTCAAGGTTTTAATTGTCTACAAAGCTTTAATCTGTATAGCACTGTTACACATTACTGAACTTTTAATACCATATCAGCCACAGAAGGCTCTGAGATCCTCCACAACTACCGTTTGACCATGCCCGAGGCTTCACAAACCAATGGAGAAGCATCCTTCATGGTTTACGCACCAAAACTGTGGAACACCCTACCCCTGTACATCAAACCTAGCCTCTGTGGACATTTTTTAAAAAGGGCTTAAAACATAGCTCTACTGCAAAGCTTTTAGTTAATCTGGGTATTATCTTGTATTTTTGACCCGTTTTTATTTAGTTTCGCCTTTTAAATGTATTTAAATTTCATCTCTTATTATCTGTGTTAATTTATTTTATTTTATTTTAACTCATGCTGTTTATTTTAACTTGCTGTACTTGCTTGCTCTTGTTTTATTGCTTTAACACTTTGTGTGGAATTTTATGAATGAAAGGTGCTATATAAATAAAGTTATTATTATTATTGTTGTATTATTGTTGTTATTAGTATCATTAGTATTATTAGTATTAACTGATAAATATATGGTAAAAATATTCTGCTCGTAATTTAAGTCACTATATTGAAGTAACAATGATTGTCTACAAATTAAAAACTGCTACACAATGTAACATCGATAAAAATGTTCCTCAAATCCAAAAATTCCACAAATACTAGAACACATTACACAGGACAGAAGAACACACAACAGTGAAAATACAAACAACTAGCCAGATGATGTTGGTGGAGAGCACTATCTTACACAGATCTACCACTATGTTATTGCTTACTGAGCGAATTTACACCATAAAATGTCTCATTGTGATGATGTTTGACATTGAAGGCAACATAAAACTGTAAATCACATTAGCTAGAAGCCCACTCACCAGTTCTTTGCCTTCACTGAGTGACTCCTCTACCTCGGAGAAGCTGAAGGAGGCCACAGTGATGAACTGACTGACCACAGGGACAAATTTATCAGAAGGACCCTGAGAGGACTGAGCCCGCTGGTACTGCAGCTCCTGGAGATAAATGGTTTACAGGTTCTTGGTTGACTAAACATTCTCAGACAATACTTAAATATGTTTAATATTTCAATTCAAAGCTCTCTCACCGCCTCAACACTCTTTAGACCACTTCTCAGATTGCCAATGTCCTTCTCCAACTCTGTCATACTGGAGAGATGATGAAAGAAAGAGAGAGGTGAGTGGGAAGAGGTAATGATGAAAGGAATGGACTGTAACATGACAGTAAAAGTAACATCAGATTTGTAGTTCTTGTCTTAATATCAGTCAGGGGGCAGAGACTCAGTTTTGTTGTCACAGTGAGGTTGTCAAGTTTGCTACCATGAATCATTTAAGGGTCTACATGGGAACGTAATATCATATTATTTTAGCGTCTCCAACATTCTACCAGTTCTGCTGTACTTGACAAATATACTTGATTAAAGGACAGAGACAGTTACATATCCTACCTCTAGTACTAGTGACTACAACTAGCTTAAAATATATTAAGGGAATATTTTCAATAAACTTGATGTGTAACTGGATTCTGTGTCTACAGCAGCCACTGGTATAATACTGTGTGTGTATCTATTTGTTACTGTTAGTTCTTACTTGACTCTCGAAGCTTCTGGAACATTCTGTAACTCTTCACTGAAGGCTGCCACCTTTGGGAACTTCTTCTCCAATACTCTGATCATGTAGTGGAGTAAAGTGACATTTCTAAAAAACACACACCGTACAAATGAATCAGTCAATTATCACTCCTCAGACTTCTCAAACTAGCAAACAGGCCTCACAGCACACATTTTGACTTCTTGTACTAGGAAAAAAAAACGCAGGTGTTACTTATAACATTAACAATAAGCCGTTTATATTCACGTGTCCCCATAAACCATGAGAACATGACAGTGAGTCAAGCATGTGTAATACCAGGACCCTGAAACTGAAGCAGCTAATTACACTTTAATTTACACCTGTGCTTTTCATACTGTCAAGTGTCAACATGTCTTCCGTGAAAAAGGGCTGTAATATATGAAACCATGCTGTGAACTGTACTTGTCAATGCTTGACTTGGTGTCAGCTATCTTGTTGAGACTTGAGACTTTGAACCCGTAGGCATTCCCTCGCTGTCCTTTGTTCATGTAGTTCCCAAAGGCCAGAACCACCTCCAGGAGCTGACGCAGTGTGTTGCTCTGCACCACCTCCATGGATGCAAGAGACAGAGCTGAAAGCACAGAGATAAGGAGGGAATGTCACACAAGATGTCTTCATATGGAACATTCCTCTCAACACACAGATCACGGTTGCATTATCTTGCATGTTGCAATGTTCTATCTAATACCGTCATAGAAATCTTGAGAGAAATGCATTCATTCATAACATGATATCTTCTCAAACATTTACTTGCATTCATTAATTCAGTAAACAGATGAAAACGGTACCTTTGATTTTAGGTTTGACCTCGGCCACTCTATCTGCAAACTTCTTTTTGAAGTACAGAGATAGCAGTCTCTGTTGATAGTGATTGATTCTAGAGAAGAAAAATAAACAGTAACATTCTGAGTAAATTCAGATATGAAGTATCTCTTAAACAATAAGATCACCATTTTTCATTGTGTCTTATAACAACAGTCAGGTGTCCATATGAACAGTGAGAGAAGTTTTCCTCTCTGTAATCATTCCTCCTGTTCATACTGACTATTAAAAGATCTCCTTCAAATGTGCTTTCAATGTAAAGTGATGGAGGACTGTATCCACAGTGTGTCCACACAGTCATTTAAAAGTAGATGTTAAACTTTTATTGAGCTTCATCAGTGTGAGTTAGTCATATCAAGTGATATCTGACACATTTACAGTCTTTTTAGCATCAGATTCCCTCTTAGTGTTTCCCTGTTGAGCTGTGGTGGAAGTATAGAAACAAAAAGACTACTGGTACTAAAAAACACTGTAACGTTCAAACATAGAAGATGAAGATTTGACTCATTTGGATGCTGAAGCTTCATATTAGAGGTCAGTATGAACAACAATAATGATTAAGGCAAGAGTTCAGTGTTTTAAGCCTATTTTAAATCCTATTTTATGGGACTACGTGAGAATTAACTATGAATCGAACTTCTTTGAGTCTAAGTAAATATTTTTTAAGGTTAATGTGTGTATGTTAAAAGTATTGTAACTGCTGTGTAAAATCATTATGTATGATAAAATACCATGAGGACCTGTCCTTTGGCTTCAACTATTAAGCAGTGCTAATATATTAAAGGGTAACTGCACCATTTTTAAACCAGTTTAACCAGTTTTTAACAGGTTTAGCTCACCTCCTGCAACCCCTCCGACACCCCCAGACCCCCCCCCCCACACACACACACACACACACACCCACACTGTCCCAAATGGCTAGAACCACCCCCCAGCATTCTCCTGCACATCACCTCTCCATCTGCCCCCCCCCCCCTCCTTCTCCCCCACCTCCTCCTCCTCCTCCCCTTCCCCCACTGAGGACACCAGTATCAACCATCCAATGGTGACAACAGGCCAGGTAAAGAGGCAGCTGGAAAGACTAAATCAGCGAAAGGCAGCAGGCCCTGATGGCATCACACCTAGGATCCTGAAGACCTGTGCCAGCCATCTGTCTCCTGTACTGACAAACCTGTACAACCTGAGTCTGAGTCAGGAGAAAGTCCCGATGCTGTGGAAGACGTCCTGCCTGGTTCCAGTCCCCAAGAAGTCGAAGCCATCCGACCCAGCTGACTATAGACCAATCGACCTCACATCCCATGCGATGAAAGTCCTGGAGAGACTGGTCTTAGACCAGCTGAGACCACAGGTGAAGACGTTTCTGGACCCTTTGCAGTTTGCCTACCAGCCCCACTTAGGAGTCGATGACGCTGTCATTTACCTGCTGCAACGAGCCCATATGCATCTGGATGGTGGGAGAGGCACTGTGAGGATCACATTCTTTGATTTCTCCAGTGCTTTCAACACTATTCAGCCTCTGCTACTGGGTGAGAAGCTGCAGGTGATGGGTGTTAACAACGTAGTGATCTCCTGGATTACTGACTATTTAACAGGCAGGCCACAGTTTGTCCGTCTGGGCAGTGTCCTGTCTGATGTGGTGTCCAGTGATACAGGAGCTCCACAGGGGACTGTGCTTTCTCCCTTCCTCTTCACCTTATACACCACTGACTTTAAGTACAACTCTGAATCATGTCACCTGCAGAAGTTCTCTGATGACTCAGCTGTTGTATAAGAGATGGAGAGGAAGGGGAGTACAGGACCATGATAGACAACTTTGTAGAGTGGTCCGATCACCTGAGGTTGAACATCAACAAGACCAGAGAGATGGTGATCGACTTCAGGAGGAAGAAGACGCCTTCACAGCCACTATGGATCAGAGGGGAGGTGGTGGAGGAGGTGGAGGACTACAAATACAGTGGGTTAGGGTTTGACAACAGACTGGACTGGAAATCTAACAGCGAGGCTGTGTACAAGAAGGGGATGAGCAGACTCTACTTCCTGAGGAAGCTGAGATCCTTCAACGTGTGCAGCAAGATGTTGGAGATCTTCTACCAGTCTGTTTTTGCCAGCTCCATTTTCTTTGCTATTGTGTGCTGGGGCAGCAGCCTCAGAGCCAGCGACACCAACAGACTTGATAAGATCATCAAGAAGGCTGGCTTTGTACTGGGTCTCAGGCAGGAGTCTTTTGAGACCGTGGTGGAGAGGAAGACACTGAATAAACTGTTCTCCATCATGGACAATGACCAGCACCCTCTCCATCATGGACAATGACCAGCACCCTTTCCATCATGGACAATGACCAGCACCCTTTCCATCATGGACAATGACCAGCACCCTTTCCATCATGGACAATGACCAGCACCCTCTCCATCACACAGTGGACAGACAGCAGAGCACCTTCTCACACAGGCTGCTCCAGCTCCGCTGTCGAAGGGACAGATACAGGAAATCTTTCCTGCCTCATGCCATCACACTGTATAATAACAGCTAAAAAACTCTGGTCATAACTTACAGTCACTGTGCACTTTATTTCCTACACACATCGCACATTTACTTTGCACTAAAATCA
Organism: Scomber scombrus; assembly: GCF_963691925.1. NCBI lineage: Eukaryota > Metazoa > Chordata > Actinopteri > Scombriformes > Scombridae > Scomber > Scomber scombrus. The sequence continues at coordinate 27,096,145 of NC_084988.1, forward strand.
ACACTCTGGTTGTATATACTTTTGTACATTTCATTTTATTTGATTTACTATTGCTATTTTACTATTTTAGTAGGTATTGTTTATTCTTTACATTTTGCTATTTTAGTATGTGTAGTTTGTTTTTCTTACATTCTTATTCTTAGTCACTATGTGTCTGTGTAATGCTGCTGCTACACTGTAATTTCCCAGCTTGGGATCAATAAAGTATATCTATCTATCTATCATTACATGCAGCAGCAGACTAACCACACCCAGCTGTGAATATGAGTGTCAGAGGTTCAACACACTTTCAACCTACACACTCCAGAGCAGCAATGCTTTTCCTCCATATATGTAAGTTCTAGTGTGTAATTACTCTTCAAAGTGTATAATACCTCCTATGCTGTGTGTGTTTCAGTGTGTACCTGCTCATCTCATACAGGAAGCGGTCTGCTTTGGCCATACGCTCCAGCTCATGCTTGTGTTCCTCTAACAGCTCAATGTCACTTTTCTCAGGAACAAACTTCAGAAGCTTCACACATGGACACATAAACACAAACAATCATTAGTGCATTTTACTGTAACATGTATAAGCCTAATAATCAAAATCTCCAATTTAGGTACCTGCTCCAGCATGTCTTTAGGTAAGTCTTCCTGTTCATCCATGGTCATGATGGCATGGCGGATCTCCTCGTTGGTCAGCTTCAGTCTGTAACATATACGTGGAATATTACTTAAAACCTGAAATACCAGGTTTTTCTGTTTGCTAGCAGCAGTATTTTTTTCTTTTTAAGTCATTTATAATCCTCACACACACACACACACACACACACACACACACACACACACACACACACACACACACACACACACACACACACACACACACACACACACACACACACACACACACTGACCGTGAGAGCAGAATGTTACAATTCTGTGCTCGGCGACCATCAATAACTGACAGTTCCTTGACTTTCTTAACAGCAGCATGGTCATCCTCAGCCTCTTTCTGTTAATAAAGAGAAATGTGTCACAATATAATACAAAATAACACAATATAACACATTATAACACAATATAACACATTATAACACATTATAACACATCTCCGTCACATAAAGATTGGTATTATAACATTTAGGTCATGTAAGGTCACTATCTCAAACAACTGTGCATCTTATTAGAATTACAAACATGTCATTTCTAAAGAAAAGAAAATCATTTATTCACGAACAGTAAATTAGTAGCTGTGACGCATTCAAAATAAATCTATCAATGGATGAATGGATATGTCAATGAAGCAAAGAAAATGAATGGAGGCAAAAGGAAAAAAATCCATTATTGCTGAAGGTATGTTAGGGATGTTATATGTTTGATGTCAGTGCAGTGTGTAAAATGTTACTTGTGGCTTCTGGTAAGCTGAGAAGGTCCTCTGGAAGTCATCAAGATCCAGAACTTGGAATACCTTAAGATCATCAATCTCTTTCCATATGGTTCCTTCTAACTTGTTCTGTAACAAACAATAATGCAGTGTGACCAAAAAAAAACCAAGCTTTCAACCATCTCCATAGCTCTTAAATCACTGCAAAGTTCAGTGAGCTATGGTTTTCCTAAAAGAAACTTGTTAGCTGCTGTTTGATGATCAGGAGCTTCCGTTAGCTATGCTAGTGGTGTGGCTCTACCATTTTGGTAGACAGAATAAAATATCTCAGCTATTGGATTGATTGCCAACAATCTAGCTAAACACATATTGAGCAGCATGGTGGTGTAGTGGTTAGTCCAGTTTATACTTGTGCCTGTGTGTGTTCTCTCTGGGTACTCCGGCTTCCTTCCATAGACCAAAAACATGCAGGTTAGGTTCATTGATGACTATAAATTGCCCGTAGGTATGAATGTGTATGTGAATGGTTGTCCGTCTATATATATGTTAACCCAGTGATTGATGGGCAATCTGTCCAGGATGTATCCCACCTTTCACCCAGTATCAGCTGAGATTGGATCCAAGAATGCATGAATGAAAGCATGTCTGTTTTTTTTGTGTAGGTTTCCTCTGAACACTCTGGCTTCCTCCCACACACTAATGTGAGCATGATTGGTTGTCGGTGTCAGCCCTGTGATTAACTGATGACCTGTCCAGTTGTATCCTGCCTCTCACCCTGTGTCAGCTGACATCAGCTCCACCTCTCCCCCAATCCTCTACAGCAGGGGTGTCAAACTCATTTTAGTTCAAGGGCCACATACAGCCCAGTTTGATCTCAAGTGGGCTGGACCAGTAAAATCCACTTCATAATAATCTATAAATAATATATATAATCTAACTTTACTGTATGTTTCAATCTTATTCAGATTATTTTGGACAGAGGATGCTGATTGATGTTCAATATATGAATGTTAAATATGAATATAACTGAAATATGTATTCATTGCTTTAGCTTGGATTAAATTCTGGTCAGGGTGGGAAAAAACTTTGAAGCAGCAGCAAAATTGGAATTACTTTTCTGCAATTTTTATACTATGCTAAATTTTCCAGTGGGCCGGATTGGACCCCTTGGCAGGCCTGTTCTGGCCCACGGGCCGTATGTTTGACACTTTTGCTCTAGAGGATAGATTGTAAAAAAAATGGATGGATGGACTTCTAGTTTAAATACGTGGGAATTAGTATAGTAGTGCCACTTACAGTTGTAATAACAATAGCAGCACTGTAGTGTATGTAATATGTGTATGTAATTGTATAATTACAGCAGTACTGATAGTAATGGTAGGAGTTGTAGCAGCATTAGTTAATGATAATAATAGTACAAGTGGGCCTGACAGTGGTGAGTACCTCAGGTAGTTTGCTCCAGTTAAATGACTTCAGTGGATTTGATGGCTGAGGAATATTCTTCTTCTTCTGGGGGGAAGCTCCTAATGGAGCTCCTGGAGGAGGAGGTGGAGCAAATGGAGCCATGTCGAAACCTGGTGGGCCGCCTGGAGGAGGAGGTGGAGGTGGAGGTGGAGGAGGAGGAGGAGGGTGAGGAGAGACAGAATTGACAGGAGCAAGAGGTACTACTCCACCAGATGTCATCGGAGGTCCACCTGGAACACTGGAGTTCTAACAAAACAACAGAAAAGAAGAACTTTAGATGACATCATCATGAACAGACAGATCACATCAGTGTGATGATGGGGTAAAAAAGCTACTTGTATCTTATGTAAATGAACATACAGAGCTGAGCTGCTGCAGCCGAGCAGACAGTTCTGCCACTTGTTGTTTAGCTTGCTTGTGGTCATTGCTTTCTCGCTCCAGTTTGTCTTTCATCTTGTTCAGCATGGCCATCATGTCTTCTTTCTCCTTATTCTTGGCCTCACACTCCCTCTCTTTCTTTTCATAGCGCTGCTGTAAATTCTGATGTTCTGGGGGAAAGAAGAAAGTGAAACGACAAGAAATTAAAGACTTCAAAGGTGAAGGCAAAAGTGTAATTATCAGAGCTGCTGGGAAAGAAGAGGATTGGAGAGGCATCCGTCTGCATGTATATAGTGTATATACAGTATATACAGTATATATATATGTGTGTGTGTGCGTGTGTGCGCGTGTGTATTTGTGTGCGTTTACCTTTTCTCATTTTGTCTGCTTGTTCTTTCCATTGTTTGACCTCGTTTTCTTTGACCAGCCTGTAAACACAAACACATACAAACATGACTAATGAAGTCTTGGTTTGAATCTTGCCTTCCCTTCCAAATAACACTCTCATCATTTACAGTATCGATCTTAAAGGTTATTTAAATAATTATTTTTAGTTGTTGTTGAAAATAAAGCATTGTGGAATGTATGCTAAAGATGTAAAACAACATAGATGTATCTCTGCTACTCATAAGATCATTTATACCATGAACTATTGCAGTATAAGTGGACTTTTTTATCACTGGTGTCAAGGGTGAACAATCTAAATCTAAAATCCAATGCAGCAACCTTTCCAGTCTTAATTTGACACTCTTAAACATGTTACATGATATTCTTGTTCATGTTGTAAAAATGACAAACATGACTTTACTGTATATCAACCTGTTGTACCTATAGATGGGCACTGTTATGCTGGTAGAGACCACTCCCATCAGGATAGAAATGATTCATCATAGGTAAAGATGGTCACTCACAACTACGTTCTATTGATTTGCAGTGACTCTTCCCTCTGAGGGGACCCAAACCATGACAGCAAAATGCCCCCCAACAGTATAACAGAGCCACCAGACCCCTCACTGTAGAGGGCAACCATTCAGACATGTACTGTTTTTTCCTTAATTTGTCATCTGTCTTACTATTCACACTATTCAGACTGAGGAACAATGAAAAGTCTTAGCCAATCTTAACATTTCGATTTTATGTTAAAAACAACAACAACAGAAGCTTCTCTGCAGTCTAAAGTAGAAACTTGTGGAAACTTACATGCGGACAATGTTCTTCACATTGAAGTCCTCCAGTGGAGCAACATCCGGGTTTTCACCTTTGTCTGTCTGTAGAACCAGCTGCTGGACTATTCGATCCAACAACACCCAGTACTGAAGGGTGGTGCTGCTCTGCTTGTCTAGATACACACAAAGCGGTCAGCAGAGAAGAGAAGCTGATACCGATATGGATCATTTAAAGTCGGATAAGTCAGCATACAGTATATTAAGACATCCTTACATGGCATCATGAGACAGTGCTGCAGTGCAGACAGGAGGTGAGGGTAAGCTTCAGTGTGACTCAGCTTCTTCTTGATCAGCTCAAACATCTGACTCGCACTTTTAGTTTCTATATGAACCTGGTGCACAGAAAGACATTCATCATCAGACCATTAACATCAGATTTGCATTTCCATATTTTATTTGACATCAAAAAGAAATATAAGGCTCGAGAACAGCTGGTACGTATGTATTATATCATAAAAGAATACTGCATAATTCTTTATCTTGCCATCTTTGGCATATAAAAATATCAGCTCAGCTAGTTACTACGGTGGCTGGGAAGTTTAAAACAACATTACAAAGTGTGAAACGCTTTTTCAAAGACTGAGACAAAACATTTTTACATACTGTATCATACAATAAAATGACATGAGCAAAACACTTTCACCAGGGACAAAACACAAATACATTTTAGAAAACTAATTGACAAGATGCCATTTTTGCAGTCCCCAAACAAATTTACCCGGAAAGGGAAAGTACCAAACACCAGAAGTGACAGAAGTGATAAAGTGAGCTGCGTGGATGGTGAGCGTGGTCAGTTCACGTTGTCTTCAATGACATTAATGGTGAAAGAACATGGACTGTGACATTCTAGAAACCGTCCACATGAAATGCAAAACCAGGTTAAACGGCTCATACGTTTGTCCACGAAATGGGCAAAACATCACATTAAACTCCACAGAAAAAAACACGAGTTCGCCGCTCACTTTATCACTTTTGCCTCATTTCCTGTATTTGTTACATTCCCTTTCTGTGAAGATTATGTCAATTTGTCTCAGCACTCATGTTCAATCGTGTTTTGTCCTTGGTAAAAGTGTTTCTGCTCATGTCGTTTTGTTTTATGACATTTTATAGTTTTCTACTTTGTAATGTTGTTTTCCACTTCCCAGCCACTGTAGGTTACTGAGTTTATTGGATGTAATATGTAGGTTATATAGGTTTATACCCAGGTTCTAAAGATTTGAATAAATGACTTACTGCATCAAAGCGTTTGGACAGCAGGAGTTCATCATCATTTCTCAACATCTCAAAAAAGTCCAGATGTCTGGAAGAAAACAAAGAAACACATTAAAATAAAGTCAAAGCACAAACAATATCTTCTGACCTGTTGCTCAGCTGGTTAGTTCCATGTATACATTATCTATAAGAATACATTCTAAATGAGGACGTACCTATCCAGGGTAGAATTCTCATGGGAGTGGAGTTTGTCAATGACCGGCTGAATGCCCAACATCAGGAACTCATAGCGTAAATGGATACGGAACTCCAGACTGATCTGAAAACACACACACACACACGCGCACACACACACGCACACACACACACACACACACACACACACACACACACACACACACACACACACACACACACACACACACACACACACACACACACACACACACACACACACAGCAATGTTGAGTTATTGTCTAGCAGTAAAAGAACAGGAAATAATGTCCAAAGATGGGACAGGTCATGACAACAAGATGAAGAGAATTGAATCATGTGTTTGCTTTAGATGAATGTCCAAAAACATACCTAAAAGAAATAAAATGCACCTTAATATACTTTAAAAGGGTTAAATAGCCACTGGTGATATAGAACACAGTGCTGGGGGACTGGTTAAGTGTCAATCCAGGATACTTTAATTAAAGCAGTAATAGAGTTTGAAATCATTACTGCAAACAGAAAACATCTTTCTTCTAGATTTATATGGAACCAAATATTCCATCTTAACAGACAAGAATACACAAAGACAAAAGTAAATTATTAGTTTTTCTCCACCGCTGTAACTCCTGCCACAGAGAGAAGTGAGGAGAAGTAGTTAATACACCCAAAAACAGATTATATTCTATTATGTGCATAAAATATAAAATGCAGATATACAGTATAGGAAACTTGAAAGTGGATTTTTCTTCACCTCTCCGGCTCCTTGGCTGAGCACAGCATTGATGAAGGACATGATGGCCGTCTTCAGATTAACTTCATCTCTGTAGCGACCTGTAGATCTATCCAAGTCTGTCAGCAGGTTCTGCACACAGAACAGATCATACTCAGTTATACCACCATAAAGCATCACGTATTTCATGCTTATATTCAATACATAGATTTAGTTCGTCTTTTTATAGTTTGTTTGACATTGTCCTCAGTTTGGCTAGTTTCCATGTGTACTTTTCTTTTCCTCGGTTGCTGTGGACTCTAAATATAATAATTCAGGACAGTCCATTGGTCAAATCAACATGAACAGGAAGCAAAAGCATTGGAGCGGTCAGACTTTGGGTCATTGTGTTCAGACATTAGACTAATATTAATCTATTTAATCCACACTTGCATCGTCCTTTTTACAGACATGTGAAGCACAAATAAATAAACAAACACAAACAGACCTGAAAGCGTGTTCTCTCTGAGGAAAACGTCTGGTAGTGCAACATGGCCTCCAGAACTTTCTTATGACCTCCTGGCACCAAACACACTGCTCCCAGGATCTCTAACACTGCTACCTGCAGAGAGAAGAGAAGGTCAACTTATAATCACTGGATACTATGATTGTTTCCTGGTTGCACACTGGTGATATTAGGGGGACATGCTGGACTTCAAAGAAGAAAAACACAATCTGTAATCAGAAACACACAGGTAACCATGGAAACAATGGAAAAACTAACCTTTAAGTTGATTGAAATAACGTTCCATCTGTTGTTCCCTCATTCATTTACTGTATGTCATTTCTTTACACCATGATACTATATTACATTCCACAAAACCAAATGACTAGTGTGTGACTTATGCAATGTGATAACAGGTGAGTTACTGTTCATTTATACACAATATTTATTACAATAGCTGCATACAGTATAATACTAGTGTTATAAAAGGGGCCACTGTGCCATCATACATTTATGTTTAACATACATTATAAATTAACTGGTTTTATTCCAAATGTCGTAAAGAAAGCAAGGGAAGTACATTTGATAAAGCCCTGGGGAGCAGGAGGGGATGAACCTGGTTAAAGAGTACCCACCTGTAGCCAACGCTCTAAGACAGGGGGGTCCAACTCATTTTAGTTCAAGAGCCACATACAGCCCAGTTTGATCTCAAATGGGCCGTAAAAGTAAAACCATTGCATAATAACCTGTAAATACTTTATAATATATAGGATATTTAATATAACTTTACTATAATACATCTATTTAAATTATAGATCAACAGCCTGAGATGTCAAAAGGAAAATAAGTGTAATTTCTATAATATTAGGTCTCAATTTTTTACAGATTATTTTACACAGAAGCTGCTGAATGACAACATGTTTTAAATATGACCAGAATATGTATTCATAGTATCTTCAGAGAGCTGTGTTCTGGTCAGGGTGGAAAGAACTCTGAAGCAGCATTTTATATAAGCAGTGTTATCCAGTGGGCTGGATTAGACCCCTTGGCGAGCCAGTTCTAGCCCGAAGGCCGTATGTTTGACACCCCTGCTCTAAGAAGTAAAGAGAACTCGCCCGCTAGAAGGCAGGGACAATTTGATTGGTCAACACTAAATCTGACTTTCTATTGGTTGGGGGATTTTGACAGAGTTGTTGCACAAAGAATCAGAGAGCAGAGAAGAGATCTGAGAGCAGATGTTTCATGAGTGCACAGAAGCAGCATGAGAAGAAGAGCTGAAGCTTGAGTGCAGGAAATCTTTTCAAGCGACAATATATTTTGAAGGACAATAACAAAATCTGAATGTGAAATCAATAAATCAGGCTCTCAAATTGACATACCATGCTCTTGAATAAAGAGAGGAAAAAAACTGCATAGCAGAATAGACAGTTTCAGTGTAGTCTATGAAGTAGTTTGCGTACCTTGGTTTTGATGTTTTCGGTGGCCAGACTTTGTGCGATGATGTTGATGCTCTCGCAGTGTCCCAGGACATGAGCTCTGCCCTGTGAGTTGTTCATCAGTGCTTTGATGCAGCCAATGAGTGAGGTGTGGATCTGAGACTCTGTTGTCTCATAGTCCATTGACTTGAGGAAATTGAGGACACAGGACAGACCGTCCAGCTCAATGAAGCGCGTTACAAAGCTTTGGGGGATAAATCAGAGTGGCAGGTTATTGTCATATTCTACATACTTAGATTCTTGTTAATGTTAGAACTGGACTCACTGTACCTCATGGGCTGTGTCCTCAGAGCGGTCTTCAGACCTTCTACGATCTTATGTCTTTCCTCTTCTTCCTCATCCTCCAGCGCCAGCAGAGTCTTCCTCTGTGGGAGAGGGGGGGTGATGAAAGTAATGTCTCACAATGTGTCACTGTTCCAGATAGACTACAAACTTACTCAGAGAGAGTAATGGAGAATGTTTGGTCTATCATTAGAACTAAGTGTTAGTAGCTTATGGTGTAAGATAGGAAGGCTCTGTGTTATCACTTAACACATGGATTTACTTACAATACAACTTGAAATCAAAGTTTATAAGTGTTATAGATTAAAAAATAATAATAATAATGATAAAAAAACTGTATTTTAATATATTTTTTTGGTTAAAAAATAAATATTTAAACTTATAGTCCCCATGTGTGGTTTACATTGGTAAAATGTATTTTAATAATCAGTGGTATTTTCACCTATTATAAAGCAATGCAATCAAATAGTAAATAGTCTGTACTTATATAGTGCCTTTAGTCTTTTGACCACTCAAAGCACTTTTACACCACATGTCACATTCACCCATTCACACACATTCATACACTGATGACAGGAGCTACCACCAACCTGCTCATCAGGAGGACCGAATTATTCGTACACACATTCATACACCGATGGCACAATTTAGGGTTCAATATCTTAGCGGACATTCCTCTCTACCTCCTGAGCCACGGCTGTGAAGTCAGTCTTTCTGTGTCTGTGAATACATCGGGAACAGAATGAGTGTTACTCACAGCAGCAATGGATCTGAGCCGGTCAATATAAAACTCTGGCCAGCTGGTTGCATCTTTATTCTCCTCTGCTTCCTGAAACACACGCACACACACACACACATATGCACACACAGTTCAGGGCTATGCATATACTTACATGCAGACAATAAATCCAGCCATGTCTCATCTGGCTGTACAACTCATGATAGATTGAATGATAGAACATAACTCCAAATAAAAAGTAAATGCACTATAGATGATGTTTGTCCAGATATGGCATTTTTATGTGAGAGATTTTTATATTTAAAGTTCATCTGACAATAAAAGAAGAAACATTCATTTTGGCTTATGAACTTTTTAAAACAAAATTGTAATTATCAAAAATAACAAAAATACATTTTTTAAATGTTTATGTGTTGATATTGGTGTTCTCTGGATCATTACAGGGACATTTTGATGTTTTTTGGGATATATTTGCGACATTTCTTACCATTTTCTTACTACAGTAAATGTGCCATTTCTTCTCTGCTGGCAAAGCAAACATGGCTCCTCTGTGCTCCTCTGTAAGGTCCAGTTCATCCTGGAAGAGAGGGGTAAAAGTGAGGAAGAAGCTATTTAATAATGGTGGATCTTTGAAGGCACATATGAATAAACAGTGTTCAGAACAAACAGTTTGTGTGCTCACCACCAGCTCAGTGAACATAGAGTCCAGCTCTTGAAGGGGGGGCATGGGCAGGGTGGGCTCCAGTACAGTCATAGTGGTGATGTTATCGTGGCAGTAGGTTATCTCTGGTTGGTCACTTTCTTTGAAGCAACAAGAGAAGAGGGATGATAACCCACCCGCTTGTTGCTGCTTCCCCCGGGATGCCATGGTTACAGCCTCAGTGTTATCAGAAGTAGTGACTGGAAGGAAAAATGAAAGATCAATGTTGATGTCAGTTATTCCCAGCTAAAACACACACAACAGACATTTCTTTAAGTATCCCAAACAAAACACAACCCCTCATATTTTTATTCTGATGTCTTTAAGCTGCTTCACCAATGAGCACTGGTGTATCATCCTGCCAATAATGTCATGGATGCGTTACTGTGTGAGTCCAGAACAGATGTTGTCATGTTGGTCTACTGGGAGCAGTGCTGGTTGTACAGACTGACAGCTGCAAGGAGGATTCATCAGAGATAAATACATATCTTCTGGAGACATAGAACTGCTGCTGACCAGACTTACCAACAGACCTTATTGGCACACAGATGTAATTGTAGTTAAACCATTTTCTAAACTACAGACACACAAACTCCAAGTCAAGCATGATGTAAGTATAACTGACAGACTGACTGCCTGTGGCTAGACTTAAGACATTCAGAGAATGTGTGTTCAGTGTACAGCTAATCATTATATCACCATCATGCAACTGAAACCTTTTTTGCCTGCTCCTACTGTATCATTATTTTAATTTTTAATTTTCCATCAAATATTACATTAATGTTTCTTTTTCTTTCATCTTTCTTTTTTGTTCTTTATTAACTTTATTGCTCTATGCTCCTTTTAAGCTCCTTTAATGTGAAACACTTGATGTATGTGTTTTATTTAGTTGTAAAGCACTTTGAACGGTGCCATACAAATAAAGTTATTATTATAGTATTATTATTAGTTTTATTTTTTATGTTTTTATTATCTTAATAGGTAATCATAAAGCTAGTTCGAGTCATTTCAGTCAAATTACATCTTGGTGGAATTGAATGACTTTCAGACCAGCTTGTCAACACAACATATGAACTCAGAACTTTTTGTTTCAAATTTCTAAATAGATTTTTCTAATTGGGTAAATTGTAACAGCTGAGCATTATTAGATTTTAAGTCAATTCAAAGATACAGGCTTAAAGAGCAACCAGATCTCCAACCTCAGAACACAGAGTTCATTATCACAGTGCCATGATGACATTAAAGTATCATTTTTAATAGCAGCTCTTCAATATAAATGAACATTCATATTTATTGATTTGCAAACCCGCAAATATGTATTTAACATTTTCATCTACACACACAATGCACTAACATGAACACACACACACACACACACACACACAAGAGAACACACACATTCATTTTGGGCGTGATTAACAAGCCGCAACTGGAAGTGTCTTGTTCACACCGCTGAGTCATGAGGTGCGGCTCAGTGCACATCAACAACAGTCTCGTGCTTGATCATTTATTTAAGGCTCTGATTTATGCACACAGCACTTTGGTATGTTGTCTGACTGAAAACAGTTTCAGTGTAACAGTGAATCCTTCCACAGTCCTGACACATGCGCTGAATATACAAGTCACAATGAATAAGGTTACATGTTTCTACTGTGTACATTATTCAGCAGCTACACATTGCTAGTACACACTGTAGCACCTTATGTTACATGTGATGTATTGTCTGCTTATGTGTGTGTAAGTGGTGATATCAGCCTAGAGGTAATTATCTGTTGCTTAAACTGTGACCACATACTGCTTTCTGAAACAGTGACTCACTCATCACGTCATACAACAAGAATAACTTGGTTTTGTATAAGGATGGGAAAGCAGTATACATAATGGAGGGTGTAAGAGTTATACCACCTCATCGGCAGCTGAGATAGACTGAGAAAGTAAGCTCAAGTAAGCTGGAGTTATGTGAGCTTCATTTTAATATTAATCATAAATCAATGTCCTGTGGTACAAAATAATGGTGCCATCAATCAGTGTTATTGTTCATCATTGCTTTCAAACCACAGGGTGACTGGGAATACAGACTGTATGGCTCAGTGGGTGATTTACTAATACTCAACACTCAATATCACACTCACTTTTTAAGCTGAATCAGCAAAATCTGAACCATTGAGACTATAAAAGTAGTTAGATTCTATATGCAGGTGTATTACATAACAGTTTCAGTTTCCGTCAAGCTGTGTTGCAGCCAAAGTGACACTTTGTTGGTCCTTTGCCATACTAACATATAGGAGAGGAGGATATCACTTATGAGATATTAATAAAAGTGTGCTTGAAAAGAGAACATGAATACTTGTCATTGTGGTTTTGTACGATTATAGATTTGTAGTTTGAACAGTTTGGACAAATTGTGAGTTCAGATTGTTGTTTTTTTAAGTTAAAGTTCTTATGGCATAACATTTTACTTAAAAACCTTTTTTTTTTTTTTTAAATTTGAACTCTGTATTAAAGTTATAGCTAAGGATAACTTGATCCACATGAGCTAACTGCTAACTCTGTCACATCATACTAACATGACTAAATTACAGGTTTGAACAGGTTGCATGTCAGATATTGAAGTGTTTTTAACCCTTACTGTACATACTGTTCTACATGTTAGAGCTGTAAAAACACCATATAAACATTTCCTTTAGACAGACTTTTCCTAATGACCAACAGTATACAAAAATCGAAATAAAATGCATCTTTAAAAAAAAAAAAAAAGTGTGCAACTGATATACATTTTTATATATGCAAATGACAAATTGAACCAGTGTTTATTAAAATTAAATTCAAAAATCGGCATTCAACATGTTTCATGTTTCATATTCTATAAAATGTTCACTTGGACTATAACATGGTGATTGTGAATGTCTTGTAATCAAACAGAAGGATTCATTAAATATTTATTTAATGACTGATGTGAATTGGTGTAAAGACTAATTATGAGTCAGAATATGAATAGTATGTAAGGGTTAAACCTGCAACGACACACCTTATACATAAACTGTCTAAAACAGACAACACAAACTTAAATGGACTATCTTACAAAACTGACAAGTATAAATATTTTCAGGCACACCTTTATGAGTGATTTCATATTCCACAGTCACCAGCCTGCTGTGAACAGCTGTATGGCTGATAGGAGACGTTGGCGTCAGTGTCAATAAAAGAAAAAGCAGCTAATTTGACTGATATAGTCGAAATTAATGATTGGCTCCCCTGACAGTACACATATGTGCTGCTAATGACACAAAGTGATTACAGAACAGCTTCATGTGAAGGTCAGACTAGGGTGACAAGAGCTTTAGGAGAGGCAGGCTACTGACTTGACAGACAGGCTAGCAGAGACACGCCCACAGTAGGAAGGAGTTAAACTGATGCTGAGTGTTCATTTGAGGCTGTATTGTTGGGGGTTATTCTCTTCTGGAAACAGTTACTCATATAATCTGGCTGTGGCTGGAGCACATAGCTAACAGTCTTATCATATCATTAAATAATCAAATATATCAGCAGAGTTCAAACAATGATTAAATAAACTCTATGTGAACCTGTGAATTCATTTGTGGATGATCAGGATCTCTTGGAATCGTTTGGAATTTAGGGGATTTCTTTCTGGAAAGTTCTACTTGTATGGCTCCCTGCTGCTCAGACATGCAGCAGCCTGTACCACCTAAAGATGAGTTTCAAGTGATTTACTGTACATCAGCTTGCAAACCCCAAACTAATTTGTGCAGAACTGTGGAGAAATCTGAGGAACACATTGTACAACAACAAGCAGCTGATCAAAAACTGACGACCAAGAAACAAGCAACCATTCAGTTACAAAATAGTAATATATTATAAAAAGTCAAAAAGTCCAATTCAAAAATGTTATTTAAGTAAAGGTACGGATGGAAGTATTAAGTACTCATTATTATTATATTATTATATTATTTATTGCAATATATCCAATTTTGTGAGGTCATCATGTTCTTTATGTAAAATTGTAACTGGTAACTATGGCTGGTAAATGCATTACAATAACAAATAGTAATATTTGTCTGTAATGTAGTGGAGAAGTTTAAAGCAAATACCACAAAATTGTCCTTCAGTGACTGTATTTATTATGAAGAATGTACATTATGGAGCGCTTTAGTAGCTGAGTGGTTACTGCACATGCTGCTTAACTGCAACGTCCCTACAGATGAAAACTAACCTCTGGGCTAACTCTGTCACATTTACATTGTGGTGTAAACTACAATGTTGATTGATGTGCACTGTCCCTGCCTAAAAAAATCTTAACAACAACAACAACAAAATATGTGGCCAGTATTTGTTGAATGAATGTCTTGGAAACACTGACTGACTGAAATCACCATTCATAGTCTTCTAATGGATGTCAGTGGTCTGTGGATGTTTTGTTAACATATGACAGTGTACTCTCAGGTTCCTCGCCTCAGTCACGTAAATGTTTTTACATAACAGCATGCCAATGATTGCTGCAGGACTCTAATAATGATCAGCACAGTGTGAGTGTGTTCATGTTGTGTATAGATTGATGGGAGGGTTATAATTCATCCTGATGCTCAGATGAACCGGCCTGCTTACAGTTCGAAGGGTTTAATCAATACTTCATTGATCCCTGCAGGGAAAAGTATGTTTTCTCTGGCCTGAGCTCTTCTGCGTGGAGGTCAAAGGTCAGTGTCAGCCACACAGCAGTCAGCAGTCAGCAGACCTGGAGCTAGAGCGGAGCCGCTGTCTCTCTCAAGGACGGTTCAGTCAGTAAATATTTGCTGGAACTTTGTTTCCCAACATGGATCTGTGTTGTTGATGAGGAAGCTAACCACATGTTCCTCTGCATCTGTCAGTAGCTGCTAACTTCATTGTTTTTATGGCATTTATTTTAAGTTTGAAGTGCATTTTATTTATATAGCACTTCAAAAAGCAAAGAGATATAGCACTTCACGAGTAAAAGCCAGAGAATAAAAGTGAGTGTTAAGTGTCTCATAGCCTCCAGCTATTCCAGACTACCTAAAAAGCTCTGTCCCCAGACCCTAACCCTAACCCTAACCCTCTACACACGGGACACAGCCAACATGCCATGGTGGGATGGTCTGAGGGGTCTGGTGGTGCTTTAAGGGAAGAAGTTCTACAATGCTTACAGTACTGCTTTAAAGCTTGTGAAATGAAGATCGGATCATTTTACTAAATCAATAAATGAGTAATTGTAAGGTTTTTGTCTGATTTGTTTAATTGGTGTCTTTTTTATCTAGTTTAAGGACTTGCATGAAAATCTGATCAACTTTAAGTTATATTCATGCAGAAATAGAGCTAATTCTATAACCCATGTTCTTAGCATGTGATCTGATGTAGGTGGAAAGGTGAATCATTTTTGGGCCAAAGAGCAGGATCTCTGTCTTGTCCACTGAACTGAAGGAATTCACAAGCTAACCAGTCTTTCATGTCTTGGATGCCTGATTTTGAGAGTGGAATGGAAGGTAGATCTGAGTATCATGTGTGTAGCAGTGAAAGGAGATGTTAGGATTTTGAATGATTCTTTCAAATGGGAAAAGAAGTGGACCTAAAGGCCTGTTCAGATCAATAATTCACAACCAGATGTAAACCATTTCACAACATTGCAGCAGTGTGAACTGATAAGTGTCTGAAGCCATTGCCTGGGTCTTTTTATTTCATGTGCGTTATGTGTTATCTTGCTTTGTATTGTACTGACTTGCTTTGTGTGTCAAAGCACTTTGTAAACTCTGTTTTTTAAATGTGCTATATAAATAAAGTTAGTTTTATTATTATTATTGTTTTTGTCTAATCACCGAGTGCAGTTCTAGAACATAAGGATATAGCTATTTCTCTTCAGCCAATCAGGAAGCAAAATAGTTAGTGGTGATAATGCTCTGCCCAGTTGCAAAATAAGAAGTAAAGCTAGGAACCATTTCCTGCTAGCATTTCACTGTCACTGTCTTCCACTTCCTCCTTTTTTCTTGCCAATAAAACACACAAAATCAGCCTAATGTATCAATGCAGAAGTAGTGAGGTATGCCAGTGCATTATTGCTATGGAAATGGTCATCTGAGTTGTGTTGCGTTGCTTTGATGTGAATGTCCTAGTTTTACAACATTTACAATCAGATGTCAGAGATTCTTCTGCAAGGTGCGTCCAGTCTGGATGAAACTGAAACGTGCGGAACCCCATGAAATATTTGCAGGTGTGGAAGATGAGCTTCCTATGGCATCAGTGAATCGTCTGTTTGAAATCCAATCAAGGGCAGATTTAAAAAATGCTGACCCAGCATGTCAGGTGATCCAGGAGAAACGTGTTGCCAATTGTTTTAAAAACTGTACAGAAATCTAGAAGAATGCTGTGTATGATATCTGTGGAACCCTGATTTTATAATTTCTTATTGTTTTGGTTTAAAAAGATCTACAACAACCTTTTCTATAACCTTAGATAAAGCCGTAAAAGCTTAGAAATTGGCCTAAGACAATTTATGATACCTGGGTCAAGCCGGGTCAAGAAATGTATCTCCTCATCTCAAGGAATTCTTCCTTCTGACTGACTGAAGTGTATCTTTTAGAGGGATCAGGTTTTCAGGAAAAACCTGATCCCTCTAAAAACCTGATGAGCAAACTAATTTAACTGGGATGTCAGTCTTCAGTCCTCCACCTTATTACATAGTAAGATTTGACTTAAAGGTCAAGAAAGTCCCACGAAAAAAACCCAACAAAAGCAACAATGTATATGGTCATCAGTGTGTGAGCTCACTGCTCCACTCTGCTAACATTACAACATTATATCCCTACAGCTACTGCAGCTAATGAAGCTCTGCCAATTCAGTTATTTTCATTTCCTGTAAATTCTTCACAATCAAATTCTCCCATTGTTTTGGTCATTTAATTGGTGGGTTTTCATAAGCAACTCTGATATGGCTGCCCCTCAGCAGGCTTCCAAACAGCTGGCCATGGAGGGCCTTAAAGAGACAGGAGTTGAGACTGCCTGTTAGAGACAGAGGCTGCACTGAGGGGCTGCATAAAGGACCAGTATAACATAAATAAGAGATTTTATTAACTGCGCAAAGCTAATCTAGAGTTGGAAAATACAAATTTAAAGCTTAAAATGAGCATATTAGGTCTTCTTAAAAAAAAAACAGATCATATATATATACAGTATATATAAATCTCACTAATTTCCTATGACAGCTGGTTATTACAGTTTTAAATATGACTCAAATGGTACTAACAGAAGACTATTTTCATCTGTAGTGAGTATTCCTGAGTCAAACATAAACTATACTGTGTGTTCATGGTAATGAATGTCTTCCAGTGGAGTGGTGTGACTGAGTGATGTGTTTTTAATAATCCTGGACATGTTTTAGACATAAATTGCTTGCTTTCATTAACAGTCACTATGTGGACCAGACCTCTTTGTTATAGCCTGAACAAGCCAGACATAATAAACAATGAAAGGTCTGCAGCACGGAGGGATACAATATAACAGGCCATGATACACATAGAAAACGTGTTAGTATCAACTCACTGTTGACAAAAGGGAAGATATTATTAGTACTGTATAGTAGTTTTGCTACAGCAACACATCTTTATGCATCTTTACTTAGCTGATGAAACAGCTGCAAAGTACCGATCTGGATATATCATCATCATGTAGAGGTTGTACTCGTTTTTAGTCCATTGTAGTTTGTTAGGTCACACACTTTTATATTGTATGATTTAATGAATTGCAGGTTTCAAGGGCCACATGGAGGTTTGATGCCAGCAATGATGTGAACCTCATATCAGAAGTTATCAAAATAATTGAATACTTTGAGTTGGATCAGGTGACTGAACAAGCTACAGTGAGTGTGACCTGCTAGCAGTAACAGTAAGACTACAAACTCAACTGCAAACGGCAAGTCTGTGTACTCTTTATTTGTACACCAAACTGTTGCCTCAGATAGCAAATCTGTCAGGTTCAAAAGGCCAACAAAACACAAGCATCCAAGGTCAGTCACAGACCGGCTCAGTTTCACTTAACTGACCACACGTTATTTGCAAGGGAGCTTTCTTTAACAGTAAATCTGACAGACACCACAAATGTCTCATGCAAGTCTTATTGTAGTTTTTGAATGTACTTGTAAACTAGCTTAATCAAGTAAAACAGAATACAAGTCTATATATAAAAGAAAGAATACTGATAGATACACTTTGGTTGTTTTCTTTCTTAGGGGCAGGTTACATTCTACACTAACATATGTATTATACAGGGTGCCTGATATGCTCTGTTTTATGTATTAAGTATCTGTAAGTATGACTTTTTGTTTACTCTAGTTCTGTACTTAATGCTTGTAGTATATCTGTACATCAAGTGAGTATATTAGGAAGACACTGTCATTGAACTGCATGTGTATGGTGTGGGGTCCTTTAATAATCAAATATTTCCTATTTCCTAATAATCAGCCCTAAGGCTGTTTTTCATTTGATGAATTGAGTTGACTTTGCTTTTACTTACAATCCCCCGCCACTCAAAAATATGTTTTTCTTATTTTTCCTTCGTTTGGATATTTGAGCTTCATTGCACAATGATGTATATGCATGACGGCAGTTTAAGGGCCGTACCTGTGAGCATAATTTGTGACATCAAAACTAGATTGGAGGCATCTGAAGGCCAGTATACCCCTAGTGCACAATCAATGAGAAAATACTTTTCAGTACAGTATGAGACATCTTAAACACACAAACAAAGTCAAATGACCCCATTAAAAAGACGGGGTTAGGGTTAGGGTTATATATTCTCCCCCATTGAAAAATCCAGAATCTATGAATATGCAAACATGTTAATTTCAAAAGTTTCAAAAGTTGCTTCACGTTTAACCCTTACATACTGTTCATATTCGGACTCATAATTAGTCTCTACACCAATGCACATTCATAAATTCCCCATCAGTCATTAATAAATGTTTGATTATTCTTATAGAAAACAGACATTCACAATTACAATTTTATGGTCCAGGAAAATATTTTGTAAAATATAATGAATACAGCAACATGTTTGAATGATGGTACTTGATTTTTTTTTTTTTTTTTTTTTAAATAAACACAGGTCAAACTAGTACATTTGTATAGATGTACAGAATAGAAACATGTACCAGCTGCACACAAATGTAAAAACAAATAAAAAAACTAACATTTTATTTCCATTTTTATAAACTGTGGGTCAGATTAGGAAAAGTCTGGCTAAAAGAAATGTGTATATGATGATTGTACAGCTCTCAAATGTAAAAAAAAAAAAAAAAAATAAAAAATAAAAGGTCAAATTTGACCCTGAACAGTATGTAAGGGTTAAGTCCATTCCATGTTTGTGCACTGGAGGCTTCATGTCCCTACATTTACTTCAGTAAAGGATCTGAAAGGACATCATTTAGGTCATTATGTGGGGAGATACTTTGTACACAATATCCCAGCCAGCATGTCCATGTGGGCCCCATAAGAGTTACATTTGGGCTGCAAATATGGGTCCTAAGTGGGTTTGTCTGCAGCTTCAATGGTGACCCCACCTGTGTTTGCCCATATGGGCTTCAAGTGATTCTGATAGGGTTTCAGGTGGGTCCCAATTGGGTGAGACCCATGTAGGTCCCACATGTTTGCCCATATGGGGTCTAAGTGGGATCAGAATTTACCTTAAATGGGGCCCATGTAGCCAGTCCACATGGGCTTCACATGTGGGGCCCATGTTACTGAAACCATGTGGGACCCGCAAAATTCGCCCAGTTCAAGCCCATGCCCACTCAGTACCCAAGTAGCCTACATATAACCCATGTAAGGCCCACATGGACATGCTTTCTGGGATTGAATAGGTAAATATATAACGTATATAATACTTTTAACACTATTATTCCGGACATTCTGATCACCAAGCTCCCCTCACTCACCTGTTCCTGGATTAAGGACTTCCTGACCGATTGCCCCCAGACAGTGAAACTTGGCCCCCACCTCTCTTCCTCCCGCACACTCAGCATCGACTCTCTCCAGGGCTGTGTGCTGAGCCCCCTGCTCTACTCCCTCTATACCCACGACTGTACCCCCCCCCCACCTTAGTAACATCATAGTTAAATTCGCTGATGACACCACAGTGGTCGGGCTGATTACAGGAGGAGATGAGTCCAGCTACAGGAACGATGTCCTGAATTTGACAGCGTGGTGTTCAGCAAACAACTTGATGCTGAACATCACAAAAACCAAAGAAATCATCATTGACTTCAGGAAGAACAGAGCTGAACTCGCCCCCCTCTCCATCAACGGTGAGAGGAACCACATCATCTCTGCTGATCTTTCCTGGTCTGCAAACACCTCGGCTATCATTAATAAGGCCCAGCAGTGACTACACTTCCCGAGGGTGCTCAGGAGGAACAATCTGGATGGTAAGCTGCTGGAGTCCTTCTACAGATGTTGCATAGAGAGCCTGTTAACATACTGCATCTCAGTGTGGTACTGCAGCTGCACTGAGGCAGACAGGAAAAGGCTGCAGAGGGTGGTAAAGTCGGCTCAGAAGATCACTGGCCGCCCTCTCCCCTCCCTGAGTGACATTTACAACACACGATGCCTGAACAGGGCGAGAATTATCACCATGGACACTACACACCCCAGTCACCAACTGTTTGACCTCCTGCCCTCAGAGAGGCGATACAGATGTATCAAATCAAGGACAAACAGGCTCAAAAACAGCTTCTTCCCCAAAGCCATAACCTTACTGAACACAAACATGCACTAACCCTCTGCTGCTGCAACTACAATATTCATTTTTAATATTATTATATTATTAGACTGTTTTTACTCAGGTTTTATTCAACTGTGCAATTGTATGTGTGAATGGACTGAATGCAGTTTATGTATGTTTTCATGTGCACTTTAAGGCATTGCCTCTAATTTCGTTGTACTACCTGTATAATGACAATAAATTTGATCCTGATTCTGATAAAATATGTCTTAACATTTAACACTTTTTGGTGGCAAGTCAAAAATGTGTTTGGTTCCGTCATGGTTGAAGACTCTTGACCTCTGCATCGCTAAAATCCTAGATACAGGTCCTGATAAAACAAAAAGTGTATGATCATTCCTGGTTTCTTACCTTTGTGATGACAGATCCAGCTCTATGTGATGCAGTGAGATGCCATCAGTCAGGTGACGGTTGATCATCTATAACACAGATGATTCACTCTGCTTTTACTGTGTGTCATTCCAACACGATAACAGCTGCTTATCACTGAAGACGTTCTTTAAAAAAAACACTCTCAGTGATTGTGTAGACACTGGTGCTGTCTATACATGTTTTATATCATCCAAAGAGAGAGAGAAAGAGAAAAAAACAAGAGACTAAAGGTCGACAATGCTGAATCAAGGCTCCAAGAACCCAGACCGTGACAGAGCTTTTAGGCTGAAAATTCAGTATCAAAACTGAATGTTATTCTGAATCTTAAATCAGCCTGTGGCATCTCCATAAGAGCTGAAGTCATGTTAAATGTTCAGAGAGAATCCACAGTTGTAATCCACAGAAGGTTTGGTTGGAATCTGAGTAAATAAAGGAATCCACAAATGTTCAGAGGAGAAAAGTGACCCAGATCTGCTTCAAATCCTCTTTTTCTGACTTCATCAGTCCACACAGCTCTTCTCTATTCTTCTTTGCCTCTTTCTACTCTGATGTGTCCATGAGTTAAACTCTACTGTCTGTGTGTGTGTGTTTGTGTGTGTGAGAGAGAGAGAGAGAGAGAGAGAGAGAGAGAGAGAGAGAGAGAGGGGGGGGGGGAGAGAGAGAGAGAGAGTGTGTGTGTGTGTGTGTGTGTGTGTGTGTGTGTGTCAGGTAGAATGTGAAGAGAAACTGACCGATCAGACTGGGTGAGACTGTACAGTATGTGGGGAGTTCAAAACACACACTACTGCATTCCTGGTGGAGGCAGTCACGCCCAGACCTCGCCCACTGCACTGAGAGAGAGAGAGAGAGAGAGAGAGAGAGAGAGAGAGAGAGAGAGAGAGAGAGAGAGAGAGAGAGAGAGAGAGAGAGAGAGTCACTGACAGTCACTTTTCATATGTAGATTTTCTTTTGTTCTTTTTTTAGCTCATGAATCTCATGTTGTGTTCTACTTTACTATTCTGCTCTCATGTTATCTCTGCGGTTCTTACATTTTGTAGTAAAAACCTATTGACCTATTATACCTATTGAAAGTGCACTCATTACACTAAATAAAGATAGAAAAAGGAAAGCACTGATAATGATCTAAGTCATTATACAGGAAGTGGTAAAAGACAGAGAATTCTGAGATGACAGGCAGCTGTTATCAATTGTAAATCTAAATTAATTGACTTTATATATAAATTAAATCAATACTAAAGAAAAGTATTTCCATAGATCTTTATTGATGATGTCTTTTCTTCTGTTTGCAGATCATCACAGTCTGCAGTGTCCATGTGGTCTGAATAGTGATTCACCTGCTGACCCAGATCCACCATCACTGCCGGAGCCCTGTGGAATCTTATAGTATCTAAGTATAAAGTATTGTATTGTCTGTTTTCTGAGTGGCCTGTAAGCTACATCATTGAGCTGGTTTGTGGTCAAACATTATAAATACGTATTGACCAGAGAACTTACAAGTAAGACATTTTACACTGTTTCTCTCTCTTTGTAGTGTGTGTTATTTTTTGTGATATTTTTTTTTTTTTATTCCTATTATTGATTATTGGGTTTGGCTTGATGTACAGTTTGCTGCAAAAATCATTTCCAGTATTACGGGACATTAAGAGTGAACTAAAGTGAACCAGGAAACGAGGCTGTATCAGAAAACTGAAAGAAAACTGAAAGCTTCACTGCATTGGCTTCCCATAAAATCAAGAATAGAATTTAAAATCCTTCTCCTCACTTTTAAAGCTCTTACTGGTCAGGCTCCATCATACCTTAAAGAGCTCATAGTACCTTATGTACCTACCAGAACACTGCGCTCCCAGAACGCAGGCCTACTTGTGGTACCTAGTATCTCTAAAAGTAGAATTGGAGGCAGAGCCTTCAGTTATCAGGCTCCTCTCCTGTGGAACCATCTCCCAGATTCGGTCCGGAGGGCAGACACCCTCTCTACTTTTAAGAGTAGGCTTAAAACTTTCCTTTTTGATAGAGCTTATAGTTAGCCAGCTCCTAGTTTATGCTGCTATAGGCTTAGACTGCCGGGGGACTCCTACCTCCATGATGCACTGAGCTCCTCTCTCCTCCTCTCTCTCTCTCTCTATCCATCCATCTATATCCATTAACATTCATGTACTACTAATACATTCAATAACCTAAACTTCTTCTCCGGAGTTGTCTGTGCTTTCTCGTCTCACAGGCAATCTGGGCCTGTAGACGTCCGGATGACAGATTCCAGTCCCGGACCTACTAGCTTCAATGTTTATTTTCAATGTGCTACTCTCTCTCTCTCCTATTCTTCCTCTCTCTCCTCTCTACCCCAACCGGTCGAGGCAGATGGCCGCCCACTTTGAGCCTGGTTCTGCCTGAGGTTTCTTCCTGTTAAAAGGGAGTTTTTTCTTGCCATTGTCGCTAAATGCTTGCTCATGTGGGAATGTTGGGTCTCTTTATAAATTAAAACTTGAAGAGTACGGTTTAGAACCTGCTCTATGTGTAAAGTGCCTTGAGATAACTTTGTTGTGATTTGGCGCTATACAAATAAAGATTGATTGAAAGAAAGTCCACAAAACTGTTTTATATTGACTTGTAGATACATGAATATATTTTCCTTTAACATATCTGCTAAATGATCCCTATACATGTGACTCTCATTGATAATGACATCATCCATTCCGCACACTGTTATCGGAATGTGACCAAACAGTGATCTAGAACCCACAGGTCCACAAAACAGTCCTTCAGCTCACATTGACTTAAACAGCACAGAAATCTACTCACGTGCACTTTTCTTTTCTTCTTCTTGATCTGTTCATTGGTATTTTTACATGTGTTCATATTTCTACATTTGGATTGACTTTACTTTAAAAAGGTCCACAGCAGCTTCAAGTGACATGTCAGGTAAGCTGAGAGAGATAAAAACAAAACAAAAAAACAAATATACAAAAAACAAGAATAACTGAGAATAACAGTAAACTCTTCAGTTGTGTAAATATGTGAAAATAACTCAAACTTATTTGGTGAAACAATATTGATAAGACTTTACAAGAGAGACAATCAAATAGATTTGACTTGAACTAAAGTTAGTCTACTGTACACAGTTACACTGTTTCAGGAGTGTATTGTTTAATCATTATTAGTGCATAATGATATATGTAAATGATGATACTATAATGTACTTTAATGTAATGTAATGTTTGGTAATGTACTGTAATGTAATGTAGTGCACTGTAATATAATGTAATTTGCTGTAATGCACGGTAATAAACTGTAAAGTAATGTACTGTAATGTAATGCACTGTAATTGATATAATGTAAATGTAATGTACTATAATGTATACTGTATGCTATCTATCTATCTATCTATCTATCTATCTATCTATCTATCTATCTATCTATCTATCTATCTATCTATCTATCTATCTATCTATACTGTAATGTAATGTACTGTAATGTGATTGAATGTACTGTAATGTAATATACCGCACTATAATGTAATGTGCTGCAATGTCAAGTAATGTAATGTACAGAAATGTAATGTGCTGTAATATAATGTAATGTAAATTGATGTAGTGTACTCATCCCGGCATCAGCCCCGTGGCACTCAAAATTTCCCTGGAATTTTCTAGTATAATATACTGTAATGCACTGTAATGTGATATCATGCACTTTACTGTAATGGAAGGTCATGTACTGTTATATAATGTAATGTAATGTTCTGTAATGTATTGTAATGTACTGTATTGTAATTCACTGTAATGTACTGTAATGTGATGTAATGTAATGTACTCTATGGTAATGTAATGTAATATAATGTAATGTAACGCTCTGTAATTTATTGTAATGTAATGTACTGTAATGTAATGTAATGTATTGAAATCTAATGCATTGTAATATAATATAATATAATATAATGTTAAGTAATGTCTTGTAATGTAAGGTACTGTAATGTACTGTACTGTAATGTAATGTAATGTAATTTAATTTAATTTAATTTAATGTGATGTGATTTAATGTACTTTTTTAAAACTAGTTTTAAAACTCATTTTTATTTCTTGGCTTTCAACCGCGCATGAGACTGTGCTCCTGTTTTAGTGCTTTATGGTTTGTTTTTAGTTATTGTTTTTAATTTGTTTTAAAAACAATAAACAATAATTTTAGTATTTATTTCCTGTTAATTTTTTATGTTCCTGTGTTGTTTTATCTATTTATGTACAGCACTTTGTTTCAGCTGTGGTTATTTTAAAGTGCTATATAAATAAAGTTGAGTTGAGAGTTGAGTTGAGTACTGTAATGCACTGTAATGTAATGTACTGCAATGTAATGTAATGTTATGTAATGTACTGCAATGTAATGTAATGTTATGTAATGTACCGTAATGTAATGTTCTGTAATGAATTGTAATGTAATGTAATGTAATGTATTGTTATGTACTATAATGTAATGTACAATAATGTAAC
The DNA here is from genome assembly GCF_963691925.1 of Scomber scombrus. Lineage (NCBI taxonomy): Eukaryota > Metazoa > Chordata > Actinopteri > Scombriformes > Scombridae > Scomber > Scomber scombrus. Next base: position 27,122,082 of record NC_084988.1, read on the forward strand.
GTACTGTAATGTATTGAAATGTAATGTAATGCAATATAATGTACTGTAATGTAATACAAGTTAATACAATGTAATGCACTGTAAAGCAATGTAATGTGTATCGTTGTACACTGGAGGAGTTTACCAGACTTTTGGGCAAACTCTCAACACAGAGAGGGAAACAACACACAGTAGCTAACACAGACCTCAGCTGATAACAGCTGGCAATTGCAACTTAGATATGTTGTATTGTGTCTTGACACCACCTATTTCATACCATATTTACAAGACCACTAAAATAATAGTCATAAGATCACCCATGTTCCCTACTGTACTTTACTTGTAGATGTAACATTTTAAACAGATGTCCCTTTAAACACATTCTACAGTCTTTCATGTTGAAACTCACCCAGCACACAGCACACAGACTACAATAGACACCTAGTAGACTCTAATAATGCTAAATGCCATATCTAATAACTCTCAGAGCTGCCATCACTGCTTTTATCCTTGTCTGATCTACAGTATCACAATCATCTGATGACAACATTACTGTAAGACTGTAGACTAAATATCTTTGATTATGATTGCATTTGAAATGTACAGAAAACATAATTGAATAGTTAAATTAATCACTTAAATGAAATCAATTTTGGCTAGCCAAACAATAACCCCTGTAGTTAGTTTGGGAATAAAACCCATATATTTCATTATATGTTCTTCAATGACTCCTCTATTTGAATATCAGGTCATTTTCATTACCTTACTGCACCCCCACTGTTTAGATTGTGTGTACTTCGATGTCCAGTTGTTACTCCCTTGTTTCCCACAGTACCAGTGGGAACCTGTAAGTATTTTATTGGTACTTGATTCATACAATGAAATGACACTGCAAAACACTGGCTGTATTATAAAGTATTAGTAATTTCTGACATTCCGACATTATTATATGTAGAATCCTGACTGCAACCCTGTAGTAACTTCATGAGTTTAGTGCAGCTGTGAAGAACTTGCTCGACAACAGTTTTGACATGGTGAAACATTTAAAGTCACCTGTGTAAACTCTCACCTCTTCAATCATCTTAGAGAAATGACCTGTGAGACAATGCAGGTATAAATCTGATCTTCAGATATATTTACTTATGTCATCCAACGCCATGAATACCGTCAGACGATTATTCACTTGTTCTCTGTTTCTCACTCTCTCTCTGTGTGTGTGTGTGTGTGTTTGTGTGTGTGTGTGTGTGTGTGTGTCTGTCTGTCATGAGGCCAGGTGACATTCCAACACTTGACAGGTGAGCTGTTGCAGTGCAGTGAAGGGTTCAGTTCTTTTGTCTTAAACACTGGATGAGTAATGTCAGATTAGCATGGATAAACTCATTATCTCTGAAGCTGTCAGTAACACTTTGTTTAAAAGCATGGTTACACATCATTTAATGTCCAGGTCTAAAACAAACACACAAAAAAGACATCTGACAAACATGCATGAGCTGCAGCAGTCTTCTATTATCAGTTTATTAGTTGGAGGTATGTGGACTGCTGCTCGGAGGCCAATAGTATCGGATCTGAGCCATCTTGAAAATTTCAGGTGCATGCTGGAATATAAAAACAGGGATTCTACTTATATGGGCATCAGGAGGGGCATGAGGCGCCCTCCTGAACCTGTGAACCAATCAACCTGTCAATCACGACGTAGCCACGCCCTAATGCATACCCTGCTTTATCGTCAAATATAAAATCAGGGAGTCCAAAATTTCACAAATGAACATCATACTGCATTGAAGAAGGCTTTAAACTAACGATTGAGACCATAAACACATTTTGAAAACGTTTACTGAGGTTAGAAATCAAGTGAGAAGTTGGTGAATTCTCCATTGACTGAGACTAAAATCCTTTTGACACCAAAACGGTCGCCCCCTGGTGGCTTTTTGATTGAATGCAGTTTTAAGTTACTTCCGCGTTGGCCTCATTTCAGAGGACCGGAACTCCCCGCCTGATTCAAACTGAGCAATACTGAGTCTAAAGCCCTATTAGCTCCCCCTGCAGGCTTTAATCTTATTTACAACCCACCACACACCGTACTGTATTTCAGCCTGTGCACTGGCTGATATGGTCATGATTTCTTTGAATTTGCTGTTTCAATTTAGTGCAGCATACATTTTATAACTATAATGCACAAATAATAGATTTATATCTCACTCTAATTCTCACTCCAGGAGATACATACAGGCTCTTTAATATAGAGATCATCATCATAGCCATAAAGAAGATCTTTCATTAAGACTTTGCTCCTCTTCTGTCTCAGCGGGAGCAGAGCTGAGCCTCCATGTGCAGCAGACAGACAGTGGTGAAGAGTTATCACAACTTAACTAAGTCATTTAGATGCAGTCATGGTCTGATGGCTTCCAACACCATTTTAACTATTTATTGATGTTTGGAAATCGGCTGCCCATGTCTGCTCTATGTGTTTGTTGTGAGACAAGTGTAACAGCATGTTGTGCGTGCTGCTGACGAATGAAGTAGCATGTGTCTGAGTATTTACACTTGTAGAAGCCTTCGTCTGACTTTGACACTGCAGAGATAATCAGCTCACTTCTTCCCGATGTTGGTCATCCACTGAGTGGTACCAGCATCAACACCAGCTAGCTTCTTGGTCACCTGCAGAGAACAGGAGCATTTCATCCGTTGGGGAAGGTATGAGAATTCTACAACGAGAAGGACCAGCTTCTTCCAGCAGTACCTGTGGAGAAAAGACGTGGGTTATTAAGGACCATGTAAACACTCTTCCTGCCCTGCTTTAATGTTAAAACATATATAATGCTCTTTCCCCCATCAATACCTGCACTCCAGGTACTCCATGCACTTGTAATACCACCCGTCGATGTCCAGAACCGCAGCCTGTGAACTTGTGTGCGCAGTTCAGACACTTAAGGTGGTAGTGCCAGAGGTGGTACGGAGTCCAGAAGAAGGGCCGCTGGAATAAAGTGCTGGGGTAAGAGGGATGCTGGCTGTATACCATCCACAGATTGGGTGGGTGGTACCACAGTGTGAAGTGTGGAGACAGCACTGGCCTCCTTGCCTGGACCTGCATGAGGAGGGCCTACTAACTCACTCGTGCTGCTCCCTGGGCAGGCTGCATTTCCACGAGGCGCTGCTTTAAAAAACACTCTGCTGCCAGATGTAATGCGCCAGGGGAGCAACCACAGTTTAACACCAAACAGTCAAAAAGCTGACAATTAAATGTGAATGAAGAAGATGACTGAATGCATACTCGATGGGACCCTGGCCACTCTCTCCCTTTGGATGGATGAGGACGATGATGATGGCTGAGGTGTTGGTGGTGTTGCTGTCCTCTGGGCGCTGGTGACAGGGTGGAGGGTGCAGACAGCAACCCCGCTGGAGGCTGATTGTCTGGCAGAGGGAGACCGACTGGTGGAGGATGGATGCATCGATATTCCTGTGAAATCATGTTTACCTTCCCTCATATGAAACAACCCTTGGATACTTAAAAAAACAAAAAACTCTGTACTTTGAATCATTTTGAAGTCAAAGCAGATTCTTAAACTTCAGTGCTTTTTTAATTTGATGTGATTTGATTTGTGTAGCAAGGATGTGAAGCAAGAAACTTTTCTGGTCTTACCCCTTTATTAAAAACTCTAATAAAATAGAATAGAATAGATCCTTTATTGTCATTATCACCAGTACAACAACATTTTTAAAGTGCTCACCAGTCAGTGCATCATTCATAAATAAAATAAATAAAATAAAAGATACTATACATAAAAACAGCCCAAGTATACCCACATAAGGTTACATCCTGTCATTGCACAGCCCTATTTCACAGGCAGTTGTAAACATTATTAATTAATAATTAATTAGCAGCATTGAGTGTAGTAATTGCTGTAGGATAAAAACTGTGTATGAATCTGTTTGTCCTTGTTTTAACTGATCTGAATCGTCTGCCTGATGGCAACAGTTCAAACAGAGAGTGTCCAGGGTGAGAAGAGTCCTTTATAATGTTCTGCGCTTTTTTGACGCAATGGGAACTGTGTAGTTCTTCCAGTGTGGGGAGAGGACAGCCGGTGATCTTATGGGCCGTGTTGCTGACCCTCTGGAGCGCTTTCCTCTGAGCCACTGTGCAGCTGGTGTACCATACACAGATGCAGTATGTTAGTATGCTCTCGATGGAGGCTCGGTAGAAGGACACCAGCAGTTTCTGTGTGATGTTATTCTTCTCAGGAAGTTAAGTCTCTGCTGGGCCTTTTTCAGCAGCTCAGAGGTGTTCGCGCTCCAGGTCAGGCACTCCCCAATGTGGACTCCTAGGAAGCGGAAGTCTGCCGACCTCTCCACACAGTCCCCGCTGATGATTAATGGTGGAGTGTCCGTTTTCTTTCTCCTGTAGTCTATTATGAGCTCCTTGGTCTTTGCAGTGTTAAGGAGCAGGTTGTTGCCCCTGCACCATGCTGTCAGCCGCTCCACCTTGTCCCTGTAGGCAGACTCACCCCCCCCCCCCCCAGAGATGAGACCCACCACTGTGGTGTCATCAGCAAACTTCACAATGGTGTTGCTATGGTGGACGGGGGCACAGTCATGTGTGTAGAGCAGTGGTCTCCAACCCTGCTCCTGGAGAGCTACTGCCCTGCATGTTTTAGGTATCTCCTCACTCTAACACACCTGATTCTAATAATCAACTCGTTATCAAGCCCTTTGACGAGCCTCAGCTGCTTGATAACGAGTTAGAGTGAGGAGATACCTAAAACATGCAGGGCAGTAGCTCTCCAGGAGCAGGGTTGGAGACCACTGGTGTAGAGGGACTAGAGCATGGGGCTCAGTACGCAGCCCTGGGGGGAGCCAGTACTGAGGCTCAGGGCTGTGGATGTATGATGGCCCACTCTGACCCTCTGTCTGCAACCTGAGAGGAAGCTATGTATCCACATGCAGATGGAATGTGGAAGCCCCAGGTCGCCCAGTTTCACCACCAGTTTGTGTGGGAGGATGGTATTGAACGCAGAACTGTAATCCACGAAGAGCATCCGCACATAGCTCCCCTGCTGCTCCAGGTGTGACAGTGCAGCATGGAGTGGTGTGGCCACGGTGTCCTCAGTGGATCGGTTCGCTCTGTAGGCAAACTGGTGGGGGTCAAGGCTAAATCAAAGCATTCAAAACAACATGCCATTTTCATGGAGCCCCCAGATGAAAGAGGGATCTCTATTTTTGCCAAGGCCAAGCACCACAACTGAGACCCCTGCTGCTGAATCATCTGTATGCTCTGTGCTGTGTGTCACTGCTTCAGACGGTTGTGGTCCTCAGCTCTCAAGTCCAGTCAGTCAGTCAAGACATCTGTGACCTCCAGCTATGTGTTTCCCGCCTAGTATACCAGCAGCCATCTGCCTGTCTGCTCTCCACTGGGGATGCCTCTGGTCATCTGTGTTCTTTCTGTCTGGTACCACAGTCCTCTGCTGGTCATAAAAGCCAGCTGCTTTGATGAGATGAGATGAGATTCTATAGGAGTCTGGTTCATTTTAAGCTGTAAGTGCATATGTGACAAGATTCCACCTCTGAGAAAATCAAGTTACTGCATCTACTCAAAAATAATGTGGGATGAGACATAGACAAAGGTTTCCTTCAGTTCTTTTTTTTTTTTACATTAATATTCGCCATCAATGTTTACATCATATAACATTAACATTACCTTCATCTTAACCTGAAGATGTGTTTGGGAAATGAGGCTGTTACTGTATTTCTTGTTGTCTTCAGGAACATGTTTCAGCTTTTCAGACAGATGAAAATACATTATTGGCAGGAGAAAGTCAAAATACACAATCAATGATATCTGGCATATTTGATAATGACGTTGACATTTTTCAGCTGATTGTTTCTTTATTAACAGTTACATTTTAAAGATGTGAAGGGTTTAAACTGTAGTTTTGACATCAGAACTGTTTAAGTTAATCATAAATTGCTCTTGATCTTCAGTTTAGTGCCTGTAAACTGGACTGCTGCTATCAGTGTTTAGGATAAAAACAAACAAACAACCAGCAGGTGGCAGCACAGAAGCTTTTATTTAAACAACAGCAGATGATGGCCATCTCCACTTAAATGTCTGACCACTAATAAACAAAAGGAGGAAATATGTGTATAATTTCTGCAGAAGAAGGAGCATCATCATTACTGCTGTGTGAACACTAATCTGTAACAGGTCAACTAAACAGCAAGGAGAACATCTTCATGTAGATGTGACAAACTCCGTATTGCATGTTTACCTGCAAATAAATGCATATAGAGTTATAAAATGTTTCTCCAGACAAACTCCAATATGTTATTAAAATTAAGTGCAGAACATGTAGTTTTAACATTAGGGTTCTTCTGAAAAATGACATGATGATTTGGCTGTTTTCCATCTGCATACAAAAAAACTGAAGCTTGAGGACAAAACCAGTGTTTATGACTGAATCAGAGGCCATGGTGCTCTGCTGGACAATGGTGGCGTGCCCCCTCAGTGTTGGGAGGGAGCTGCTGCCCCAAGTGGAGGAATGTAATAGGAAAAAATAAGAAGTGGCCATTATACAGAAAATTTGGTGTATAATTGTCTGTGTCATACCTGGGAAGGGACTAGAGGCACTGATAACCATTCAGGTTAATTGCACCGCGACAAAACACAACGCGATGGAGAGACGCAGAACTTCTAAAGATGCACGACGGCGTCGGGGCACCGGCGTAGTTACGGCGTGGAGGTTACGTAGAAGCAAAAATCAGCCTTTAGACGGCCCATTATTAACCCTTACACGGTTTTCGTTTCTTTGTTACACAGGGTGTCCTGCTGGGTCTGGTGGACCCATTGCATTTTGGGGCTTTTAATTCAACATAATCAAACCTTTTTTTATTAAAATACTCAGCAGATCTTTACTTCATCCCAATTGCAAGTAATATAAACAACACATATGTTAAATTTTTTCCCTTTACCTTTGTTAAATCTACGGAGCCCGTAAAGGATCATGCAATATATTTTTAATGTTGACGGAATCGAGCGCACGTTTTAATAAAACGTGACCACATTTAATTAACTCGTGCTAACGTTTTATTAACTTGTGTGTACGATTTATTAAATCGTGTTCATGATTTAATAACTCATGATCACGTTATATTAACAATTTAATTAAACGTGCACACGAGTTAATAACGTGTGCACATTTATTTACCAAATTGTGCGCACGATTTGGTTAAACGAGCTCTCGTTTTCCTTAATCGAGTGCTCGCTTTAGTTAATTGTAAACTGTCGGTTTCGGTGATTCCCACGCCAGACACACAACAGATCAGATCCATTCACTTTCCACTATCTACTCACTGGACAGCGCTGGAGGAACACTTTTCGGCTCCGGTAAGTTATGCTTGTGCTTGTATAAGTTAACTCGCAATGTTATAGCTTACATGTGATTTTATTAGACAGTGATAGGTGACCCTTTCTGTCTAACCCCTCGATGTAGGGCCACTGCCCACGATGGAGCCGACAGCTAGCCTGAGGGATTTCCTCAAGGACAGGGGCATCAGCGAGGATGTAATTGACAAACTGGAACATGAAAAGGTCAGCAATATAAACATGTTCAGTCTACTTTATTTAAAAAAAACAAAAACGGATGAATGGATATGCGCCTGCAGGTACCCCTGGTTCGCAATTGCCTTGCTTTCGGCTTAGGTTATGGTCCGCACCCCGCAGGCTATAAATTGGCTACTACTGACAATGTGCAAAACTGCGAAGCCTTGGCTAAATCCGGCAAACATAGGTCAGCCTATGCCCTACCAAACTAAACTCAAATGAAAGGTTCTCCAAACAAGATGTTTTTGTGTCGGAACACTTAACCAAACCATGCACAAAGCACTATCACGCCTGTGACAATTCGCCCTGCCAACACCATGGGCACATTGTGGTCCCCCGACACTGACGAGTCCAAACAAAAGGCCATAATCAAGTAGAACAGGCAAAAAACGCTTTCTTCCTCACACCATTATTTAAGCAATTATTTGATCTTATCGGAAAAAAACCTCACAATAGCCTTGGGGACAGAGGCTAATGCTGGAAGTAATTTCCCTTTGTTAAAAAAGTTCATAAGTTGAGAGTAAAAATACTCCCTATATAAACAATGAATAAAAAGGGCATAAGCTACTACTGTATTTGAATGTCAGTCATATATTAGAAAACCAAATATTTCGGGTGTGAGCGTGCTTGCATGCAGGGCTGTGTGATGCGTAGTGCAGTAGTTCTGTGGTAGTTGTGCTTGTAGTTAGTGCATGTTGTATGCTGCTTCTGCTTGCTACTCTGCTTTCAGCTACTGCTGCCGGCTATCCCTCCTCACGGAGAGGGTGAAAAGAGGAGCAGAGCGCGTAAGTCTCCTTCTGCCGGTACAAAGCCTCTTCATCGCAAGGACCTCTACAGTGCCTCCTCGTGGCCACACTCGGATACTGGGACCGTGAGGTACCAGGCCAAACTGTAGGGGATCTCGGAGCAGCAGTGGGCCCCAGAGGCACGGTGCGCAGGCCCACCGACGAGTGGACACGCCCTGACGCCTGCTGAACCACTGTCCCAGCTATGGGCAAATAGCATGGGCAGGAGGGGCTCATAGCCTTGGATGGCAACCCACCTAGGAGAAGGACACTCTGAACTAAATCCGGGACTGCGAGGAGTTGCGCCCCACAGTCCTTAATCAGCATTGTAAAGCCAACCATGAAGAACAAAGTCATCCCAAACCCTATACTTCCAGCAGCGGGAGTCCGCAGGAGCAACGCAGCGGACGGTGGTGCTGGTGCTCCTTCTGGAGGACACCATGACGACAGGACCTCAAACCTTGGGAAACCAGGGAGGGTCCTGTCCGATCACAGCCCCCCGTCCAATGCACTCATGCGCTGTCGGAGACCATTTGGAATGGGAACCTTCAACGCATGTACAGTGAGAGAAGTAGCTAGATTGGTGGAGCTAGCACACTGTGCTGAGGAGCGGGGAGTGGAGATCCTGGGAGTCCAGGAACACAGAAGAGTGCACACTGATGACCAGATCGTTTACCACAAAGTAGAGAGATGTACGTTCATCACCTCGTCTGCGTGGCGAAACGAGGCCCAGGCCGCAACAGGCGGCGTGGGGCTAATGCTGGGTTCTCGGGCGCGTAAGGCTCTCCGTCGGGTTTACCACCACACCGACAGGATTCTTAACGCAGAGTTCTCAGGCAACCCAGTAACAACAGTCATAGTTGTGTACTCACCCACCAACGTAGCCCCAACTGAGGAGACGGAGAAGTTCTTTGAGGACCTGGCAACAGCCGTACGAGGTGTTCCAGCACACAACTTCCTGGCAATCCTGGGGGACTTCAACGCAAGGCTCAGACCAGAGGACACACCCTTCCCATACCACGACTCTACCAACCGCAATGGTGCATACCTCACCACCCTTCTCACGGAGCACAAACTACTGGCAGCGAACACCTTGTTCCAGAAAAGACAAGGCAAGAGATGGTGACTTACTTGGTCTCTTGTGAGGAGAAAGTGGAGGAAGTCCATCCTTAATGCCGAGCCATACAGTTTGTTCAGCTCGGTGGGTTCGGACCACCGTGTGGTGTGCATGAGGGTGCGACTGAGCCTCAGGGTCCCCAAGCCTAGTCCCAAGATCCGGCACGATTGGTAGGCATTCGCAAACGATCCTGGCCTTCAAACCAGGTACACTGAGGAAGTCAGGAATCGTTTCCAGCAGCTGGACAAGGGAGCGGAGCCCAGCAGCGAATATATGAGATTTGTCGCTGCGAACGAGGAGGCTACCAGGATGTGTGTGCCCGTGTTGGACAGAGCCAGAACATCCCTAAGTCCAAACATCCGGAGGTCTTAGCGGCACGAGGAAGTGTGGAGGAAGCACGCCTCAACTTCGAGCGTGAACCAACCCAGCAGAGAAGTGGGGAACTGAGAGAAGCCAAGCAGCTTCTGTTCAGTACCTACGACAACATCAAGGGGGAGGAACTGATGGAGAAGGTGCGAAAGGTGCAGGCTGCGCAAGGCGAAAAACAGTATGGGGAAGCCTGGAGGGTCATCAACGAAATGACTGGGCGGAAAAGGACAAAGGAGGGACAGGTTGAAGGTCACAGCCCTGTGGAGAGGATGGCAACCTGGTTCAACCACTTCCGAAGCCTTCTGGGCTCAACAGCAGATGGGGCCGGGGAAGAAATTCCATCAGTCCTCCAGAACCTAGACATCGATGATGGTCCATTCACTGTCACTGAGGTAGTCCGGGCGAAAGCCACAGTGAGAGCTGGAAAAAGTGCTGGGCCAGATGGCATACCCCCAGAGGTTTTAAAGAACTGTGACCTCGATGACATCATGCTGGATTTTTCCAACCTAGCGCTACTGCAAAACAAACTGCCTGAAGTATGGTCTCTCTCCAACATCATCCCAGTGCCTAAATCAGGAGACCTCTCAAAGCCAGACAACTACCGGGGCATCAGCCTGACATGTATCAAGGCAAAGACATAGAACCGCATGATACTAAAGAGGATCAGGAGCGCCATCGACCCAAACCTGAGGGAGAGCCAAAATGGCTTTCGCGAAGGGAGGTCCACCACAGCCCAGATCCTGTCACTAAGGAGAATGATCGAGGAGGTGAAGAAGGATAACCTGACAGCTGTACTGTGCTTTATCGACTTCAAAAAGGCATTTGATTCAATCCACAGAGGAACGATGGTGAAGATCCTTAAGGCCTACGGTGTTCCTCCCAACCTACTCCGGGCTATTGAGACCATGCACGCAGGAACGAGGTCCAAGGTGGTTACCCCAGATGGCAACACTGAGGAGTTTGATATCCTGGCTGGAGTAATGCAAGGGGACACACTAGCCCCCTTCCTCTTCATCATAGTCCTGGATTACACGCTCAGAAAAGCCATTAGTGGGCGGGAGCAGGACCTCGGCTTCACCCTAACCCCAAGGAGGTCAAAGCGACACCCTGCAGTTGTCCTGACAGACCTGGACTACGCGGATGACATCAGCCTGCTCTCCAACAACGTGGAGCAAGCACAGGAACTCCTGAACAGAGTAGAGCTGGAGTGCGCCAAGGTTGGCCTTAGGCCAAGAAAACAGAGGTCATCACCTACAACATCTCACCGGAGCATCAACCGCTGACAACAACTGGTGGCACTGTGCTGAAGGAAGTCGAGGACTTCAAGTATCTGGGCTCATGGGTCAACTCAACCGAGCAGGACCTAAAGGTGAGGAAGGCACTCACATGGAGGGCCCTGAACGGCATGACCTGTGTATGGAACTCCAACCTCCCCCGTCAAATAAAACTCAGCTTCTTCTATGCAACGGTAGAGTCTGTTCTCCTCTACGGCAGCGAATGCTGGTCCCTGAAGCCAACCTTGCAGAAGTCTTTAGACGGGTGCTACACCAGAATGCTGCGTGCAGTACTTAACATCAGCAAGAGTACACATTTTACCAACAGTATCCTGTATGAAGGACTACCAAGGGTTAGCGAGAAAGTAGCTGTCAGGAGAATGAGACTGGCGGGACACTGCCAAAGACACCAAGAGCTACCAGCCAGCAAATTGGTACTATGGGAACCAACCCATGGGCATCTGTCTCGAGGACGTCCTACACTTACATATGTGGATGTACTCAAGAAGGATGCAGGAGCGCAAAGTACCAATGAACTGGCCAGATGTATGGAGAATCAGGATGCCTGGAAGCAACGATGGAGGGCTCGTCTGAGGACGACCTAGAGAGAGAAATATTTCCAGAGATTGCCTCACTATGAAAAGTTTGACTGAACAACTTTTTTTCCACGAGTCTGTGTCCTATACTGTTGCTGTCATTATTGTTATTTATACTTAAATAAAATAACTGAACTGTATAGCTTAATGTAGGTCAATTGTCTTAGCATGTTTAATGTAAAATGTTGGGGGGCATTAATCATTAGTGTGTTTAAATCCAGTACAGACCGTGTTGATAATCAAAAATACATTTTGTATTCACTACTGTTATTTGTTTTTTCAATAACTTATTTCCTCCATGTTATCTTATTTCTCATAGATTGATCAATCCGTGATACCACTGATGAGTGACAGTGACTTGGCAAAGTACATTCCAAAATCGGGAGACCGGATAGCTACAGTGGCTTTTTGTAGGCAATCCCACACTGCCAGTAGTTCAACTGCCAGTAGTTCAAGAAGAGACCACATATTGACTCGACTGCGCCAGCGACTGTCAGGAGCTACACCAGGTGCAAGTCCTCCAAGAAATTCAACCTGGCTTGGGAATCGAAATGCAGCAAGAAAAGAGAGGAGGGTAGAGTTAGGCTGGATGGATTTTGATTTCAACAAAAAACAATACAAGCAGGTGAAGGCCATTAATGGTGGGGGGACCAGACATTCGTCTTTTGACAAAAACATGACAGTGGGGGAAATATTGAGTTGAGCTCAAGACACATTTTTCCCAGATGGAGAGTCAAAGAACAAAAAACTCTCAAGCTATGACACTGAAATGCAGTCTTCAAAGATTGAGGTAAACAGTTCAAGCACTATTGAGGAACTGTACAGTCGTAGTGCGTTTCTTACGACTATATCTCTGCACTAAGTTAAGGGATGAAGAGGTATCTGAGACAGAGAAAGAAGCCACACCTCAAACCTCTCCTAACTCAACTCCAGAACATGTTGCAGAAAGTTATTTTGAGACAACAATACCACAACCAGGAAATGACTTTGCTGTCACCATCGACATTCCCACAACCAATGTCATGGATAATACAGTGGTTTGGGAAGGACAGCTCACACTGGCAGGTAATGAGGCCTCCCCAGTCACAGTGTCTGTTGTCTTACCAATGGTTAATTCATCTCCATCAACACAGCCTGTCAGTGATCCTGAACCCTCTCCAATAGTCCACCCTAGACCCTCCCCTTCTCTCCGTGCAGAGGTTTCTGTAAGTGAAGAAATTGTGGAAACGTCTTCTCCTCCAACACCGCTTGTGGACCTCACCCCAGCCTCACCTCAGCATGCCTTTAGTGGACAAGAGTTTTCTCCTGAATTGGATTCTGACAGTGACCGTGCGTCTGGTGTCACATTAATCATACGGAGAGTGCACTGTCTTAGGGATCTCATCAAGGCATACAAAGATCCTGACCTATTAGGGCCAGAGATATATATTAAGATGAGATTACCCAATGGTCAGCTTGAAGAAGGAGAAGGGATAGGATTGCTCAGAGATTGCATCACTGAATTCTGGATGGAGTTCTATGAAAAATACACCATGGGGCATGCTGCCAAAGTGCCTTTCATAAGGCATGCTTTTCAAATTGAAGAATGGCAGGCTGTGGCAAGAGTCCTGGTTTTGGGGTGGAAATGTGCTGGATACCTTCCAGTGCAGCTAGCAGCACCATTCCTGGAGGAGGCACTGTATGGAACAGCATCCAGCAGCTGCAAGGATGCTACAGTATCTGTCAGATCAGGAGAGACAGGTTCTTCTCAGTGCCTTAGGGAAATTTGATTCTGTTGAAATGGATGCAGTGATTGACATCCTTGATGTGCATGAATGCCATCAGCTACCAAATAAAGACAATCTAGTCCCATTACTATCCCAATTGGGTCACAAATCTATAATTCAAGCCCCCATGTACATCATTGAATGCTGGCGTCCCATCCTTCATACCTTAGCACACACCCTCCCTATTGAGAGATTGCACTAACTGTTACTGGAGAAAAACCCAACCTCAAAGACTGTGAAGGATTTACTTCAGTTCCCACACAGTAAAAAATGGAGTGTCATTATTGCAGAGTAAACCTATTTTCCTCTGGATAGAGTAGTTATAACAATGTACAGAGTAAAATCGTCTAAATAGTAGTGTCAAAAGTGAGAGTTAAGTCCAACATGCACACAATTACCAAATCTACTCTACATGGTGATGATTCCCCGCGAAAGTTCTAGAACTGAACTGGAGCTCGAGCTGGCAGTGGCACGTTGGAAATCGTCTCTCTCCCCACTAGCAGACCTATCGTGGTAAGTTTGTATGAACATTTGTAGGTTTTCACCATCTAGCTAGATATTTTTCCACTTACGACCAACTTTTTGCAATACATTGACGATGATAGACGATGGTAGGCGTATTAAGTTAAGTTAGGCATGCATAGATGTAGTTAGCTAATCAATATGCCTCACTGACTTCAAGTTCGGATGCATTCGACTGCAATACCACGTCAAGAACTTAGAAGTAATACAGTTGATAACGAAATTCATTTAAATGACACATTTCAGACTTTATTTACTTGTTAACACCGTGCAATGTATGGGTTAGTGATAATTGAAGTTTTTCGGCCGGGTGGGTGACGTTGGGTTAGCTTACCAAAATGTTAGCAAGTTAGCTTGACAACGTGGTTTCTGCCCAAGTTGAAATCATTTGCAAGATGTTATGTTGTCGTGCTTGACTTGTGCCTGTCTGAAACCAGACATTGAGAGTAATTTCAACAATTGCTAAATGGCAAGAAAGTCATTAGAAAGACAGGAAGTTATACTCTCAGCTAACAAGTTTATTAACACCCCGTATATCAGCCTATTGATACCATAAGTCCGTGAGTGTTTATTAGACCATTACGTTTTCTAATAACTTTGCTCTGATTCTTCAGAGAATATTTTGATGGATATTAACAGTTATTCAACCTTCCTTAAATTTAAATTAAACAGAAAATGCTGCTGCGTGTCTCGTTTAGCGGGGTGCAGAAGTACATCAAGCTGCCTGAACTAACATTTGGTGATTTCTTGAGAGAAGGTTAGTCACTAAATTTGGATTGAAAGTAGCCTAATCAAGTGGTGGCATATTGCAAATGTTTCTCATCAGAACATTTTGTGCACTGTTTATTTCTTTTACTCTAGTGAGTCTAAAATTTAACATTGCTGAAGACAGACGGTTGGACATCAAGGTTTATGACCAGTCTAACACAGAGGTCGACTCTGAGGTTTTTGAGGAGATCGTACAAGAGTTCCATGGACTTTCCTAATTTCATTGGCCAATGAAGCACCTGGTAATTGCTGCCTACCTGCATAAGACTACACATACATCGTTGAAGTGGAAGTGTTGAACTATGTAATTGTGTTCTTATTTCCCAATGCTCAGGTAACCCTCAGTCCACGTCATCTCCATGCTCTATTGCATCTGAAGACACAGTGATCCTCAACTTCTCGTTGTGTGACCCAGCTGAGGAGCCAGTTGCAGCCGAAGGAAGTCAACCTAAAAGGCCTTGCCGCATTAACTATGAAGCAAAAGCTGTGAGTTGTGAGTGTGTGGGGAGTTTGATTCACATGTTTAATTTGAGGTGCATCTTATTTGTTTCATAATTTCCAAGTATTTTTCAAAATACAATACTGCACATTTTATTTCTTAGCTGATTGAAAAAATCTTGACGACAAAGCCTGGAGGTGACCGTGTCATGGAGGAGTATGCGAAAACGAAATCAATTACAGAGACAGCTCATCAACATACTTACTGCAGAGATGACGGAAACACATGGGTAAGTATGGATCAAATATGTTATCATGAGACATTGTTTAAACATCGCAATTATTGTTTAGGTCATGTTGTTCAATGCTATCTATGAATGTTGATTATTGAATACACCAGGACATCTCCGCCCCAGAGTGTAAAAGTGATGTATTCACAGGGGATTGTCGCTCTGTTTCCATACCTTGAAGACCCATATTCACAGAATGGCTATGTAAGTAAAGGTTTTAAAATATATTTGCCCTTCGAACTGCTGAGATTTACATTTACATTTATGCATTTAGCAGACGCTTTTATCCAGAGCTCAGAGATCATATGAATGTATATATCACACTGTGCCTACATTATACATAGGAACATTACTACGATCCTGAAAGTGGTTCAGGCTACATTGCATGGCGGTTGAAGACAATTCAACGAACAGCTGCTGAGGAAAGAGGTCCTGCAGTTAGTAAATCTCCTAAAGGTAATATTTATCATGAGGTGGAATTATCAACCTGTGAAATGTGTTTAAAGGAGGATATAAAACTGTGTAGTTATTAACAGCAACAACAAAATTGTCTTGTTCTAAAGTTGGTGGGCCAGGCCATGGGCGTACTAGACCCTTTACTGCCGACAGAGTCCTGACTGACGAGGAAGTGGAATGCGCTATCGTTTTGTTGAGACACACTGCTGATGAGGAGACAATCTGTGAAAAGATGAAAGTCATTTTCGTATACCGCCACGCCATGGTCAATGATGAGAACAAATCAGCAGAGGTCTTCTCAGTATTTCCACGGTTCCTAGACACACCAGGACTGGTATGGCATCTACATTCATTGAATATTGAGACATATTGTAAAATGTAGCACAAGGTACCAACTCATGTTGTCCTCCTTTTTTTTTCTTTTTCAAACTACAGATAGAACAAGATTTTAGAGTGATGTTTGGTGAGCAGACTGCCAACAAGTTCCTGGAGAGGTGGCCTACCACTTTCAAAGCAGGAGTCATTAAGGAAAGCCATGGACTGGTCCCCTCCACAGACCTTCTTGATTTAATGCGCAACGCTGAGACATCTACTGAAGTTGAAAAAGGTAAGTCTTTGAATGTGGAGAAGCATGTTGCTAAATATATTGAGGATGGTGGAAAATTATGGCATAATGTTAACCTGATACTTGTTGGCCTCTAGGCTGGGAAAGTGACATGTCTGCCATCATACTGCTGCTACATCTGCTACCACCATCTGCACAGGGACGAAAGAGGCCAGGGAAGATATCAGCATCTAATGCAGTTGATCACCTCATCAAATTCCAAAAGGTACACTAGACATTAATCAAACCTCATCCCTCCCACCACCACCCACCCCCTGCCAACAACACCTCAAACTCCAAACATCACACCACCCCTCACCACACACCCTCAATTATCACTCCACTATCCACCCACCCCCTGCCAACAACACCACACACCCTCAAACATCACTCCACTACCCACCCACCCCCTGCCAACAACACCATACACCCTCAGAGATCACTCCAACCCTCACCACATACCCTCAATCATCCCACTACCCCCCACCCCGCCATCAACACCACACCCCCCTCAAACATCACTCTACTATCATACACACACACCCCAACTCCACCCCACCCACACTCACTACCCCTTTGTCAACACCACCCTACACTCAAACATCACTCACCCCCTAACACACACACTGCAGCTGTGCATCCCCTCAAACATCATTGTATCATTTTATCTATCTCATTTCTGTCATCACTCAAAGTTCTACAATACACACACACACACCAACGTTATACACCACATACTACTACGAGCACCTATCCCACACACAGCACTCTTCCCTTTGAACCTTTCTTTCTTCTGGAGAACCTTACAGTTTCACTGCATGTGCTTTGCGCAAGTAATTCTATGCATGTGACATAAAATTCTTGAATCCTTAAATTGTTTAGAGATTGGAGTGATCTCATGTTATTGTTTTAATAAATAGTGTTGTTGAATGTGTTTTGTTATAGACGGTAACAAACGTGCAGCAGCATCTTGACAACATCGCTCAAAGCAGTCAGCCCTACCTCCTTGCTTAGGGACCCACAAAAAGCAGCATTCACTCTTTCTTCATTGCCATCGACAAGCATGCACTTCCATGCCAAGCCACCAGCTCGGTTGGAGCCCTGGATGAGCTCTTCAAGGCCCACTATGTGTTTGGTACATCTTACAGTCCTGTCTTGAACAACTTTTTCACTTTTCTGCAAACTTCCATTTACAACATTGACGTGGGGAAAACTAGGGAAACGCCAAGAATTGCAGAGTTGCGAGCGAGAATGGTGCGTTAGGCACTCTTGAAATTAAACAATGAGGTGCCTTCTTTGCAGCAATGTCTTTGGTGAAGCAAACAATCTCGTAAAGCACCTCAAAGTAATACATGGACTCTGTACGGGAAGGACTCTTTATCTTCAATGTGGCCAAGTGGGATGCTCACGTTTTTTCAATATTTTTTGTGGTCTTAGGAAGCATCTGAATAAGTGTCATGTGAATAGTGCATGTGATGTTATTGTTGAAACTGAACCACCACATTGTCAAAGTGTTCTTGATAGTACTAATGCAAATCCCGCAGAAGAGACATATGAGGCTGAGGTTGAGTCAGAGCCAGCATTATCGTCAGAACACCTTGTAAATAGTTGTGCCTCTGTCATTTCAGATCTAAAGGCAGCAGGTGTAGCCCAGTCTGTTGTTAATTCTTTTGTGACCACAGCTCTAAATTCAGATTACAAACAATCAAAATTTATTACCAGTAAGTGGGAAACTGTGGAGCCAGTGGAGCTTGTAATTGGCTCAAGATTTGACTCGAGGCTCAACAAAAACACAGGAACATGTGACCAAGTAGTTGTTAGAGACAAATTTATGTATATACCAATTTTATCGACATTAAAATCAATATTTAAAAGTGAACATGCTAGAGAAATGCTCAAAAGCCCAAATATTAGTTATTCAAAACTCAGAGATATTTGTGATGGCTCTTTCTTCAACACTCATCCTCTATTTTCATCAGAGAGACACACTATACAGATCCAAATGTTTTATGACGACTTCGAAGTTGCCAACCCCTTGGGGTCCAAGAAGGGAATTCATAAAATGGGTGGAATCTATTTTACTTTAAGGAATTTCTATTTTGGCCAATATTCATCTTTGTGCCTTGTTTCACGCTCAAGATATAAAATGTTACAGTTTTAGCGCAATTTTAGATCCTATTGTTCGTGATCTTAAACAGTTAGAGAGTAATGGCATTGATATACCATTTTATGGTGGTTGTGTTCGTGGCAGTGTTATACAGGTCACTGGAGATAATTTAGGCCTACATAGTTTGTTTGGTCTGGTTGAGAGTTTCAGTGCAAGGTATTGCTGTAGGTTTTGTTTAGCCGAAAAAGAGGACTTTCAAACTGAATTCTCCGAAGAGGCTCCCAAAATAGTGTTGCGTACCAAAGAGGCCCACAGTGCTCACTGTCAAGAAATAGCAAATAAGCCTTCTCTTCCTTATGTATTTGGCGTGAAGAGATCATGCTTGCTAAATTCACTTACATATTTTCATACAACTGAGAACTACTCAGTTGATGTAACGCATTATCTTTTAGAAGGCGTCGCACAATTTGAATTAAAGCAGCTGTTTTTATATTTGAAAGAACACATTACACTGGCAGATCTGAATTCAAGAATATTAAGTTTTGATTATGGATTCACAGAGATGTACTAGGCCAGTGGCTGTGAATTTAAGTGCAGAGTCTAATGATTTGGGACTAAACGCAATTCAGTCATGGTGCTTACTGAGGAATGTTCCCCTTATATTTGGAGATTTGGTAGCCTCTACAAACCAACACTGGGCCCTGCTTATTTTGTTATTACAGATAGTAAACCTTGTATTCTCCCCACGTTATCTCACATCATAAACTGTTTAAGGAGGTATATCCTCAGAAAAAACTTTTACCAAAACACCATTTCCTAATTCACTATCCTCGCTGCATTCAGAAAATAGGACCTGTACTCCATAGCTGGTGCATGAGATACGAAGGCAAACATAATTTTTTCAAGAAACAACTGAAGTCCTTTAAAAATGTCACAAAAACATTGGCCAAAAAGCACCAAAATTATATGGCACACAAGTTGCGATCCTCAACAACCTTTATTCGCTTGGACATTGGTCCAGGAAAAAGTGTGTCTTTAAATATGATTAATGGTGGTTCAGTGATTGCTATGCAAATGAAAATGTCCAATTTTGATAAGGTTATTAAAGTGACGTGGGCTAAGCACAATGGGTATGCATACCGCCGACACCTGGTCGTTTGTGGTGAAGTTCTATGTGAAATGCCTCTGTTTTACCAGATTGAATCAGTTGTGATCATACAGAACAAGGTTTTGCACTGGATCAAATCTGTTGGGGAGTCGTATCCAAATTGAATTCATTGACACAACTGATTTCGAGCGCAGGCCTCAAGCTCACACATGTGCATGTATTTTGATTTTGAAGTTGCCCAATGGCTACTACAATTACCCAGACCTCAGAAATGATTTCAACAGTGTGCTGACAAGTTCTGTGTGGGTGATGGACATAATTTAGATTCTTTAATAATCTAAATATGGGAGGTTTGTGTTTTTCTTTAGTTTGATTAATCTTTTCTAATTAAACAAGTTAGTTGCAGTTAGTTGCAATTGTGTGACTCAAATTTTCACCATGAACCAGTTTTTAATATTGCTAGATTAAACTGGTTTCAACTTTCTTTTCTTAAAGATGTTAAAGAACTTAAGAAATGATTAAAAGTTGATTAAAGAACTTTTTACTAAGCACACAACCCCCGGATCTGCATATTTTTTTACATACAGGGCCACTTTTAAGTTTGTCTGAAATTAGTTGCTGAACTGAAAATGTTCTTTCTTTTGTTTGTTCACTTAATTACTGTATTAGTTTTACAACAGGCAAATAAATAGAAAAATGGCTTTAATTTATCAAACAAATAATTTGTTTTATTAGGCACATTTTATTTTTATTTTAGGTATGTGCAATGTTTAGGTAGATGTAAAAAGCCAACATATTAAAATGAAACAAGAAATAGGCTACAGAATAGGCTACTTTCTTTTCTTTGAATTGGCACACTGGGATTCAAAAGAGTGATGTGCAATTAAGACATGTAGGTATTGATTTATCAAACATAACATTTACAAAATATAGCCTATTTTTTTCTGAGCCATGCACCATGTTCGGTGTTTCTGTTCTGACTGATTTACAGTTTCAACAATAAACAGTGTGTTGTTTTTGAAAACGTGTTGTGTGTGATGCTCTACTCCAATATTAGTGGATGCACAATGTCTCGCAAAGTAAGATACAATTCAACTGCCTGGTGTGAACAATTTGATAACTGTAATCCTCTCTCATACATGACAATTGTGCAAAAATCAAATACATCAGGGTCGCATGGAACGAAGCTGAGGAATGTGCAGTTTTCTTTACAGACAGCCAAGTCATTCTCATTTAGAGGAACGAGGTGATCATCAGCCCCCCACAGATGTGATGCCACATACATGACATCAGGTATGCCAGACGGAACACCTGGATTTGTAGAGGGTCGAATGCGATGTGCATTCCAGACGCCCTTTATGCTGTTTAGCTCTTCCTAAAACACACAAACAGCAAATTGTAATAAATACCGTGATAATTGAATGGAACAAAACATATGTTGAGTATTGGTCTATAAGCTGCGCTGAAATACAACCTTTTTACGCATCGTAAAAGAGAGAGATAGTGGCATAAATGTATCAATCTATTTAAAATAGTGTACATTGTCCACCTGAACGGGTCCCATAAAACACAGCTGGATCAACGCTTTGTCCAGGTAGTCACCCGCGAACATTCCCTCATCCTTGAGCTCTCCAAATATCTGGATGTAGTGCTCAATCCCTTCTCTTCTCATCATGCCCCACCAGCTCTCTATTCTTTGATTCGCACTACTCCTCCCTGTCAAAAAGCTTGACTGGCCCGCTCTACTATCTCCGTCATTTTGCCAAAGGTATCCCGAAGGACAACATTCTCTGTCCCCATGTCTGTTCGCATGAGTGTCGGGTAGCCCCCCACCCGCTCTATCGCCTCTGCATAATAGCCTCCAATCACATGCGGGTCACTATTAGTGCGGGCAACTCTGAGCCATATAAGTTTACGGCTGAAACCGTCTATGCAGCCATTAATGCCAATCCCATATGGGCTCAATTTATCATAAGAATCGATGTGCCATATGAAGTTTGGACCACGAGAGAAGTATAGCCTCCTTTGGAGGCGTCGCCGGTGGAGACATTGGGTGCCCTCTGGGTCGAGTTCGCTCAGGATGATTTGCACAACATCTTTCCTGACATGCAAACCGTTATTTATGCATTTCATGTGCATCCAACGATACCCATGGAATCTCCCTGGGCCTTGGAGTTGGTCCAAAATAAAATCAATTTTGAGATCTAAATCATCATAATTGCGACGGTGGAGACCACTTGCTGTAAGCATTCTTTTTAAAGTTGCGTGACCGATCACTATACCATGTTGGGTGGCTAGAGTTGCCAGCATTTATTTTTGCGCCATGCCTAACCCATGGTAAACTCTTAGGGGATCCATGTTTAAAGGCTAGCCTGGATCTTAATGACCTTATGGCTGGTAAGGGACGCATTACAGCACGATTGAATATAACGTGCGCACGTTTATTAAATTTTGTAATAAATCCTACTCATGATTTTCTGATATATTGTGCGCACAATTTTCAATAACGTGCACACGTGATGTTAATCATGACCACGTTTAAGTAAATTGTACCCACGATTTCCTATGATATCATGTGCACAATTTTCCAAAACGTGCGTACGTTTCGTTAATCGTGCCCACTCTTTGTTAATCGTACCCACACTTTAATAAATTGTGCTCACGATGACACATAACGTGCTCTCGATTAACTTTAATGTGACCACGAAGTGACTTTTTTTTCTTCACTTGAGCTCTTACGGGCTCCGTATAAATCTCATTTATGAATAGAAATGTCACTCGTTTTTTGTTTATTTTTTAAAAATTAAAATGCAACAAAATAAGAAAATGCATCATAAAGCAGGCATAACTACAAAATAATCAACAAATGTACAAATGAAGGAAGTTTTTCCAAAACTAGTGTTTTATTTGAATTTTATTAGAAATTTAACCTAACATCTGTCTGAACAACACATTAGCCCCATTGAACATGGCCATTTTCATACCAGACTTTACCATACAAAAGCTGCAGAGTTTCACTGTGTGTGCATTGTAAATGTACTTCTTGCACTGGGTGCATGAATATCGTTATTTTCTGTCCATCTTGGGTCCACACACTTCACAGCGCTTCTTTTTGTTGCTGGCCACATCTAGAATAATGAAAAGCTTCTGAGCTGGCTGATGCTCATCCTCCTCTTCTAACTCAGTGTCAGACTCTGAACTTTCAGAGATGTGATCCTAACACTCTGAAACTTCATCCTCTGCATCACCATCTAAACCTTCTCTCTCTTCCAAAATCAATTGTAAGGCAGTCTGAACAGAGAATCTTGATCAGTTGTGGTATGGAACCACGCTGACACAGCTATTCATAGTGTCAGGTCCCCAAGATCGATTCCCACAAGACAGAGGGTGAAATGTGTGGGAATGTGGGTGCAGATAGTGTTGGGTACTCCAATTTTGCAACAATTTTGCAACCGTGTGCAACTATACTTAATAAATTGGCAGATTTAATTGAACCCTTTTTATTTCTCACCAGTTTAACCATTCTTCTGTTACCTGTCATCACAGGGATTGAGAAGGCTACCTGAACTCCATAGGGCCCTGACTTTTCCTGGGGGAGAACATTATTGGTATCATGTTGCAGCCTGGACCCAGCACATATCAGTCAGACTCACAGATGATATGATTCAAAGGAGGTGGGGGGGCTCGGTGACTTTTGGGTGATGGTGTTTTCCAGCGTGGTGGAATGGGAGGTGCTGGACGAGGAGGGAGGCTGAGGGGAGAAAAGATGGGATTTGGGCGTGGTGTGAGTTGGATTCCAACATTGACAAGGTCATTCATCCTGTCGGTGAAATCCAGAAGTGGGGAGTCCGGACTGAGTGGAGTGAATGAAAGGCTGGATGGGGTCATGGTGGGTGAAAGTTGGGAGTCTCCTGTTGGGTCTGGGGGAGACTCCTCCTGTCGGGTTGTTGGGGCTAGGGGAGACTCCTCATGTTGGGCTGTTGGGGCTGGGGGAGACTCCTCCTGTCGGGTTGTTGGGGCTAGGGGAGACTCCTCATGTTGGGCTGTTGGGGCTGGGGGAGACTCCTCATGTTGGGCTGTTGGGGCTGGGGGAGACTCGTCATGTCGGGCTGTTGTGGCTGGGGGAGACTCCTTGTGTTGGGGTAAGGATGATGACGTTAAAGCCTCTCTCTGGGTGTGCTGACTTTCATGGTCAGACCTTATCTCAGGCGGTAGCAATTCTCCAAAAAGTCTCATCTGTTGTTTTGGATTGTCTCGCCTCTTGTCCTTGGCAGGGGCTGCTGGTGACTGACGCACAAAATAAAAAATGTTGTAGATTAACAGCTGTACTCCTGACTTGTTAAGGCAAAATCCATCTGCCATAAAGAGGTGTCTGCGTTGAACATGTTGAAATTTTCAATAAAATTCACTGATTGAGCGGCACACGTATTTTTAGCCATCTGTTGAGCATCATCAGCCTGCTGAATCTCTCGTCTCCTCGCCAAACTGTCGGTAGAGGTCCACTGATAAACACCTCAGTATTCAGACATCGAACTTTGTTCAACAGATCATTAAAATCCCTTTTCAATACCTCTGATTGTTCTTTGACATCAAGTGCTCCTGTGTGTATGACAAGAGATTTCACTGTCAGATGCTCAGCAGTGATTTCCAGAATTTTCTCTGAGATATCGGACACCATGTTGTTGGTAAAACAAAGTACTTTGGTGTTTTTGTTGAAAAAGTGTTTTATCTTATTCACAGCTCCGTCACCCACTATCAGCATTTGAGGCCCAGTGGTTAGCTCTTTCTGCAGCCTTTTAGTATGTGATTTAGATTTTCTCCGGTGCTGGAAGATGACATTTCTTTTGGGGAGTCAGGGTCTCGTAAAAGCGGAGCAAATCTGTTCTCTAGTAGAATCCCTGTGTCTTGGGTCGGTTTACTCTTACTTTTTGCCACAGTCCACGGCTGTTTTCTCCTTGGTATTGGGGTTGAAGAGACCCTCCTGTGCGATGGCAGTGCAGGCCACCCAGTTTCATCACAAGTCTCCGGGTGCTGGGTTCTGCCTGTTAACCGTCTTCCCATATCTGAGGGAAGCGATTTATCTGTACATGATTTATGCTTTGGCTTTGCACCAAGAGAGTTCCAGGGAGGACTACTGGTTGATTTACTGCCGTAACCACCAGCCACCTGCTTCTTGGTGGTGCTAATTAGCTGTCTGTTAGCCTGCTCCTGTCCACTGATTTGGGTCATCAGTAGAGTAGTTTCATTCCCATATTGACCATTTACCTCCACGTTGACTTCGAGTCGCTGAATTCCAGTACTCCAGTACTGCTATCTTCTGGAGAAGTTTGTAGTAGTCATCCGTGGAAAAGGGAGGCATCTCGCTGCTAATTAGGTTAGCTTAGCTGAGCTCCTCAATCCCAGTCACTATAGTGCAGGCTTGTGTTGCTGATAGGCCACACTCACGAAGTAAAAGAGTTTAAATTAGGGTGACCATATTTTGATTTTCAAAAAAGTGGACACTCAGCCCGGCCACGAGATAGCCTACTTAAATGATACTCGCAGTTTACTCAAAGATTCCTTATAATTTTAATATATTTAAAGTTTATATATATGGATAGAATATTTTGTTATATTACAAAATAATATCTCTCAAAGACAGAAATTAGGATAAGCTTCTCATAGGTTACTGAACTTTCTTTATTATATATATACAAATAAATAAATAAATAATATGAAATAATGTTCTAAATAATACCTCTTCTGTATTAGAAAAACCTGTAGCTGTGGTGGTGTATCACAGTATGAAATGCCAACGCACCCTCCGCTGCATTTACAGCATCCTCTGTTTTTCCGGGTTTCACAAAGAACTCAGTCAACTTTGCTGAACTACTCTCATCTCGCACTGCTTTTTATGTTTCTCTGTGTCCATATGAGCTGTGAGGTCCCCAGCACCTTTATTGGACACAGACACATATGTACCAGCTTCGCACACGGTGCACTTAGCCAGTCCCGACGGGGTCGGTAAACTGGGAATTTTTTCCGCAGTTCATCTGTGAACGTGCATTTGCGCTTTGGCATCTTGAACGCTTCAGCTGCACCGCCGGTGTCTGCTGCTTTCTTTTTGTGAGTTTTGAGATCCGCCCACAGGGCAGCCTCTCGGGGATTACGTCACACACGCTAACCAAAAAAAATTACAACCGGGGGAGAGGGGGCACACACATATACACCAGGCGGGGAGTTCCGGTCCTCTGAAATGATGCGAACGCGGAAGTAACTTAAAACTGCATTCTATCAAAAGGCCACCAGGGGGCGACCGTTTTGGCGTCAAAAGGACTTCCGTCTCTATACAAGTCAATGGAGAATTCACCAACTTCTAACTTGATTTCTAACCTCAGTAAACATTTTCAAAATGTGTTTATGGTTTCAATCGCTAGTTTAAAGCCTTCTTCAATGCAGTATGATGTTCATTTGTGACATTTTGGCCTCCCTGATTTTATATTTGACGATAAAGCAGGGTATGGTTGATTGGTTCACAGGTTCAGGAGGGCGCCTCATGCTCCTCCTGATGCCCATATAAGTAGAATCCGTGTTTTCTTTAAACCCGGCATGCACCGGAAATTTTCAAGATGGCGCTGCCCAGATCCGAAACTATTCGCTTCCAAGCAGCAGTCCACAAACCAATGGGTGACGTCACGGATGTTACGTCCATTTTATATACAGTCTATGATGTACACACACAGAAGGAAAACCGGACATTATCATCAATTAGTAAAAAGTGGACATGTCCAGGGAAAAGAGGACGTTTAGTGGTAGCCTTCAGATACTTTCATAAATTAAGTTTTCCTTCTCCTGGTAGTAGTAGTAATGTTGTCTTTGTTGTCTTTTTTTCTTGCCAGGCCACAGTGAACACCTGATAGACAGCTTGTGAGTCTTCAAAAAGAAATGATGACACCTGCTCAAATTCCAGTTTCCTGGATATCCTACTGTCTGTATGAGACTGACCCAATGAATCAGACACCAGTCCTGTCAAATCTAATTAGAGGTAGGCAGTGGTTTATGTCAGTGTAGCAAACAAAAGGTAGATGCATGCTGAACTCAAACTTCACTTAACACTCCTGATGACCTGCAAAACTATATTCCAGAGTACTGGTTTCTTCTATGTATAGCTCATTGGAGCTCAGTTTAACAACAAAAGGCTGAATGTATCTCTGTGTAGCCATCATGCTCAAGAAGTGCATCAATCTAACTTTTGCTTTGTGTCTGTTTCTGGCTGCAGAGAGGATCATGCCAGTCCACAGTGAACTCCTGATGGCCAATATGTGAGTCCTCAAGCAGAACTGGTGACTGGTATATGCTTTAAGTTTCTTGAACACCATATCCATGTTGAGTGCCCTCTTCAGCCAAGTCTGGACTGTTTTTCACAGAGAATATGTAAATGAAAAAACTGTTTCTCAAAGTTTATCAGTAATAGTCTGTACCTTGGTTTACATCTGGCTTGGTTATCCCCTTTATAATTTACCATATGCAGTTGCTGACTGTAAAATCTACACCAACCAACTGTAATTCCTCATGTGTTGTACTGTATTTTTTACAGTAAAATTCTGGCAACCACAGCTGCCAGTAATTTACCGTAAAGTTGAATTTTGCAATAAAAAAAAACTCATACAGTTGTATTGTGTTTATCACTGAGATATACTGTAATCAGATTTAAAGTTATTTTTAATATAGTTATTTTTAAAGCAAATTACCATAAACAGGTTTATAATTTAATTGTTATTTTTAAAGCAAATTACTGTAAACAGGTTAACGATATATGTTTTTTTCATAGTAATTTACCGTTGCCAAAATAACATACCGTAATGTCTACATTGTGACTGTATTTTCTATGGTGAAATTCTGGCAACCACAGCTACCAGTATTTTACCATAAATTCTACAGATTTTCTTTTATAGTGTATCTCTAATTGTTACATCTAATGATTGAATTGGAATAAAAGCAGTCTGAATGAGCAGAATATCAAGATGTGATTACTCTACATCCTACCTGAAATCTATTTACAGTGTTAACAGTCAATTTACTTCACAGTTGGAACTTAAATAATTCAATATATGGTTAGTAAGTTTATGTAGCTGTCTAGTGTGAAAACATATACTGAAAAATATCTCATTAATTGTTATGATGGGTAAATATGACGCAAAAACAATGACACTGACAAAGACTGAAGGCAAGGCCATAATGTTTGGGACATGAGTCAAAACAAATCAAATGTCAACTTGATGTAGATAGTGTGAACATACTGGTTGATTATCCATCACTGGTTTAACATTCTGCAGAGTCTGAAGTTTCCATTCTTGATTTAGACATTGTAAATCCATTTCAGGACATTTTTGCTACTTTTTTTGGCCTTATTACTTACGGGTGTACTAATGACCGTATGCAATAATAGTAAATCCAGGTTTTTGTAGGCTAAATTGTCACTATACCTGCACTGGTAAGTAACATCTTAATTCAATCTCTAAATGGACAAGCTCCCTATTGAGCTATTCCTGAACACTGGGTCCATGGGTGGGGGTGATTGGATACAGGAGAAGAAGATCATAATGTAGATGTAATGTTAGCTCTTCTGTAAATTATTGAATAATTAGACAGCCTGATGACTGTAGGAGCGAAGGATCTTTTAAATCTCTCTGTCCTGCAACGGAGAGAGAGGAGCCTTCCACTGCTGTTTTATTGGTCCATAAAGATGTTGTGTAACGGATGATCCTATATGTATGTTCCTACACATACTGTACTTTATATACTACAAACTCCATCTGCTGATATGTGTCATAATTTTATTTGCTATATAGCAAAATTTGCCATATGTGTCAATGACACATATGGCAAATTTCAAAAATCCTTTCACATTCAATATGGATGACACATTGTCATCCATATTGAATGTGGATGACACTGTCTACAAAATTAAAATTTTAAATTAAAAGAAATATAAGACAGAATTTATTGGTCATTTTCAGAAAGTTGAATATCAAAATGATAAATCCATTATATATATGGGAGGATGTAACATATCCAAAAGGTTTTCTTCAGGTTTGACTTGGTCTGTGAATAATGAAACAGGGTCTTTCGTCTGTCAGATCTCCTGTCCTGGCTGTGTTTGTCCTTAAATAGCTCTCTACAGTTACAGTCTTCAAAGAAAGGTGACCTTTAGGGTTCAGTACAGGATGTGAACTGATAAAAAAGCTCTTGACACAGGACAGAAGCTAACCCGCTGTCATCCTGCTTTAAACAAATTGATTGCCCCTTTCTTGTTTGGTCTGTGAGTCTCCTGGGGTCAGATGTATAAATGATATAACTGCCATTTCCCACAAATACACTGCTCAGAACAGAACAGGTGTTGAGACTGAGACTGTGAGACTGTGCACCTCACACAAACACTGGGACAGAATGTTTGAAAAACATTTCTCCATGGCAGAGGTGAGATGATGACTATACAAAATCAATATTAGTAAACCAAACTCTGATTGATTTGATCTCTTTATAATACAAAACCAGAATACAAACAGAAATTGGGTATTATTATTATTGATGAAATCAGTCAATGAAAATGCACTGACATATAATTGACCAGTAAAACATTTTTTCGTATATGCATCCTCGACATTTATACTTGCTGGAATCAACATGGTCTCAGGGTGAGAGTCATGGGGTAGACAGCCTTTCTAGCTTGTATTGTCAAAATGTAATTGGACATTAACACAACTATCTATGAAAAAATAGTCAAATACATGTGCTGTGCTTCTTTATTCTTTTAGCTCTATGTGGTTTTGACATGGCAGTATCACTTTGATTTAAATCATCGCTTCAAAAAAATGTTCAAATGTAAAACTGATTATGAAAGAAACTATCTATATAAAGACTTGTAGCATGCCAACCTCCCCCCAGATAAAAATTAATTAATTACACCCTCCAAGAATATTCATGCGAAGATAACTTGTCTTAATCACTCTGAAAGCTAGCATTACTTATTTTCCAATTTCTGTGTTACAGCTCAATACAAAATAGAAATTCTTTGTGTGCTCGTAAAAGATGGTTTCTGCACCCCTTAAATGTATGAACATAGATTATGTGGGCCTACCGAACTGATTTAAACCCTTTGAACCAGCATCCTACTTAACTTACCTTGAATTCAAGAGCAAAGACCAGGTGAAGCAGCACCGTAAAATTTTAATTGCATAATAAAAAAAACATAAGAGATAAACTAATGTGCATTTAAAACAAACAAACCAAAAAAAACTCATAAGTGGACGGTACCACTCTTTACACACGACAGGATGAAACAATTCTAGACAGTAAAATCATCATAATTTTCACCTGTGCCAATGTTTCCTTTTTCAGATCAGGTTTTGCTTTCAATGCTGAATTTTATTTTCAATACCAAAATTGAACTGTCACTGTTCCAGCCCCACAGTGTAGCCCTGTTGAAATTTTCAGCACTTGACAATTGACAGACTGACTTTAATACTGATCATTTATGGTCATTTTGTGATAAGTGGCTGATTGCATCTCTAAGTTAATTAATCCATACATCTGATGCCAATATGTACTACTTCATTTGCAATCTAAACTGATTTCACAGTATATATTTTAACAGTTTGTCCTTGTTGTAACAGACATCACTTCTGGTTCACAAGCTTCAAATGTTCCTATGCTGTTTTTTAGAATGTAACCCAAAACTTATTGAGGCACATTCCAACTAATAACTACACAGATTAATGATCATAAATACAATAAAAGTAATAACAATATGCCATGAATCAAAAATAAAGCCACAACAGTCAGACACACACAAATGCAACAAGTCCTCAATAAACAGATCATTGGTCAGTGCTGTATCCATGTAACCCATGTGACTGAAAAAGCTAATCATCTCAGGTTTGGTTAAAGTTAGGGTTAGGGTCCCTTATGACCATATGAACACAGCTGGAGAATCCAAAGCAGAGGAAGCTATCTATCATATCTATTAGCTAGGCCATATCATCCTCTTTATGTAACCTGCTCTGCGGGAGTATAAGTTAACACAAATGTTGGCAGTAATAAGATGTGAGTCAACAGTAAAGATGTTCATTTGTTCAGCTAGCTAGCATGGAGAGCTTTCGTGGCTGGTTTGTGCTACATCGGAGCAGCTGGAGGGCTTGCCAGTTACAGTTATTCTCCAACCAATGACCAACCATGGACAACCTCAGCTCTGACACCTTCCAGAGCAGCAGGCTATTTTAGGTTTGGTCAACTCCTGTCCCTGCTTCTGATACAGAATACTCTCATCATTAATCACATGACAAAAAGAGGTTGCTTAGGAAATAGTAAACTTAGGTTGTATTGAGTGTTTGAACAAACAGCCGGTGCTGTGGTTTCTCTGGTGAGGACAGTCTAAAAATGAAATTGTACAGTACATTACATTTAAAGCATGGAAGAATTAGGATTAAGGAAATGCTCAATCTTTTATCAGTTTTCCACATCCACATGCTGCATTGCAATTTACATACATAATGATATCTGACATGATGACTGTTGTAGTACAGCACACACCTTTAAATCACAGGGAGTTCCAGAGTTCCTGCACATGGATCCTTTGTAGGGCTTCATGGTGTCCTCACCAAATAAATACATTTTATTTCATCATCATTTTGCTTTTGTACAACAATGGCGGTTTGAGTAGTTATCAACCTCCTTTACATTGTCTTCCCACAATTCAAGAGAGAACCTCATCTGCAAACTGGTTTATCCTTTGTTGATTGCTGGGATAAAATCAGGTGGTGGTTTGGATCATAAACATTTTTGAGAGTCTGTAAATGTCACAAAACATTTTCTTTAGATCCATCCCAGCAAACAGGTTCAACATTTTTCCAAAATGTCACAGGCTGGTGTCAGCTGTCTTCATTTTCGGTGTGCTGACAGTGTTGGGTAGTGTTGCAGTATCAGGCTGGGCATCCCTGCAGAAGAACACAGCAGGGTTTTTACAGGCCCACATTGCCACCTCTCCTCCCCCTCCTCCTTTTCCTGGACTTGAACTTGACAGTCGGCTGTTATTATTTACCCCCACCCGACTCACGTAGCGGTCCCTTATCCTGTCTGCTTGGTTTAGCCGGACCTCGCGGTTCTGCGTTTGACTGGACAAATAAGCTGCAATATTTCTGGTCCGATAGCCCTCCTCTCTACTGCGCCCCAGTAACATGGATATGTTGGGGTTCCTCAGGGCATAGATCAGAGGGTTAATGGCTCCATTTGCCCAGGCTAACCATATGGCTACTGTGTCCATTGCAGGGTTGAATGTGTAGTCCCCCATTGCTGTGACCAATCCCATTAAACAATATGGCCCCCAACAAAAAATAATGAAAACAATCATAATGAGAACTGTGGTGGCTGTGCGCATTTCACTGTAGAAGCGCAGTAAGTATGCGTACGTGGTCACCGGCCTGACTCGTATCTCCGAAAGCCGAACTGTCTTACAGATGTTATAATGACAAAAACACATGAGGGAAAAGGGCAGTAAATAACAGACGACAATAAGGCAGATGCTATAAGCTGTCCCCATGCGTGAGGTGCCAGAGTGGAACACATACATACAGTGGTAGAAACCTCGCTTATGGATTTCTGTAGGTGTTCGGACTAGAAGATACCAAGGCAGAGAGAAAATGACTGCAGTCAACCAAACAGCTATCAATAACCGAGTGGCTTTCTGGCGCCCTATTTTAGCCTGTGGTTGTCTGACTATGGCGTAGTACCTGTCAAAGGAGATCAACGTCATAGTCAGGGTAGAGATGATGCCAAAGCAGGTGTTGAAAAACCCATTGGCCACACAGAAACGATCCCCAAACATCCAGATTCCATCTTTACTGAAGAGCATGACGAAGGAGAACGGCAGGCATAGAACAGCCGTGAGGAAATCGGACAGCGACAGCGACATGATGAAAGCATTGGTCACCGTCCGGAGTTGTCGGTGTTTGATGATGACAATCACAACCGCTGAATTACCGAGGCTGGAGAGGAGGAAGATGGAGAGGAGTACCAGGGCCTGAGCTGCCACTGTGATGCCCTGCAGGACTGAGTTACTCTCAGCGGCGCTCAACACCGACGGGGTCGATGCCTGATGGATTTGGCTGAGCTCGCTCCCTCTTTGGTCTGTGAGCGCTGATATGTTCCCTGTGGTTCTCACTGTTGCCTCTGTAGTGGCAGTCACTAGGCTGGTCACTATGGAAACAACCCTAAAAAACAAAAATAGGAGAAATCATTGTACAACAAGAATATTGTGGATACAACTAGCACTTTATGCATATGAAAGAAAATAAAGTGTTCTATTTGCATTCGTCTTGCTGCAAATATCAATGTATGCTATTTGCACCCCAGTACAGGAGTGCATGCTGTCGAGGGGAGTGTCTGGAGATATGCGGAAGATTCCCGTATCCCACCGGGACAGCGGGATAAATATACGTTGCTGTTCTCTTCTGTATATCATATAGTAATTTGTGTCCGGTGAGATATATCATTTCTCGGCGTGACAAATGTCAGGTGTGGCGTGTGAGCGTGAGAGCAGCTTGAAATGCATGTCTCACGGCCTGAGACTTCAGAGGTCTGACATGTATTTGGTATCCATGGCAACCATAGATCTGTCAAAATTTGATTTCCATCATATAACAAACTGAAGGTTGTAAATTCAGACATTTTCGGGTTGTATGCATTTACTTAACAATTGAGATTTTCCTCTGAAAACATTATCAATAAATAACTGCTGCTGCAAAGACTTGAACCAGAGTCTCCTGAACTAATGACGGACACGCTGCCCGTTACGCCACCGCTTCGTTCCTATAAAGTAATGTGACAGCCCAATATGTTTGCTAATACTGAAGATAGATATTGGCGACAAATAATTTCTGGCTGACAAACTGACGCTTGTATGCATTCACTGAGGAAAGATTATGAAAATATAATACAACTTTCCCGCCAGAAATGTCTTTAGAACAAACATTAGAGATGAAACCTTTCTAAATTCGCCCTTTTCTGCTGGCGTGGAAGATGAATGTCCGCCATGTTTTCACGTTGCTATACGTCTAGGGTACAAATAGCTCAGCTGTGTGGCCGAGGCTATTGTTGTACCAGGGGTGCAAATAGACACTCCGTTTTATTAAAGTGGAGTGTTGTATGAAATGTTTTAATAACGGGTGGCTGTGACTCAGGAGGTAAAGCGGGTCGTCCACCAGATGGAATCTCCGCCGTTCAATTCCCGGCTCCTCCAGTCCACATGTTGATGTGTCCTTGGGCAAGATACTTAACCCCAAATTCTCCTGATGACTGCGCCAATGGTGTATGAATGTGTATGAATGGTTAGCTCTCATCTGATGAGCAGGTTTGCACCCTGTGTGGTAGCTCCTGTCATTAGTGTGTGAATGGGGGAATGTGACTTGTAGTGTAAAAGCAGTTTGAGTGGTCAAAAGACTAGAAAAGCTCTATATAAGTTTAGTCCATTTACTATTTAATGTGATAGAGTAGCGTCAGTACCAATACTGAAAGCTTACTGTTTTTGATACCTTTGATAAATTCTTAAATTGTGAATGTTATCTTAATGTACTGAAATAATAAATAAAATATGATATAAAATTGGCAAAATTGAGATTCAAGTCTGTAACTATCTTACAGAATGGGTAAAGGAGATTTTTTTAAAAACTGACCAAACATTTAATGACAGCTTTTGATACTCCTTTTTGAACTGTTTATATTTTTTTCCAAAGATTACTATAGATTTGTATTTATGTCTAATCAATACAAACAATGTATTAATTTAGCTTACTGCCATCTTGAGGAAAAAACAACAACAATAATTACACAACCATTTTTACTGGTTTTCCATGCTTCAATCATAACCAGTTCAATTACTCACTACAGGACCACAAAGTGACATCAGATAGAAACCCTGCAGTGTGGGTTAAAGCTGCAGTCTGTAGTTTTGAGACGTATGGCGCTTTTCCACTACACAGTTCCAGCACGACTCGCCTGAACTGACCTCAATTGGCTTCCAAACTAGCTGTGATGACACAAATCATGCTCATAGTTACACATCAAAATGACATTGAAGGTAAGCACAGAGAAATGTTCCCTTTCAGGAGATGAATGTGAAAACACACATCATTCTGCACAGAGAACAACTCAACTGAAAGAACAAGCACAACATTTCTGAGTGGGAAGAGATCAAATTTGAAAAGAGAAAAGGTCTAAACCAATCAGTGGAGGCAAGCCTTGGTGTCCTGTCAGAAATGAAACTTACATGAATAGAACCACTGTGACTGGGAGAGTGTGGACAAGTGGAGAGAAGCCCTTCCACTTGTGTTCAATAGAATGAATAAAGTATTCAACAATACCAAATTTTGTATTACTTTCCTATTTCACACTTATGTCTTGGCACCTTATTACAGCTCGACTGATATATCAGCTGATATTGACCTATCAGTATTGGCGAATATGTTGTCCGATATGTGCCAATATTTGTATTTATTTTTTAAAGTTATATAAGCAGCATTTTATGTACACTTGATAATTTTTCTTAATGAAGGTTTTATATATGCATGCTTTTTTACTTTTTGTTTTGTTTTTACTGTTAAACTGTAAACTATCACAGCCTCCATTACATATCTTTATCACAAGTGATTTGATAACCACATCTGAGGGGTCGCTGCTAAAAATGTGTGTTTATGTATATATTCTGCACATTTAATATTATCGGCCAATATATCGACATCAGAATATTTTGCTCCCTAATATCTGTATCAGCACCGGCCCCTTATATCCAATATCAGTCGGGCCCTACACCTCATGTTGCCAGATAAAAACCTGAACTATTCAGAGGTGGACACGTCCTCTGGTGCATGTCAGAGATTATACACATTTATTGTTTCAAGCACTGAAGGAGCTGTTTTAAAGGTCTGATATTAATCATTTTACTGTAAAACTATAACCTTCTGGTTTGTGTCAGCTAAGGGAAGTGTGGATGTTGTTGGAGCTGCTAATTTAAACATTCAAACTCTCTTTTGAAGCTAATGTGTATAATGTACAATTAATTCCAAAAGCAGAAAAAATTGGAGTGGTTGATGAATTACCTTGGCACAATAGGTGAGGCAGTGCTCAGCTGGTTGTTGAAGTTCAGACCTGAAGTGTCAGCTGTGTAGTTGGTGCTGCCGCTGCCCTGCAGGGCTGTGCTAACAGGTGAATCCATCGATGCAGCACAAAAACAGTAAAACACTCATCCCTCGTCTCACGCACACATGTCCATTCAGATTTAGAGTCCGTCTTGGTGTCCTGGATTCAAACATAGATGACAAGTCCTCTTCATCCATTTGTAGTGTTCACTTTTCATCATCTGATAAACACTGACTTATTAACTCTTTTGGAAATAACTATCATAGTGCTATATTTAGTCTTTTTTCTGGTTAACAGTGTAAAACAAATGTCTCTTATCATTAAAAGAAATGACACCTGAACATTTTTGACACTGTTAAACTGTCATTAACTGGTCCTGTGAGTAATGATATGTAACACTAATTATACTCCATTGTTTTGCATTGTGTATGCCACACAGCTCTCCAGTGACCTTTCTTCTATTTAAACCCAGCTCTCAGGATTAGGAGGTCTCTGACTGATGCCTCGACTGATCCACAGGAGCCCATCATGAAAAATAAATGTGTCATTTTGTCACTGAAACTCTACTACAGAGAACATAATCTAGAATGTTTGACTGTGATATGACTGAAGATTGAACCACCTGTTGTTTTTTATTTGGATTTCTCTAGGTGGAAATCTATTTACAATTTCATTTAAAAACACACTGGCCAAAATGTGTTCACACTATTATTGAACTAATCACCTGTACTAAATCACAATAAATTGCAAATTGCATTCAGTGTTGCCAGTTTTTGCCACCATGTGATATAAAGCATCACTGTATCCAGGTAATATTAGTGTGGCTGCTTTACTGCTACACACATATCATTATCTGGCCGGATTCACAGCTGGCTTCATTTAGATGTTACCACAACAAAGCTTTACAATAACATAACATCATGTTGAACACATTTAGCACCAGGCCATCACCTCCTCAGTCTTACCGGGAAGTTATTTGTTTTTTGTTGACATTCCATCAACATTAAACCAGAGTCGTGTTTATATATTGTTGAAGCATCATATTTGCTACATTACATGATACATTCCCAGTCTGAGCACAGTCTCACAGTCTTGCTTTGAACCTAAGTCGTTGTCTTTCTACGTTATTAGGTCCAGACTGGTTCCTGGTGGTCCAGCTTTGTTCTAACGGAGCGTTTTTCCTCAGTCTGCTTATCCAGCATATTCTCCATGAACGCCACCGTAGCGATATATTCACAACTCCAGGTCGTTCCAAACAACACTGTAGGCTACATGTAGCGTTTCCATTTGGCCTTTATGATCCTGCATTAAGGAGAGGAGAAGACAGTCAGTCCGTTTCTTTTCCATTAGCTGTGTGGAACGCCGCCGGAAGAGAGAGGAGAAGCAGCGGTTGGTTTCAGAGAAGAGAACAGAAGAGAAGAGAAGAGAAGAGAAGAGAAGAGAAGAGAAGAGAAGAGAAGAGAAGAGAAGAGAAGAGAAGAGAAGAGAAGCCAGTTGTGCCTCCTCCTCTTTTAACATCTGTGTAACCTCCACTCGCATCTGTCTCTACCTGCGTCTTATCCCCCTCTTCTTCTCTGAAGCCACGCCTTCTTTATGAACCATGTTGCCATGGTAACTGCTGATCGATTTTGCATGTCCCCGTAAGTAAAATAGCATTATAAGGGATGTATAGCAACCGGCGTATATGTCATGTAGCTTAGTAAAAACAATGAATATGATCAGTTATTTAGTCATTATATATATAGTTATTTTCCATACAACACAGCTGTTTTTGCCATGGTTGAATCATGAGCAGCATGAACTGCCCATTTTAATAAGCTAATAGCTAATCTGTTGTAATTGTATTGTAGCTATGTCTCTGTGGTTTGATGGTTGGTCAGCTTGACCACCATAACACCAGGTATGGAAGTCTGTGACTGCCAATATTAAAATCACACCCCAGCTGATTTCACTGTTTTCTTCTCTGCCTCTCTAATACCTGTACAGTTTTTAAATACCAGGGGCCATAAGGGGATGAAAAGACGATTTTAAGTGCCCAATGACTGACAGAGGCCCTAAAAAATATTAGATCATGAGTTTTTTAAATTAACATATCATCATTAATAGAAATGTATAGAATATTTCATTTACAATTAAACTAACACATAAAACAAACACTTTATTTGTATGCAGAGTGTTGAACACATGTCTACGCAGTGTTATATTATCACAGCTCAGTGTCAGTAAATATTGAACTGAACTACAAGTGAGTTCCAAGCTTTCACGGGTAGAGGTGTGGTTACAGGTATTGTGCATGTTTGGTGTGACCTGTGTGTGGTGGTGGGGCCCAATGTGGTATCTCTTCATGGGGCCCAAAGTTCCTGGTGGCGCCCCTGGAGCCAACCTCTGAGAAAGTCCACAGAAATGAGGTAATAAAGTTTGATAATTAGCGACCAGATAAGAAAAGAAACTCAACATATCATTTTAAGCACTGCTTATATATTGCTACAGCGTTTACTTAGCTGACCCAGTAGTATAAGTGTAACATGCCTGAGTATTATAGCTCATTGTCATAAATATTACAGCCTAATGTGTGTAACATTGATGTTAACAAATGTAATAATAGCTAATGCTCCAATCTATTGTACTTGGAACTCAGAAAAAAAGAAAACAACCTTTGGCATGGAAAAGTGCAATGGAATAGTCAGAATTCCAAGTTGGAATGTCAGGCAAGATCCCTGTAGCCTGAATTCACTGACAGCCACATACCTAACACTGGCTAGAAGTTGTCCTCCAGATTATCCAAGCCTAGGTTTATTTATTTATTTCACTGATAGCCTACTTATACTATGATTGAAACTGTGATGAGACTAATGATTTGAACAACTTCCGACCCATCTCAAACCTGCCATTTCTCTCCAAAATACTAGAAAGAACTGTTGCAGCCCAGCTCCACACCCACCTGTCTGACAATAATCTCTATGAACAATTTCAGTCTGGCTTCCGTCCCCTTCACAGCACCGAGACAGCACTAGTGAAAATCACCAATGACCTCCTGATGGCATCTGACTCTGGACTTCTCTCCATTCTGGTTCTCCTCGACCTGAGCGCAGCTTTTGACACCGTTTCCCATGAAATCCTCCTGGACAGCCTTCTTCCACTCTGCCACCCATCGCCCTATCGGACTGCTTACTGGAAATTAAATCATGACTCTCACTCAACTTTCTTAAACTCAACGGCGAAAAAACTGAGGTCCTCCTCATTGGTACCAGATCAACCTTAGCAACACTCAACACTTTCTCCATGTCCATCGACAATTCCACTGTTCCTACATCCCCTCAGGTAAAGAGCCTGGGTGTTATCCTGGACAGCACCTTATCTTTCGAAGCCCACATCAATAACGTTACTCGGACTGCATACTTCCATCTACGGACCGTCTCCGTCCCTCACTTTCACCAACCTGCACCGCTATCCTGGTAAACACCCTGATCACATCCCGTCTGGACTACTGTAACTCTCTCCTCTTTGGTCTTCCGCGGAAATTTCTTCACAAACTCCAGCTAGTACAGAACGCAGCCACTCGTATCATTACCAGAACCCCCTCTATTGAACACATCACTCCTGCCCTGCAGCAACTTCATTGGCTCCCTATCAAATCCCGCATTGACTTTAAGATTCTACTCCTCACTTACAAGATCTTTCACAACCTGGCACCATCATATCTCTCGGAACTGATTCACATCTACACACCCTCCCAAACTCTCTGATCCTCCTCTGCCAACCAGCTCTTTGCCCCATCTGCCAACTTAACTACCATGGGGGGTCAAGAGCTTTCAGCCGATCTGCCCCCTGCCTTTGGAACTCTCTCCCACCAGATATTTGCACTTCGGACTCTGTCTCCACCTTTAAATCCCGCCTGAAAACGCACCTATTCAGAGTAGCATACTCTGTCTCACACTAACTATGCATCACTTTCTTGTTTATTTGTTGTACTGATGCACTTTACAGTCACATTCATATTTATTTCTTTATCTTTGCACTAAACGTTACCTGATTTTATTGTTTGATGTACTGTTGTCGTGTTTTTTGTGCCTTGTAAGGTGTCCTTGAGTGCTTTGAAAGGCGCCTTTAAATAAAATGCATTATTATTATTATTATTATTATTATTATTATTATTATTATTAATTGTATTTAATAAAGTCTCAAAAAACAACTGCTTGCTCTCCCTGTACCAATACTGGTCGTCTTCTAATGTTATTGTTCTCTCATAAAAAATTGCTAAAAAACAAACAAAACAAGAACAACAAAATACAAGCCTATAATAAGCCTATATAAGAATGACATGGAGGGTACATGTAGACAAGGTACCTGCAAAATGTGAAGTAATTATTTTCTCCTGATGTGTAGATCTGACTGGGGAGCAGATAAAGGAACATTAGTAAGGATTTGATGTGCACTTTATTGGGTAGGTGTATGTCATTGAGGACAGCAGTTATCCAACATTGGAACACAGGTTAAATTTATGAATGGACACTACAAAACATTACAGTACACTGGCTGGTGAGCACATGGATGGAAAATACATGTGTGGATCAGCAGAAACTGTGAATCTTGTTTTCGATGCATAAAAGTGCAAACTATCAGATCAACAGAAGCATTATGCAAACAGATCTGTATGAATATGAGTTACATATCAGTCAATGAAATCAACAGTCATCACGGAACATTGTAAAACAACAAAAAAACTGTTCCTTTTCTCCATCGCACAGTACACTGGACTTCAATAAGGATTTAACTGATATAATGTAATTCTACAGATGACCTGTGGAGGGCAGCGCTACGCCTTTGCGGCAGCTAATCTATCTGACATGACTTCCTGTTGTTACCTTGTAATAGTGTACATCCGGTTTGTGCTCCAAATGAAAACACATTAACGTTACACTGAGGCCTGATAGCCTGGGTTTAATCATTATTTGAGCCAAAATGGGTAAGTGAGTTTATCCTGGCGTTTTATCTGACTGTAGTTAACTCGTTTAGGTAAACTACACGTTATAGTGTTTTATTAGGTAAATAAACCGGACAGTTATTCATTAGTAGACGTCTCTGTTTTACATAGTGATGACTGTAATGTTATACATACACACACACTAGTGAAGGTTATATGTGATATTTGTTACTATTCTCTGAGCTGTCACTGAGTTTCTGTAATGTTAGCTGTGTGTGAAATAACAAAAGTAACGTTAACGTATCTTTACCATCAACATGTTGTGATATGACAGTAAACACACACTGTAACGTTACACATATATTATTGTTGACCTGAGTAGCAAAATGTGTTACTTTGTGCTTTTCACCTGAAGAGACATAAACTATATGAGAACGTAGAAAATGAACTATTCAGAGTGTTTATGTTTGAATCCACACACTAACTATAAGTGTCTGTTTGTCTTACGAAAAGCAGTGTGTAGTCAGGCTCACATTTCAGATGTGGTTGTTAACAGCTCCACCAAATAGTGATTTTTCCCTCTAAACTTCTCTCATGCTTTCATTTCAATAAATGTTCAAATGATCCAATATTTCATCAAAAATCAAAGATTAGAGAAAAAGTCCCAAAACTGAAAACACATTTGTGTATCAGAACTTAAACATTAATCATCTCACCACCCCTCACATTTATCTGCTGACCCTTTGGAGGGGCCCCACCCCTAGGTTGGGAACCACTGGACTAAACTAGCTAACTGTATACAAAGTATTGTAAACTAGCTCCACCTCCAGCAGCTACAACAGTAACATGCTGCTCTAACACTGATGCTTCACTATTAATAATCTAATGATGTCATAATAATAATATATCAGTCAGAGGACCAAACCACTACTTTTACTGTTATACTGCATACTACATCACTCATAATACTGCAGTACTTTTACTGTAATACTGCATACTACATCACTGATAATACTGCAGTACTTTTACTGTAATACTGCATACTACATCACTCATAATACTGCAGTACTTTTACTGTAATACTGCATACTACATCACTCATAATACTGCAGTACTTTTACTGTAATACTGCATACTACATCACTCATAATACTGCAGTACTTTTACTGTAATACTGCATACTACATCACTCATAATACTGCAGTACTTTTACTGTAATACTGCATACTACATCACTCATAATACTGCAGTACTTTTACTGTAATACTGCATACTACATCACTCATAATGTAATACTGCATACTACATCACTCATAATGTAATACTGCATACTACATCACTCATAATGTAATACTGCATACTACATCACTCATAATGTAATACTGCATACTACATCACGCATAATGTAATACTGCATACTACATCACGCATATTGTAATACTGCATACTACATCACTCATAATGTAATACTGCATACTACATCACTCATAATGTAATACTGCATACTACATCACTCATAATGTAATACTGCATACTACATCAAGCTGATAATCATTATGTACTACAGTATATCAGATGTTATATAAAGTGTTTTTGTTGTCCTTGCAGCTGTGGCCATGAGCTCAACATGTCCGGGCCTGTACTGTGGCAGGATGATGTTCAATGGATCAGTTGAAGGAGACTGTGGTGTGAGTACTGAACATCAGATGTATGTGTTTGGGGCATTGCCTGTTATCCCTCTATGCAATAAGAGGCAGGATTGTTTTAACTGTGGGTAAGCTTTAAGGTTAGTAAGTTGTTGAGGA
The DNA here is from genome assembly GCF_963691925.1 of Scomber scombrus. NCBI lineage: Eukaryota > Metazoa > Chordata > Actinopteri > Scombriformes > Scombridae > Scomber > Scomber scombrus. Next base: position 27,164,754 of record NC_084988.1, read on the forward strand.
GATTCTTCTTATATCAGGTCAGTCTACAACTAGAGCAAAAGAGATTATTCATCTGAGCAGCACTCTCTCCATATATTTTACATTTCTGACAGCTGCATCGATGTACACTGTTGGGGAATGTTACTTTTAAAAGTAACTAATTACATTACAAATTTACTTCCATTAAAAAGTAACTAGTTACATTACAGCATTACCCTCTGAGAACAGTAAGTGGTTAGAGTACTTTAGTGTTACTTTGTGATTGCTCATGTAGTTTTAGTCCAGACCTCCTTTAAATATAATGACTGTACCATCATCACACAGCCAAGTCTGGATCATCATCTGTAAATCTTTACACTAATAGCAGGAATGACACACACAATGTTCCATTTTACAAGTGGCTTCTCAAACATAAGCTTACATACAAGTTATAAACTACATACAGGCTTTTAAACACATCTACATCACTGCTACAGGCCAACACACACAACCTGCATGTTACTGTAATGTTCTTGCTCTTATTTCCTCCCACAAATTCAAAATGCTGTCCCTCCTGAGCTGCCGTACACATGTGCAGTGATATAACCATAGCACATAACCAGGTGCCTGTCTGACATAAAAGTAGTAACAGTGTGAGTTCATGGTGGATTTTCTTTTCTCGTGGTAAAAAGGTAGCTACAGGAATAGTTGGTTAATAAATAATAACAGATTACCTTTTCTGAAAACGTAGCTAAACAACTGAGTAAGTAATCCAATTACTCTAACGCATTAACCCCTAATACTATGGATGAATAAATGGATATCCAGCAAATCTCTTTACATCAGCATGTGAGCTAATAGGAATAATTCCGTTTGTGTTCATGTTGGACTTTATACAGCAGGCAGCAGAATTCACTCTCCAGTAAAGTGAAATACTGTGAGTGTCCACTAGCAGCACTATGGAGCTGTTTTATGAGCAGCTCCCCATTTTGTTTGTCTCATGCAGACACATGCACATATGTGACTTTTTTAGACCTCCAGAATACACACAGTGTGTTTGGATGAGTAACACTGAGTGTAAAGATAACATCTGTTAGTGTAACAGTCTCCTCTGTGTGAATAACCAAAGCGATCACTTTAACAGACAGTGAAGTCTCTGTTAGCTGCAATCAGCACATGTGTGCCTGCACACCACCAGCTCTCATAATGTATGTCGATGCCTAGAGGAGGTTGCCATAGTAAATAGTAGAGTGGAGACATCCTAACAGCCATGACACCACGCTGTGTTACATTCTTATATTCTAAAGGACACAGGCTTTAAAAAAAATCAGGTTTTTAAAAACCTAGTTCTCATGGTGTCAGTTCCAGATGTTTCTGTGGTTTATAATAGCTAAATTCTCACTAGTTTCACTGTCTTTATCTTTTTTTGAGGTGAAGATAAAGATGTAATAGTGAGATAGTCCAGTATGCACTTTACATTCAGTGTTTTTTCCTGCATTAAAGTGACTTTTAAAACAAAGAGTGACACAGTTCTACTTCTTTACAGCTGGTAGTGACTCCAGAAGTTAAATGTATAAATGTCAGTAATGTGTACCAACATCAAACTGGACATGACCTCTGCAGTGATTATAGGACTTGTTTATCAGTGCAGAATAGGGACAGAATGTTACACAGTGGACATGAGGAGAAACAGGACTACTTGTACTCCTTCTAATCGTTTGTGTGTGTGTGTGTGTGTGTGTGTGTGTGTGTGTGTGTGTGTGTGTGTGTGTACGTGTGTGTGTGTGTGTGTGTGTGTACGTGTGTGTGTGTGTGTGTGTGTGCGTGTGTGTGTGTGTTTGTGCGTGTGTGTGTGTGTCCTGTCAGGTCTGTCCTCGTGGAGAGCGCTCTAACCTCCAGAAGGTGTGTGAACGCTGCACAGAATCCCCTGAGCTCTACGACTGGCTCTATCTGGGCTTCATGGCCATGTTACCACTAGTGCTGCACTGGTTCTTCATCGAGTGGTACTCTGGAAAGAAGAGGTAAACACATACACACACTCTTTTACTCCAGATATTGAGCTCAGTACTACTATTACAGGAGTTGTAGTCATTCAAAGTACTTTATTTGTCATTGCTACAAGAAAAATACAGCACAGCATCTCTAGAAAATAGGCACAATAAATAAATAGATAAATAAATAAATAGATGGCACCATACAGGACGAAAATCGTAAAGTGCAATAAAAATAAAAGTGCATAAGCTGAGTGCAAATGATGCTGTTAGTGCAGGCACCCCAGCAGTTCAGTTCAAGTTATGTTATGGGGGGAGGGGGGTATTCGGGGTGCTGTTGAGGAGTCTTATTGTTTGTCATCCTGGAAGTCCTCACTCTAACAGACCTGAACCTGAGCAAGTGGAACAGGTGGTAGGCAGAGTGACAAGATTCCTTGAGGATCCAGAGTGAACGCTGAAGTCAGCGGTTGGTGGAGATTGCTGTGATGTCTGGCAGCTCAGTCCTGATGATCTTGCCAGCTGTTTTGATGACTCTCTGTATGGCCGCCTGTTCTGCCTTCGTACAGCTGAAGAACCAGGCAGCTACACAGTATGTCAGCACACTTTCGATGGCACAGCGGTAAAAGTTGATCAGTGGCTTCTGTGGTAGATTTTCTCTTCTTAGCTTCCTGAGATAGAAGAGGCGTTGCTGGGCTTTCCCTATAACTGAAGCTGTGTTGGTGTCTAATGACGGCTCCTCCGTCACTGTTATGCCAAGGAACTTAAAGCAGATGACTCGCTCCACCTCCTCGCTGCTGATAGAGTGGGGGATGGTTGCACCGACCCGACCTCCAGAAGTCCATGATCATCTCTTTTATCTTCTTGATGTTCAGGCTGAGGTTGTGATCAGTGCAGCAGACTTCCAGGTTGTCTACCTCCTCCTGTAAGCAGACTCATCATTGTTTGAGATGAGGCCAAGCACTGTGGTGTCGTCTGCAAATTTAAAGATGTAGTTTGTTGGATAGGAGCCAGAACAGTCATGTACGACAGAGTATTAGGGCCATACTAAGAGGAAGGAAGAAAAATTTTAAAAAATACAATTTTGGAAATTACGAGAATAAAGTCGTAATATCACAAGAATAAAGTCATAATATTACCAGATAAAGTCGTAATAATACAAGAATAAAGTTGTATGAATAGCACGCAGATGTAACATAGCCTTGCAGTCGACCGCTACCAGACAGCTCCTCTTCCACAAAACAAGCTATTTCTTTTAAGTCCGTGTGGTTCTTTCTTTGAAATAGACACAGTCGTTTGCACAATCGTTTCAAAGTCCTGATACTGATAATAATTTGATGCTGATGTGCCAAAAGATTAAGTATTTCCTTATTAGTCACACAAGTGGTTACCAGTCCAGAGGAAATGAAGATGTAATCAGTACGGATCAACCTCAGTGATAACTCCTCAAAAAGACCCACAGGGAACATATGATGTCATGAAAGAAAATAAAAGCGAGTTGAATGCCGGTGGCTGAGTGATGCTGACCTACTCAATGAACTATTTTGAATGAAGAATGAACTCAGGTTCTAAGGTACCAAAGTATAACTTCACAAGATGCTCAACATTCCTCATTTTAACGCAGTGGGAAGAGTTCTCATAAAATTACGACTTTATTCTCATAATATTATGACTTTATTCTCGTAATGTTACGACTTTATTCTCGTAATATTACGACTTTATTCTCGTAATGTTACGACTTTATTCTCGTAATGTTACGACTTTATTCTTGTAATATTACGACTTTATTCTCATAATATTACGACTTTATTCTTGTAATATTACGACTTTATTCTCGTAATGTTACGACTTTATTCTCGTAATGTTACGACTTTATTCTCGTAATGTTACGACTTTATTCTCGTAATATTACGACTTTTTTCTCGTAATGTCACGACTTTATTCTCGTAATGTTACGACTTTTTTCTCGTAATGTTACGACTTTATTCTCGTAATGTTACGACTTTATTCTCGTAATGTTACGACTTTATTCTCGTAATATTACGACTTTTTTCTCGTAATGTCACGACTTTATTCTCGTAATGTTACGACTTTTTTCTCGTAATATTATGACTTTTTCTTATTCTGGCCCTAATACTCCGTCGTAGTCATGTGTGTACAGCATGTAGAGCAGTGGACTGAGCACACAACCTTGTGGGGACCCAGAAGTGCCCAGTCACTGAAGCTCATTCCATTGAATTCACATACAGAGTCAGTACTCACACATTCTGTTCCTGCATGTCTTTACACACAGGTAAATGAAAAGAATGATTCAAGCTTATAAATGTGTCTTTGATTGTTTTTTTGTTTTTTTACAAATCAGCATAAAAGTAAAAAACAATCTCACACTCAGCTGATCTGGTTATGAGCATAAACAATGTTTTACTCAAAGATTCTCTCACCTCCCTCCTCCCTGTCTTCATCTCCACCTCTTCACATCACATCAGACACACATGTATGCTGGTGTGAAGAACATATGAGGTGACCTCATTCTCACCTCATGTTGTGTTTTATTAGTACCAGTTTATGTGCAGGAAATGGCATCTGCTAAGTGTTAGTTAGTCTATCTGTCTCCAGGTGTTAACAGAGAGTGAGCTCATCTCATATCGCACATGGCTAAACAAGACTTACCCAGAATGCAACAGCAGCCCACAAAGCACTCCAGAGAGCCATGCTGCTGCAGAGAGATGAAACTCTCAGAGTAGGAAGGTAGAACATGTTAGGATGTGTGTGACTGTGTGCTCACTGTGTTCCTTTCAGCTCCAGCGCTCTGCTGCAGCACATCACAGCCATGCTGGAGTGCAGCGTATCAGCTGTGGTCACCCTGCTGGTCACAGAGCCTGTGGGAATGCTCAGTATCCGCTCCTGTCGGGTCCAGATGTTGTCAGACTGGTACACCATGCTGTATAATCCCAGTCCAGACTACATCAACACACTACACTGCACCCAGGAGGCTGTTTACCCTCTGTAAGTACTGACCTCAGAGCAGAAGTCACATCACTCTCACTGACATTCAGGTCTATGTGTTCATCAACTAATGTTTATTTTCATTATTGATTCATCTGTCGATTATTTTCTTGATTCATTGATTAGTTGTTTGGTCCATAAGGTGTGAAAAATATCAATCAGTGTTCCTCAAAGTCCAAGATGACATCCTCAAATGTGTCATTATTCATTTTACTGTCTCAGAGGACTGAAGAAACCACAACATATTCACATTTAAGAAGCTGAAACCAAAGGATTTTGACATTTTTTGTCAAAAAAAATCACTCAAAATACGATTCATTAATTATCAGAATAGTTGGCAGTTAATTTAATAGTTTAAAAACTAATAGATGAATAGTTGCAGCTGTAAACATGTGTAACATTTCTCACTGCTGGATGTGTGAACATTCAACAGCCTCACAAACAACTACCAGAACAAAACTTTTACATTTCATCATTCTCTATTTTTACTTTTCCTCACCTTCCAGAAGCATTCTGTCCATCATAATAACACATGATGTTTATTTTAAATGGTCAGGTTTGGTCACTTTGTCAACCTGAAGATAGGACAGTATGAGTGTGTATGTGGCTCATTGTTCACTAATCATTCCAGCTGTAGTGAGCAGATGTTTTTCAGTGAACTAGCTCTTCTTGTCCACTGTGATGTCCTTAATTTAGATCTGAGTTGTTGTTTTTTTCCTTCTGCTGCATTTTATCAGTTCAGTGTGAAATGTGACTTTTGTGTGAAAATGAAGGAAGTTAAAAATAGATGGATGGAAAATGAAAGCATCAGCAGAGGAAAGCCCCATAAACTAGCTGCTGTTCCCTTTCAGTCTCATCTTTAGTTTATATCTGTTAACAGGTATGTAAACAGTTTCCATAAAAGTCTGCTGAATGAGCTGTTAGCTTAACTTTCTTTTTGCAGTGTAGCCTTGGAATGAACAGCCAACTGTCAGTAGACTCTGATACTGATAGAAGTGTGATGTTTCTCAGCCTCATCTTCAACTGTGGCAGCACCGCAGGCATACTTTTGGTTTTGGTTTTGGTTTTGTCTCGTTACATTCCCCCATGATTAACATTCTGTCCACAACCACAAGTTTAACAACCGAAGAGCATAGTGAAGATTTCATTCCCCTCCTCCCCCTCACATTCATCACATGGGGCTTCAGAATCAGTGTGTCTTAGCTGCTGTGGTTTAGTATCAGAGTGTGTGAACACTGCTGAAGACACGTACACTTCATGTCTTTAGTTCTGCCTCCGTCCTCTTTAATGAGGATGTGAAAGTTATGTTTTCAACAAAGAGCAGCAAGTCCTGATCTGTGAAACTAAGACGTAGCTGCAGAAAATATACAACTGGAAGTGAAGCAGAGGAGAATTTCACTCTTTGATGTTTCTTTGGTCTATCATCTGTTCATAGTAAGATCAGAAAAGTGAACATTTACGTTTAAACTTTGGAGGTAAGAGAGGATTTCTTTCTTGAGTCTTATAAATAGCTACCAGCTAATATAAAAGACAAAAGATGTAACAGTAGTACTGTGTAGTCCCACAGCAGCATGGAAGATAACATATCAAAAAGTCAGATAAAAATAATAACAAACAAAAATTCCTACAACAATAAAGGATGTGCAGGTCTTATTCACATCATCATCATATTTCAGGAGAAGAATAATTATCTCTGAAATCGATGCTTCACAATAAGAACTAGAATGACCCATACTGGACTTTTGGGGCTGATACTAATATTAAGGAGTAAAAAAAGAGTATCAATATATCGACCAATATTCTTACACAGAATATATGCATGATCCCTGACATGTGGTTATCAAACACTTGTGATAAAGATATGTAATGAAGGTATGATATTTTACAGTTTAACTATAAACTTTATTGTATAGAATGACATCAGTGCACTGAAACAGTAAACTTAAATTATAAATAACTATAAATAAAATGCATAGAACAAAAAAAACTTTATGAAACTTGATTTGAAAAAAAAAAATCAAATATACATAAAATACTGTCTGTATAACTTTAAAAAAAATATCGGCACATAAACACTGGTCGACCAGTATTGGCCGATAATATCAGCTGACTGATATGTTGGTCGGGCTCTTCTTGCTATTTTGCATGGGATCATATAAATATGTGATTTCCAGTTCAACTTAATATCTATAATAACTCAAAGGAAATATGTTGAAGTGGCTCCCCCCAATAGCACACTATCTACAGAACGGTTAAAATGAAATCTGTTTCATTTTAATATATCATTTATTTAGTTATAGCCATCTTTTTCTTTAATATGCTGCTATGTAGTCTGTGAGATGTTGTTCATTATTATTTGTTATAGAATGATTTAATGCTATATTTAATTGTTTAGATTTATTGATTACTTTGATTATCTATAGCAAGTAGGTGTAGTTTTGGCCTGAGATCCCGCATAGTAATCTGAGTATGTTAGCTAGCAGTGTCAATGATGGGTGATGCTGTGATGAAATGCACACTCAACGCTGGTCTTATATTACTTCAGTTATTATTTGCGTTAAGTTTTTAGTTTGATAGGAATTATGGAATCATCTTTATTCATGTTTGGAAACTCCTTGTTTAAAAAATAAATGTATCAAAGTTTGAAGAAAGCTGTGTTTTTGGAGTCTGTTAAAACCACCACAGTCTGAAACCCAGCAGCAGCAGCACCACCTTCAGATGCCCTGACATATTTCATTATTCAAGATGTCAGTTAAGTTACTTTATCTACAAATATTTTCTGTTGGTCAGCTACACCATCGTGTTGATCTACTACGCATTCTGCTTGGTGCTGATGATGCTGCTGCGCCCTCTGCTGGTGAAGAAGATTGCGTGTGGTTTGGGCAAATCTGATCGCTTCAAGAGCATCTACGCCGCTCTGTACTTCTTCCCCATCCTCACTGTGCTGCAGGCTGTGGGAGGAGGACTGCTCTGTGAGTATCACTTCACATCCACTCTGGGCTTTTTCCTCAGTCCACAAACAGCAGCGTTCATATCTTCAACTCTAATATGAAAGTGTAAGTGTAGTCTGACCTGTGTGTGTGTGTGTGTTTGTGTTTCAGACTATGCCTTCCCCTACATCATCCTGGTCCTGTCCCTGGTCACTCTGGCTGTCTACATGTCTGCCTCTGAGATACAGGTACTGCTCCTTTAAGTGTTTACAACTTATAAACATTCCAGTTTTTACCATTAAAGTCAGTGAGTTGTTGAAGCTTTTCTATCATTTAGTTTAATCATGGTTCAATTATGAATAAATATTTAACCAACATTATTAATTGAATACAACTTGAATTATTTACTAAAAAGCTGAAAGTGATAAAAACATAATGAATGAGTAGTTAATCATTGTGGCAGTTCACAATGAACAATAAAGAAAAATGTCATTTGAAAATGAAATGTAAAAATGCTTTTAAATGAGACTGTGTTGTTTCATTGAACTAATGTTTGTGCTCACAAGTCACAATCTTTTTAATTATTATTCAGTGATTGATTTGATTAAAAGAAAATTAAATTGTATTAAATAAATGAAGTTCAACTCACACTGCAGCAAAAGGAGCTCTGATTGGCCAAACTCTACCTAATTATAACAGCTGGTCTGTTTTTATTGGAGGTTTTTAATATATTATCTAAATGAATACTTTTGTCAATGGTATGAGTATATTCATCTATATTCATATTGTAACTGCAGGTATGTTCTGCTGTGTGTGTGTGTGGATGTAGAAAGGATGAGCTTTGTATACAATTTCAAGCTGTTGAAAAAACTTGATTGGAACTATTATTTCTTTCTTTCTTTCTTATGGTTTATTTAATAGGGACAGAGACATTATACATAGACAAGCAAGTATCACAGATAGCTAATGCTCATTTGTAACACCTGTCTCTAGGAGGGCTTTTGTTAAAGTAAGAGATGAAAATATTTAAAAAAGTAAAGTAAACCAAGTACATCAGCACAATAAATGCAACAGAGCACACAATATTTAGAGTGTTATGCATTAGATCAGCTGGTATTATTATTAACCTGCTCCTCTCTCCTCAGTCTTTTAAGAACCTGGTTGCTAAGAAGAAACGTCTGGTGGTGCTGTTCAGCCACTGGCTGCTCCACGCATACGGGATCATCTCCATCTCTCGGCTGGACAAGTTGGAGCAGGACCTGCCCCTGCTGGCCCTGGTGCCCGGCCCCGCCCTCTTCTACATCGCCACCGCCAAGTTCACGGAGCCCAGCCGCATCCTGTCTGAGGGCGGCAACGGACACTGAACTCTCACTCAGCTCTGCTCTAGAGTCTCTCAGCCTCTGTGTATGAACCATCAGTTGAACCACAGCAGCTTAATGTGATCCAACTTGTTCAACCGGTTATTGTAATATAATGATGACATCATGAGGCTTTTAGCATGGCTGGGACTGAATTCTCTCTTTTGTTTGTTTTCAGCATGACTGAATGGTTTCATGTTGGGAAACAACTTCATGATCCAAATCATTGTGCTGTAGGCTGTAATCATTGGACTGTTTCCAGTCATGATCCAGATGGAGAACTGTTAACACTTCATGTTAGCATGGCTCAAAGTAGATTATCAGTTATTTTTCACTTCATTATCATTTCATCTTTGAAAACATGGGTCTGTATGGGACAGATGCCAATCACATTACCAGGCATGGCCTTAAGTGATGATCTGACCAACAGTCCAAACACTGGAGTGATGATAAAGCCAAAGTGGAGAGTGTAGTGGAGAAGCTGGAAGCAGACCGTGTTTGATAGTTTTGTTGTGTTCTCTAAAAGCCAAACGGCTTATTGATTGATACATTTCCTTATCTCGTCTTATCTGCCTATCTTCTATTTATTTACCATCAGCCTTTAAAGGGGGTTGATAGATCCTTATTTTCTGTTTTTGTGCACCTTGTACATTCTCTTGAAAATGAAGTGAAGAGACTCACTCGGCCTCATGTATATAATAGAGTCCTGCATGCAGGTAGGTGATTGTAAAAATGTAATTATTATAGTGGATCTCCCTAAAGATAAACACTGACACTGTGTGATGTTTCAGCCATCATCACTTGTTTTGTGTCTGCTGCCCTGAAGCTGTAATGTTAATGAGCCTGTGTGGCTCAATTGAAGCTGTGTGTACATTCATGTAAATAGTGTGTGTTCAGTATTGTTTGCTCTACAGTGAGTGTAAAGTTCAGCTGTTTCAGTTTGACGTCAACATGTTCTCCTATCAGTGTGAGCTCACTCCTCATCTATTTATGACTCCTATAAGCATAAACCTGTCTGACATGTCTCCACCTCATGTTCATCTCACACAGCTCCATCTATCAGGCGTTTGGAACATTTTTGACACTAAAGTGGAAGTTTGAACATCTGTAATTCTGTAACAAGTGTGAGAACTATGTGCTGAGGAAGGTAGTGTGATGTGATCTAAAGCTTACACACAGCTACTCGTGGACCATGTGGTGAGACAAAAATGCAATTTCACCCAAATGTTTTGCTTGTGTTAATAATGATAACATGAACTGCACTTCTTTTTTTCTGATGTGCCTTTCCACTCTTTTTTTCCCCCCCTTTTCTTTCATCTTTCTTTTGCGTTCTTCAAACCTGTCAGCAGTCGTGATGAATGTTACACTCAGTTTAATATTTAAACGGTCTGACAGACAGACCACTTTGTTTTAGTGATTGTTTTTTGTACTGAATGTTTCATGAGACTTCTACACAAATAAACAGAAGTACAAAGAGGAAGTGGAGTCTTACCTGATATGAAAATGTAATGATGATTCAGTATTTAAATGTGTCAACACTTTAAAAGAATCTTTTCTATCAAGACTCTCAAATTGAAGTTATTTGGCTGATGATTCTGACACATGAGAATATGTCTGTGATCATTTACTGAGTCCATCCATTGATCTCCAGCAGACCTGACGCCAACCTTCGTGTCAAGGAAATCCAATAAAATTGCCTGATCAACAGTATCAAAAGCTAAATTAAGATCAAGTAGAATTAGAACTGTAAAATCACCATCAGCTGTTAGTTATTGATCACTGGCTTAATTCATTAAGATGCTTTCAGTGCTGTGAAGAGATAAAGGTAAGGTACATTTTATTCATCCCCTAGGAGGAAATTCTTAATTGAAAAATTCAAAAAATTGAATTCAAAACAGTAGTCTTGTAATGGTGAAGTGATAAAAAACAAAAACTAAACTAAATTCAATAAACAATCTCTAAAATAATCTGTAATGATATAAATCTACAATATACATACACGGTCGCCCATGAAGTTGGAATAATTTAGTTGTCAGACACATTCCTCTTTTTATTTTCTATTAATACACATCAGTAATCACCTTTGACCAGGTGCAATGAGATTGATCAATACCATTTTGAGAATATAAACTTTATCTATTAAGAATAAATCACACTGTCAAAATCATTTCATGGAAAGAGGTCAAAAATATTTTATTCCAACTTTATGGGCCACCGTGTAAATTCCTGATACTATATACAAGTGTGCAATGTTCCTGGTATTAAACAGTGAGGACAGCCTCAGTCTTATTAGTAGGAGTGGGAGGTACTGGGAGGTACTGGGAGCTGTGGTGTTGTACAGTCTGATGGCTGAACGTGCTCCTGACCTGCCTCAGGGGATTGAGAGGGATTGTCTATGATAGCTTCCAGCTTTCCTTTCATCTTCTTCTCTGTCAGGAAACCTGATAAAAATGCAGCAGATTGTTTGTAGTGATGTTCAGTGATGAAGAATTCATTCGTGCTGATTAATTTTATCCTTATTGATCAATATCATGGACAAAGCCATGAAAATCAATCAATCAGACTTTATTTATAAAGCACTTTTCATACAATAAAATGTAGCACAAAGTGCTTTACATTATAAAAAGCGAGCACAAACAAAGCAGAAGTAAAACCAAAAGCCACACACACACACACACATACACACACACACTTTCTCTCACATATAACACATGCATACACACTTGAAAGAAGGCAACTGAAAACTGAGGAGTAGCCATTTTACTCTCAGCAATTAGCAGTGATGAAACACCTGAGATAAAACCAAATAAATAAAATGAACTTAAAATAAATGATTAAATAAATAAATAAAATACAAAGTTCATTTTCCAAAAAAAAAATCAAAAGATGACAACTTAATAAAAATAAAAAAGACCCGAATTATTCTTTAATTCTATACTGATAATAAAACATGCTCAATGATTGGTATGCTCCTTTAATTTCAGTAATGGTGAATGACCCACAGTTTGATGATGGAACACAGAGGTAATGTGACAAATGATGTCATTATAGATCACATGACTCTCCCACAACAATGTATATGATGATGACACACACTACAGTACATTTAGATCCAGTATTTCTTTTATTATGCATAAAACTCTCAGTGCAAATGCCTCAGAAACAATCATGTATGTTCAAAAGAACTGAACAAGGACAAATGCAGCATGGCTACAATATGTCAGTGATGATGTTTCCCCCTGAAAAAAAAAAAAAAAAAGGTAACAATCAGTAGTAAACTTCAAAATCCATTTCAGTTCCTTTACAGTCACATGTGAGCAGAAAGTAGAAGAGAAAAGCTTTTAAACTACCTGAGAGCACCAGCACAGCGACGGCTCAGTGCTTCGTCTCACTGCACTGAGCATCACACTGATACAGGAGTGCAGCTCAGAACACGTTTCACTCTCAGCAACAGCAGCAGAGGAAGCTTTTTATTGTTAGTTATGTTTAGAGAAACTATACAGTTACAGTTACAGTGTGGAGAAGATGCTAATCTGGGTTAAATGTTAAATAGAAAGGCAAATGTTCAAACACTCATCAAACACCGCTCTACTTCCTGTGCTGGAACTAACAGTTTGCAGTGATGTGATTGGCTGACACAGATAAGGTTGTGAACAATCAGCTTTGTGTTAGACTAACAGAAGCTGAGCTGATAAGATGATCAGAACATACATTAAAAAAAGAGGATGCGTTGTGATATGATGATTAAAAAGAAAACAGTCTGATGGCTTAATATGATGTTAATGAAATGTTATGTTGAAGAAAAACATACTTTTATTTGTTATTTAACATTATAACCAAAAACCCTAAAAACACAACATACAGTGTGATATGATGACAGTGAGAAGTTGGGAGTAAACTGGAGCTGTAGAACAACACTGCATCTGTTCACATTTAGTTAGAAACACTTCATTCATTATCCATCATAAATCATTCATTCATACTTGAAATTTTTGTCTGCTGTTTTGAAATGAAGAGAACTTCCAGCTGTGTCTAATGTAGCATATGACAGTTAATAATGATCAGTGTCTGGTAGATGGAGTATATTTAATAGTATGTAAATGTATGAAAACTGTCAATCATCCAGGTGATGATATATCAGAGCATGGTTGAATGGAGGGCAGCTGGACTTGGTTGAAGAGGCTGCTGGTATTTAACCTCTGAGGGCTCTTTATCATAGTCATAGATACCAACAGAGCAGAGTATACAGGAAACACACATACACACAGACCAGTACTTACAAAAACAGCCTCAAGATCCAAGAATAGTGTCTGACAAACTCACCACACTTCTGTTTTCCTCACACTGAGAAAACTGGTCCAACTAAAAAAACACACATCCAAACACTAGAAACACTCTACTGTCTGCAGTCTAATGCAGTGACACTAAACAACCATTAAAGGTTCTATATGTAAAAATGATTATGAAGACAATGATATGTATTAATTACACAACAGGACCCCTCTGTGTGTGTGTGTGTGTGTGTGTGTGACTGACACGGCTGATGTTAGTATGTTTGCTCATGTGGGAATGTTGGGTCTCTTTACATTAAATAAAAGAGTACAGTCTAGACCTGCTCTATGTGTAAAGTGCCTTGAGATGATTTTGTTGTGATTTGGCGCTATACAAATAAAGATTGATTGATTGAATTATGAGAACTGTAAACAATTAAAAAGATGTTGAGTGACAGGATGTTGAGTGCAGCTCACTTGACATATGGGGCTAATATCAGCTGATAATATCGGTGATATTATCAGCTGATATTAGCCTATCACAGTTATATTGGTATCTATGTGTATACCGTCTGATATGTGCTGATAGTATTTTAAAGATATATAAACTGCTAATCCACTGTTCCACCTACCTCCACAAACTGGATTAAGGAAGGTTTGTATTTTCTTAAATTAGAAATAATGATTAATTCCTGGTGCTGGTAAATAGGGTGGTTTGGGTCTGTTCACTCATAAATAAGTATCTTGAATTCTTGTAACTGACTTTGTAAAATACAAAAAAATATTTAAAAAAAATAAAAAGATATATATGCCGCATTTTATGTATATTTGATCATTTTTCCTGATTCAAATTAACATATATATATATATATTACATTTCCAGTGGAGTTTACTGTATCAGTGCACTGATGTCATTTTATAAAAGTTAATTAAGTAAGTTCATAGTTAAAGTGCAAAATATCATGCTTCTATTACATATCTTGTGTTTGGTAACCACATTTGTAAGATAAAGAAAAGGAAAAAAAGAGCATATTTATGTATATATTCTGTATACATAAGGTTATTGGTTGATATAGCGATATCACCATTTTTCATTCCTTAATATGTGTGTTGGCATTGGCCCCAAACATCCAGTATGGGTTGAGCTCAAGTCATTTCTGATTCTTACAAATAGAACCTTTCAGCACAGGAAGATTAACTGTGCAGGTCCAGACCCAGCACTTCACTCTGACACATAACAGACAACAACATGCATATACTGGACAGGAGGAGTGAAGGAGAATAAGTACATCTGAGGAAGAGAGGAAGAGAGGTCCATGACACTACTTATCCTCCACCTACAATACTGCTCTTTCATCTGGAGACTTCACCACCATTCACATCCTGTCACGTGACAACTCCAACCACAGTGGTTTACACTTCAGGTTACCCCAGTGACTCTACTGATATCATTACAACTGTCAGAGCAGAGGCACTAATGAATCAAGTGTGCTATGAATGATCTTGATATGACCAAGTAGAGGTTAAATACCTGAAAGTCCTCAGCAGTCTGTTAGTGACAGACCAAACATCTTCCAGCTGCACTCGATTCAACCCGCTTGTGTGTGTAAGAATTCATCACATTTAAACATACATGGTTAATTAGGATAAAACAGTTACCGATGAGTCAGCGTTTAGTTATAGCGTGTGTATTATAGTTCATTATTAGCACAAAGACTTCTGCATGGCTGTAAAACATCTGTTCTATTCTCTCACACCAACTAACTGCTCATGTTCATTTAGGTCAATTAGAACCATTCTTCATCTCCTGTGTGTTTTCTGAGCTGAATCTCTAGAATTGGAACAATAACAATAAAGACACTTTGTCATGAATGATCCAGCTCTGTGCTTTGTATCAGAGGAAATGTTTGACGGTACGAAGGTATGAGGAGAGTGTGAGCTGTATTTTCTGATAGATGATTGGAGTGATATTACTGCTGTGTGTTCACCATGGGAACATCCTGCAGCTTCTTTTTGTTCAGTCAAACACACAGTTGTGCTTCCGAAGCGGTGGGACAGAGATTCCTCTCTCTGTCACCTCTGACTCAAATAGAAACAAACCGTTTCTCACACGTCTTCCACTTCCCCTTCCTCTTCCTCTTCCTTTAAATCAGCTGATCAATACTATTAATTCACTAGGGCAGCACTCCTGTCAGTGAGGCAGGAGAAGCCACACACACACACACACACCACTTGGATTTGGTCTGATCGCCCACACACACCTGCTGTATCCATCGACACAGATTAGTCCTGTCTGTGTGTGTGTGTGTGTGTTTGTGTGCGTGTGCATGTTTGTGTTTGTGTTTGTGTGTGTGTGTGTGTGTGTACGCGTGCGTGCGTGTGTGTGAGCGTCAAACAAATAGAACAGCAGGCTCCCCTCTGATCAGCAGGCTGGTTACTTCTGGATGTAGATGATGATGAGGCACAGAGTTCCCACCAGTCCCAGCGCCTGGATGCCCAAGAACCAGAGGAGCATCCAGAAGAACACGATCACCACCGGCTCCACTATCTTTTCCCCAAAGTACATCTGGGTGAAGCCCAACCCCCGCAGACACTTGTTGATCATCCCGAACAGAGTCCCCATCTTCTCGCAGTCGTCCAGCTGAGGTCTGGTGGTGGGGTCGTCCACGTGTGGCCACATGCTGCCGGGGCTGCTGGGAGGTCGTGGTCGGGTCCTGCTGCCTTCAGCCTGGGGAGGCACAGGTAAGGACAGGTTAGAGAGAGATAGACAGACAGACAGACAGACAGACAGACAGACAGACAGACAGACAGACAGACAGACAGACAGACAGACAGACAGACACACAGAGAGACAGACAGACAGTCAGTCAGTCAGTTGGACAGACAGTCAGTCAGTCAGTCAGTCAGAGAAACAGATAGACAGTCAGTCAGTCAGTCAGACAAACAGACAGTCAGTCAGACAGATAGACAGTCAGTCAGACAGTCAGTCAGTCAGACAGACAGACAGTCAGTCAGACAGACAGATAGACAGTCAGTCAGTCAGTCAGACAGATAGACAGTCAGTCAGTCAGACAGTCAATCAGTCAGTCAGACAGACAGTCAGTCAGACAGACAGATAGACAGTCAGTCAGTCAGTCAGTCAGACAGATAGACAGTCAGTCAGACAGACAGACATATAGTCAGTCAGTCAGTCAGTCAGACAGACAGACAGATAGACAGTCAGTCAGACAGACAGACAAATAGTCAGTCAGTCAGTCAGACAGACAGATAGACAGTCAGTCAGTCAGTCAGTCAGACAGACAGACAGACAGTCAGTCAGTTAGTCAGTCAGACAGACAGATATACAGTCAGTCAGTCAGTCAGTCAGACAGACAGACAGACAGATAGACAGTCAGTCAGACAGACATATAGTCAGTCAGTCAGTCAGTCAGTCAGTCAGTCAGTCAGTCAGTCAGACAGATAGACAGTCAGTCAGACAGACATATAGTCAGTCAGTCAGTCAGTCAGACAGACAGACAGACAGACAGACAGACAGATAGACAGTCAGACAGATAGACTTTATTTGTCATTCAGATTATACACCATACAGTACACATCAGAACGAGGTTTGGTTGCAATGGCTCAAAAATAGTGCATACCATTTTTTTTAAAAAGTACTGAATATTAAAAATACACACACACACACACACACACACACACACACACACACACACACACACACACACACACACACACACACACACACACACACTATATACAGGATGGCTTTATGAAGTTCACAGCAGGACAGAACAGTTGTTCATCAAATCATCATTTATGACAACCATGACTCACTGTCTCTATATGTAACTGTGTCCTGACTGAATGATCATATCAGTACAAGTACATGATTCAAACTATGTACTATATGATGTTTATTGTGATATATTATATAATAAGAGTCAGATGGAGATATATCTTTGTAGATAGTCCACAAATGTAACATGTAATAATAATCATGGTGCTACATTACATTCAGATAAAGACTCAGTCCAACACTGCCCACAATTGTTGATAAATATTATGAATACATACAGAGATATTATAGAATGGACACTAGAGCCCAACCGATATATCGGTCAACCAATATTTATGGGCCAATATTAGCCTATCATACTGTAGATATATCAGTATCGTCTTTGTGCTTTAAGATATATAGGCTGCATTCTGTGTATATTTAATCCTTTCTCCTAATTCTAGTTAAACATATATTACATTCCCAGTGTAGTTTACTGTTTCAGTGCAATGGTGTCATTTTATACAATTTAAGTTTATTCTTAAACTATAAAATATCATGGCTCCATTACATTTGTCACAAGTGTTTGGTAACCACATTTGGAAAGAGGAAGAAGAAGAAAAAAGAATGTAAGATAACATGTGTTTAATGTAAGATAAGGTACACTTTACTAATCACCCTAGGGGGAAATTCTAAATTGACACAACAGTAGCCTTGCAATTGTGAAGTGATAAAAATAAAATAAAATACTATATACAATAAACAATCTCTAAAATAAACTGTAATTATATGAATCTACAATCTGCATAAATTCCTTATACTATATACAAGTGTGCAATGTTTCACGCCCCCCCCCCCCCCCCCCACACACACACACACACCTGTTGATCATCCCAAACATCCTAACCAAAGATCTGTACAGAAATGACAACTTTGTTCTTCTTTCTCTCTCCAGACTAAAGTGTGCAGCCATGCTAACAGAGACTGTACTCACACACAGTGCTGCTTTGAGCTGAATGCTAACATCAGCACGCTCACTGTGACAAAGCTAACATGCTGATGTTACTATGATCACTATCTCAGCTTAGCATGTTGGACGCTAACACTTGCTAACTGGCACTAAACACAAAAAACACATTGATATAAAAATGTTTGTTCGTGTTGTGTAGATTCATTGATTACCACAACGGAGCCGTCAGCATCACAAACACGATACGAGAGTCACATGATCAAAGAGGACTGTGGTTATAACTTGTGAGCTTTCACATCTTCAGATAAGTCACTACAGACATGACTACTTACTACTGTTACTACTCACATCCCAGCTGTGTTGTGGAGATACAGCTGTGTGATAGAAAGCTGCTGTAGTGTGGCACATCTACACAACATAAAGACTGACATGCTGTTTTTTAGACTTCAGAGCCTGCTCTACTCTATCAGTGAGCTATACCTTAATAAAAGCTTCCTCGGATCCCAGCTGTAATTATAACCTAACACACTGGCATGAAAAGTAATTACACTCACTTCCTTATTGCAGCATTATGTCACAACTCCCACAGTGCAGAGAACGTGTGCTCACTGACTGCACACTGCTTAAGTACAGTGAGTCGCCTCATGATGATCATCTCATGGAACTGAAGCCGGGTTAGGGTTACTACACTGTGACAAGAGTTGGGGAAAGTAGAAAGTGTGCAGGTGATAGGATGCACATATATAAAAGCTGTTTATAATAGGAGATGAAGTATAATGAGAAGTGGGCAGGTTCCTTTTGTCCATGTGGCAGCACTGCTCTGAGCAGACATGTATTATCCTGAAAGTCCTGGCTGCTGTGTTATCAATGGTCCATCTGTGATCTAGCTGAACTCAATCACAGCGTAATGATACAGCCATTTCCTTCCTACTGAACTAGACTGACTCTCACTATCATTGTGTGTCACTCTGATACATTTCAATTCACCTCCTGCCTTTCTGAACAAAAGTCACATTCCACACAGGAAGGAAAACAAAGTGACTTCTGGACCACATGCTGTTCACACTTTCAAAAAGGAAAACCATTCAAACCTTCATCCCAGCAACAAGAGCTGAGACATAGTAATGCTCCCTGACTGCTATGGAAACTATGGATATGCTGCTGTTGGTATTTATGTACCATTCATTCGTTTTAACACAGCTGGCATTTTCATATTCCTGACTGTCCACTATTGATGACAAAGCTGCTGGCATCACAACATTACATTTGTTACATTGTTATTTCTGTCCTCTCCAGTCGTGGCTCACATCACAAAATATTCTAAAGAATGGGCTAACATGCAGCTAAAGGCAATATGCGTTTTATTAGTTATTAACTCAAGTTTTATTAGTTATTAACTCAAGTTTTATTAGTTATTAACTCAAGTTTAAGCCATTTCATTTATAATCCCATTGATGTCAATTTAACTTGTTATTTATGAAAAACAGTAATAATAAAATAACTGCTGAATCCATTCACATTTTTGATCCTGTCTTTATTTTTGCACCAAATTATGAAGATTAGTATCAATAAGAGTATCAACAAGTATCAGTATCAATAAATGGTACATGGACTGTACTTATGTAGCACTGTTCTAGTCTTTTTGACCACTCAAAGCACTTTTACACTACCAATCAAATCAATGAAATCCTAGTGATACTTATCCCTACTTATTGTAAATACTAAAAGGCAACATGACTTTCATTGAGTTTGGTTTTACAGTGTGAATTAGAGACTGACTGTAATAAGAAGCTACCCACCCACTTTATTGAACTCAACTCCAGATTAAAGCTGGCCTTGTCACATGTCTTTTTTTTGATAAGATAACGTGTCACCAAACTACATTAGCACAGAGTGTCTTTGTACAGTTTCTGTGCTGCTGATACGTCAGGTATAAATACACACAGACACACACCTGACCCAGTAGGACATGACTTGTGACTTGATTTAAAGTATGACTGGCTGTATAATGTTATATCTCTGCTACAATATACAACCTAATGTTATTAAACATGTATTTATATCTAAATATATCCCGAATGAAGTGTTTGATATTGTTGATTCGTGTTATGTGGTAATAGGACATGTTTTACAAGCAAAGTATCTATAAATGATAAACGGACACAGTAATTAGCAGATGTTTGAATGGAGTTTGGCACAGAGCGAAAGTCACGCTGATAACTGTGAAGTCTCAGTAAAGTGACTTTAACCGACACGGTCACGCTCTTTCACTAGCACAGGGTCGCAGTATAAACCCAGCAGCATCACCTTTAACTCTTAGTGAGGTGAGGGTCCAGTATCAGGACCACCAGGTTAGCATGAAACAACTGACAGTAAGCGGCTACAGCTAGCTTGCTCATGTACTTTACCCGGTGTCGCTGGTGGTTTGCTGCGGTCTGCCTCGCACCGAGGACGGGCTGAGGATTAGAGCTACATCTGCTCTGGCTTCCAAGCGGCGGCTCTTCAAATTCACGTCGATGGAAGGCATAGTGGTCATGTACAGGCGGCGTTACAGCAGACATTTTACAGCCAGTCCACTGACAGTAACTTTCAGGGATCAAAACATACGAGTGAGGTGATTTGTCCGCCCTGGCAGGCGCGTTCCCGACAGGTTCGCGAGAACGCAATATCATCATCCAATGGGAGCAGAGCCGCAGCGCCAGCATTTCTTTCTAAAGTCTACACCTGTCAACATGCGCCACCTGCAGGTCAGAGTAGTAATTACGACATCCCACTGGTGAATATGAATCACAATGGAGGTCGCTGGATTAATCACGAGATGATAGCACAAGATACAGAAGAAAATCTTTCTAAAGAATTACTTAGACTACGTTTTAATATCGAGGACAATATGTACATTTTGTGAAAATGACATTGAAACTACGGACCATATATTTTTCTCATGTGGTATAATACAAACATTCTGGCATAATATTCACAAATGGATCAAGCAAAAAATCGTATTGTTTCCAGCTTCTATCTCTAATCCTCTGTCTAGCCAAATTGTTTATCCACAAGAATAGAGTAATGAAATCATCCCCTAAATTTATTGTCTTCATTAATTAATTTAAAATGTACATGAAATCTCTAAAACTGTGTTTAAAGTCACAAAAATGATGTGATAATTTAAATATTCCCCACTGAAATGGATAGATGAAACTGATCTGAATTCCCCCTTGTGAAATCACTGTTTATTTGTCTTGTTATGTTACTGTATTTATTTGATAAAATTTATTTTATTGATATGTTCATTTTATTTCAATCTGTTCTGAATGTATTATATTGAAGCACCAACGTGTGTGTTATACTTTGAGATGATTTGCACTAATGCTAGATTGATGTTTCCTTGGCAATCTCTTTATACTGTTGCAATGTATGTACAATGAAAGTTGCCACATTTGTTTATTTTTGTACGTTTTCAATAAAACATCAAACTTTTTTTTTTTTAAAGATACAGAAGAAAAAACACATAATTGGATTTACAAAATTGCGATTTTTCTTTTCAAACTTTCTTTTAATTTCTGCTTTATTTCTTGTGGTTTCATGTATTTTACCTCCTCAAGCCCCAAAAACGTATTCAGATAAAAAACAGAAGTTTTCTTTCTAGCGCTGCACAGTTAATTCATCAGTTAGTCAATCTGCAGAAAATTAATCCATAACTATTTTGATAACTGAACAATCATTTTAGATATATTTTTAAGCAAGAAGTAGAAAAACATTTTCTAATCATCAAATGTGATGATTTATTTGTTTCTTCATGATTATAAATCTTTGGCTTTTGCACAGTCATAACCAGACATTTAAATATATAACCTAATATAATATATCTAATAATATCTATAATAATATAACATATCTAAATATTATACTAACCTACATACACGCATCTAACTTCATGGAATTCACTCTAGTGTCAACTATTGACAATAAAGTCAATGATCATAATCCCTGTGCAGTTTCTATGATTATTGCAGTTTTATAACAGCTGTTGAACAGGAGTTCAAGCTTTAACTCCCTGTATTCTAACTCATGTTACTGGTAAGGCAGCAGAAGCAGAATGCTCAAATGCAGACTTTTTTCACACATATATTTAATTTTAATTATTTGTATAACTGTTAACTGTTAATGGATCCATGAACAAAACGTCCCAAAACATCATCAAAATCATTTACAGCTGTCTCTTACTGTTATTGTTGTATACGTTGTATACAGAGAGGTTATTTGGTCCATTATTTTTGGGTTGTAAAATATGTGTTTAAGTCACAGTAACCATTATAAACTCATCAGGCATCATGGGACCTTCCTGTTTACCTCTGGTATTTGCCAGTGCTTTGGTCTATTCAAGAAAATGTCTTTGAAGCAGTGTCAGCCTGGTCTTCAGGGTCCTCCACAGGACCCACCTTTGTTGCCACATCCTTCAGAGGATGCAATGCCTGGAAGGGGGCTACAGCTATTGTTTGAATCTCTTCCTGATGGCTGTGCCACAAAACATTCTGCAGTTATATTGTATAAAGAATACTTTGTTGACTGGACAATTCTTTTCAGCTAAAAGGAAAAGTTTATTTCAGACCAGCCAGACCAGCTTTTAGGTGTTAAATATGACTTAACTCAAAAACTTGATATATCACAGTATGAAAAGCACAGATGTAAATAAAGTTAATGATGGGAATTATATTCAGAGCCTTCATCAATGTGATTAGTAACACCTGCATTTCCTATTATGATGAGTCAAAGTGTCTGCTGTGAAAAAGTAAATAGAGTAAAACATATTTTACTTTTTGTTAGTCATTTAATATTCCTAATTATTTCTCTAATGCTGTTGAGACAAACATAGGAGACAGAGAATAAGAGGGAACTGAACTTAATGTGGATCTAAACTGCTTTTGCAGTTTGGATATTTAAAGACCTGAACCTTATAGTTGCAGCTGTATGGAGAAAATCTAGAAACACTTCAGTTCAGTATGGACTCCCGATTATCGTGGAAAGGTCACATTAAAAGTATTGTGGGAAAAAAGTCATAAATGTACTGAGGTGTCTGGTAGGGTTGGACTGGGGAGCAGAGGTAGCATCGTTGTGCGTTGCAGGTTGAGGCAGGAAAGATGCTGTTGTATTTACGCAGGAAACAACTTTGTGTAAATGATTGGATGAATCTGAGAGGGCACAGAGATAACCATCCAACTAACACTGTGCTACAAGTTTGCTGGGAAAGAGGGGGAACATTAAAATCAACTTTTGGCTGGAGAGCAAGTGCGTCAACAAGAGAGTTGGGATTGTATGGAGTGGAGTTTTGTTCAACAGTGATGTGGCTTGCAACTCCTGTGTGGGTACTAGAACCACTGGTGGTGG